>NW_016107805.1:0-28597 GCF_001604975.1 Cebus imitator | reverse complement strand
TTTGCTAAGGATTGCTTTGGCTCTTCAAGCTCTTTGGTGGTTCCCTATGAATTTCAGAATAGTTTTTTTCTATTTCTTTGAAAAACTATCTTGGTTGGTAATTTGATAGAAGTAGCATTGTATCTGTAGATTATTTTAAGCAATATGGTCATCTTAACAATATTCTAGTTTTGATCTTTGAGCTTGCTAGCCCTTGGATGGGGGTTTTGTGGGGACATTTATGTTGATGCTTTGTTGTTGTTTTCTGTTGGTTTGTTTTTTTCAATAGTCTGTTCCCTCTTCTATAGGGCTGCTGTGGTTTCCTGGAGGTTCACCTCAGGCTCTATTCATCTGGTTCACTCATGTGCCTGGAGATGTCACTTGAGGTGGTTGAAGAACAGCAAAGACGGATGCCTGCTTCTTCTTCTGGGATCTCTAACTTCAATAGGCATGGACCTGATACCAGTGGGAACACTCCGGTATAGGGTGTCTGGCAACCCCTGTTGGAGGGTCTCTCACAGTTTGGTGGCATGAGGAACAGGATATATTTAACAAAGCACTTTGGCTGTCCCTTGGTGGTGCAGTATACTGTGCTGGGGGAAACTCACTCATCTGACCTGATCAAATTCCTCAAAGCTAATAGGAGAGACTAATTCTGCTGGTCAGTGGAGACTATGGCCACCCCTCTCCCTACAGGCCCAGGCCCAGGAAGATCAGAGTTCTTCTGAACCCTTGGCTGAAGTTGGTGGAGTTAGTGCAGGGAGGCCCACCCAGTGAGAAGGAATAGGTTACGGTCCAGCCTGAAGAGGCAATCTAGCTGTAGTTTCCCACAGCCAGTGTGTTGGCCTGTGGGGAATACCTCTTAGGAACCAGCCCTCCAGCCTCCCTGGTTCCCTGGGAAAAGCATAGCCTGAAGATATAGAGATGGCTGCCGTTTTACCCCTGCCATGGCCCCCTAGGAGCTTAGATTGTTAGGCGTCTAGCAGCCTCAGTATCGGCTGCCACTCTTCCCCCAAAGAGCTCAGCTAGCTTAGATGGCAGACAGCTGCAGCTGTGGTGATGACTGCCTTTCCCAGTCCCCTCCAAACTTGATAAACCTAGGCAGATTCTAGCTGAGTGGCTGTTGAGAATCTGCATGGCTCCAGGGTTGGGACCCTAGACCTTGGTGATGTGGGCTCACAAGTGGAATCATCCAATCTGTGGGTTGCACAGCTCTATGAGAAAAGGTGGTGTTCCAGGCTGGGTAGCACACTCACTACTGCCTCCCTTGGCCAGAGGGTGGGGGCTCTGCTTCTCCATGTGACTCTCAGGTGGGCCACCCTACTACACTACTTTTCCTTCCTCTCTGTGGGTCATGCCAGCCACCTAGTCAGTCCTGATGACAGAACCTGGATACTTGATTGCTGGTGCAGGATTCACACATTGTTTTGATGTGTGAATGGGAGCCTCTGATTGCCACCGTTTCTCGTCAGCCATCTTGGTCCTGCCCTGACTGCCTTACTTCAAGTAGCATGATGACCTCAAGGTTCATCCATGTTCACATATGTATGAATTTCCTTCCTTTCTTAGGATAAATAATATTCTATTGCATGTTGTGATGGTTAATATTGAGAGGTAATTTGATTGGATTGAAGGATGCGAAGTATTGTTCCTGGCTGTGTCTGTGAGGGTGTTGCCAAAGGAGAGTAACATGTGAGTCAGTTGACTGGGAAAGGCAGTCTCACCCTCAATTTGGGTGGGTACAATTTAATCAGATGGCATCATGGCCAGAATAAAAGCAGGCAAAAGAACGTGGAAAGGCCAGACTGGTTTAGTCTTCTGGTCTACATCTTTCTCCTGTGCTGGATGCTCCTGCCATGAACAGTGGCCTCCAAGTTCTTCAGCTTTGGGACTCAAACTGGCTTTCTTGCTCCTCAGCTTGCAGATGGCCTGTTGTGGGACCTCACATTGTGATTGTGTGAGTCAATATTTCTTAATAAACTCCTCTTGCAAAAAAATCTATCCTATTAGTTCTGTCCCTTTAGAGAACCTTGGCTAATACACATGTGCACACTATGTTTTGCTTACCATTCATCTTTCTTGAAAATTTGTTTGCTTCTACCTTTTGACTATTGTAAAATATGGCATTATGAACTTGAGCATACAAATATCTCTTCAAGCCTGTTTAAAAATAGTGTAGTGATTTCTAAAAAAATAAATAAATAAATAAATAAATAAAAATAGAATTATTATTATGGCCTAGCTATTCCTCTTCTGAATATATACCCAATCGAGGTATATATAGTTACTAAACTATTTTTTTTATTCCCACCAATAGCATACAAGGGTTCCACTTCCTCCACGTCCTCACCAATACTTCTTTTCTTTTTTTTAATTGTGGCAATCCTAATTTGTGTGAAGTGATAAGTCATTATGGTCTTGGTTTGCATTTCCCAAAAAATTGGTTATACTGAGAATATACTAATGTGTTTCTTGGCCATTTGTATATCTTCTTTAAAGAAACATCTATTCAAATCCATTGCTCATTTTTAATTGGATTGTTTTGTTACTGTTATTGAATTTTAGGAGTTATTTGTATATTTTGAACAATAACCTGTTATCAGATATTTGATTTGCAAATATTTTCTCCCATTCCGTAAGCTGTTCTTTCTCTCTGCTAATTTTGTCCTTTGATGCGCAAAAGTTTCAAATTTTGATATAGTTCAATTTGTCTATTTTCACTTTTATTTTGGTACTTTGGTGTTATATTTAACAACTCATTACTAAATACAGTATCATGAAGTTTTTGCCATGCTTTCTTCTAGTAATTTTGCCATATTAAGTCTCATGTTTAGGTCTTTGATTCATTTTGAGTTAATTTTTGTATGTGGTAAGAGCCCACCTCATGTGGATATCCAGTTTTTCCAATATCATTTGCTTAAAAGAGTATTCTTTTTCCCATTGAATGGTCTTGGCACCTCTGTAGAAAACATTTGATCATATATATGAGGATTAACTTCTGGGATGTCTATACTTTTTCATTGATCTATATGTCTATCTTTATGCAAATACCATATTGCTTTTATTACTTTAGCTTTGTAACAAGCTTTGAAATTAGAAACTATGAGACTTCACACTGTTATTTCTTAATATTATTTTGGTTTTTTAGGGCACCTTGACATTTTATAAATTTTAGGATCTATTTTCCTCTTCCTGAATAGAAACAAAATTCAAATTTTTATAAAGATTGAATTAAATATGTATATTGCTTTGAGTAGCATTGTCATCCTAAAAATATTGTCTTCCAATCAATGAAGGTGGAATATCTTTTCATTTATTGTGTTTCTTGTTTAATTTTTTTAGCAACATTTTGTACTTTTCAGTGTATAAATCTTTCACTGCCTTGGTTCAACTTATTTCTTAGCATTTTAAGTTATTTTATTCTTTGATATGAGACCAGGTAGGTATTGTAGTATAAAGTTTATCCTAGAAATATCTCTGTTGCTAAAAGGGCCTTGTTGGAAATTCCGAGTCTACTCTGCTCATCAGAGGTCTTGAAATTTTAATCGACCTGGTCTCGTGGTATCATGCTTATATAAGAATCGCCCATGTGGGTAAATGAGTGGTTCTGGGAATTTCCAGACACACTTCTGTTCATCTGAGCTCTAGGAAGCTGCATTGGTAGTTCTCTCATGAATCCTCTGAAAGGAGTGCCAATTTTTGAGCCTGTTGGTGTATCTCTCCCTAGAAATTCACTTTGTCAGCATATAATTATTAAGAACTTTTAGTTGCAGAAATAGCTCAGAACCACAATTTAGAAGCAGTCTATTTGATAAATGCAACATTTTTGACTTGAATGAAATGTGGTTTACATAATTTTCACAATTGTGGGCATTACTAATTATATAGCAATGGAATTAACCTAAATGCTGCCATCTAACAAGTCTGGATTCAAAACCATTAAGAGGCACTCAGATCATTTATTCATTTATTTTTTCAAAAGTTAGTGAGAAAATACACAGTTTATTACATTGTCTCAATTTCCAAATGGCACAATATATATAAAGGGTCTGTGGTGGGTAGTTTCTGGGAATTCCCAAGATTCCATTTAATAATCAGCAGCACCTGTGAAGGTGATAAGTATGTTATGTTCTATGGCACAGTAGATTTTTAAAAAGGATGTGTTATCCAAATGAGCCTAACTAATCACATGAACTCTTAAAAGAAACTTTCTTTGGTTGATAACAGAACAGTCAGACAGAGATTTGAAGCCTAAGAAGAATTCAACACTCTGTTGCAGCTTCAGACTTAGAGGAGGACACAGAAGAAAAAAAAATTCCAGTGGGCCTGTAGGAACAGAAAATGATTCCTAGCTGACAGACAGCAAGACAAAAGGAACTTTAGATCTAAAACTGCAAAGAACTTTATTCAGCTGATATCTGAATGAGTTTAGAAGCAGATTCTTTCTGTAGCCTATATATTAGTGACCAGTCTAGTCACCACTTTTCTTTCAGCCTTGTGACATCCTAAGAAAGCTCCCAGTCATCCCAGCTGGATTTTTGACCTACAGAATTGTGAGTTAACAAGTGTGTGTAGGTTTTAGGCCACTAATTTTGTGGTAACTTGTTATACAGCAATGGAAAACTAATATAGGGCCCCAAACAACATTTGCTCATTGAAAGTGTTCAATAAAGGTTAACTCTCTTATTTTTTCTGCAAACGATAACATTTTTGTTTCCCACACAGACTAGTTTTACTTATATTTGCCTAAAAGAACAAAATTCTTAGCACACAAGCCATAACTGAAATCCATTTTCCTGAAGAATATTACGTGATCACTCCAGGGCCAAAGTATATATATTTCTCTTTGAACTATCATGAGTTTTGTTTATATCTTTTCATCACAGTAACTGTATTTTGTTGTTTATTATAATTGTGTGTGGCTGTCTTACCTCCAGAACTAGACTGCACATTATTTAAGAGCATGACTGGACTTTATTCATCTTTATTTCTGATTTAATCACTTGGTACCGCAATTGTACACATTTGTATCTCTTCAAATATTTATTGGGCAAATATATATTTACTGATTCATTATTTAAGATAGTCTATAATCAAATATGTTCAATTAATCAAAAGATGTCTTACAGATGAAAATATAATTTTCAGTGGAGTAATTACCTGATGAAAACTTATGGAATAAATATCTGCTCATAAATAAGAGGAAAAACTATATATAAAATAACCATTGTTAATTATTCTATTTTGAGTCCACCATTTCATTTGTAGCTGTTCTATTGATTTATTTCCTGTCTTTCAGGTGAACTGATTTTCTAGCTGCTCCAGGATAACAGGTGTCCCATAAATGTTAAACAAGAGAAAAAGCTTTGGGAAAGTATCTGAAACATTAAGATTAAAGCTTTGATGTGAAGAATTATCTACCCTTTGAAGAGGGCCAAAAGTCATCAATAATCATTATAGCACCTTAGAAGGGGAATGTAATTTAAAAACATTTGTCAAATGCTCTTTAAAAAATACTACATTAATATTTGAAAGTTGAAAGAGTTTAGAATCTAAATGTTTTTCAATGCTTTATCTTGTCATTACTTCTCAGAAGCTTTTAGAAAGGTCATTGACTTATATGTAAGAATCTCAAAGTTTACATTTTTTTCTTTGATAGTTTTAAAACCTGAAAATAAACATACAGGGATAAAGTTATATTAGTTCTGTTTATATAAATTAGTGTTTAAAGGTAGATTTTTGAGTTAAACAAAATGATGAAAAGAAATAGCAAAGTCAGGATATTAAATAAAAAATGAGAATTCCTACTTAACACAGAATGAAATTATGTATTTAGAAAGGTCAAAATTCAAACTTTCAGAGGGAATTTACTATATATATTTTAAATAAAGTAGTAAGAAATTTTAGTCATATTTTTATTTTGTTATTAAAATGAACCATTTATGACTGCAAATGACATTTTAAAATTTTAGATTTTGCTTTATAAAAGATATGTGGATTAAAATACTTCCCACTCCTCAGTCCTACTTTTTTTTTTTTTTAAATAGAGTCTTGCTCTGTTGCCCAGGCTGGAGTGCAGTGATGTGATCTCAGCTCACTGCAACCACCGCCTCCTGGGTTCAAGTGATTCTCCGGATTCAGCCTTCCAAATAGCCTTCCAAATAATAGTTTACAAGTGCCTGACATTAAGTCCAGCTAATTTATTTTTATTTTTATTTTTTTTATTTTTAGTAGAAACAGGATTTCACCAGTTTGGCCAGGCTGGTTTGAAACTCCTGAACTCTAGTGATCCTCATGTCTCGGCTTCCCAAAGTGCTCAGATAACAGACATGAGCCACCACACCTGGCCCAGACCTACTTGTTTACATTCCTAAAAGTTTTATTTTGAGGGAAAGCTAAACATCAATTTTAAACCAATTGGTTATAATGTTTGACAATAAAAATATGGTTTAGCGTCACTTGGGATTAATTTACCTGTGGTAATTCTTTCATTTATAGCATCCCTTAAAATAAAAATGAAAGATATACATTTGTATATGTATATTCATATTTTTATTTTTATCTTAATTAAAGTACAGTCATATAAGAAAAGAAGGTAAAATCTATAGTACTGTAACTTAAATAATATTGTGTATTTTAACAGCCAAGGATGTTGTTGAGTTGAAGAAACAAAAAGAAAAAAAAATACTTGTGTTAAAGCAAACAATGTACTTAATGATTAAACAAAACACATAAAGATTGAAGAAAAGGTTTGGATAAAAGACTGAAAAAGAATAATTTTTTTTATGAGTGTCTTGTAGCGATTTCTGCAAATGTAAACCACTTCTTGGAATAGAGAACATTAGTATTACTGCATGTTTAGGCAAAAAAGAATAATCAAAATATAGGTGCAAAATCTCAGAGGAGGCATTGTGTGTGAATGAGAATACATCTGTGGAAAGTAGATGATTGTTACAACTAGTCTTTTTGAAAATTAATGAAAGGATAATAATAATAACTAAATAAAGCCAAAGTCTTTTTTAGTTTGTCCCTTTAGAATTTGCAAAGGGTTTAGTAATTAAGATGACATTCTCAGGTCACAATTTATTATTAGTACTGTGATGATAAAACTTATCCATACCGACATATGCATAGAACTTTAAAGTCTACAGAAAATATGTGTACGAATATATATATTTATATACAATAAAAGTACAATAATTTCTCACTTTGTCAATAGGTCCTTGGAAACTGAAATGTTAAAGGAAATGACATAAACTTTTTTTTTCTTATTAAGATTGTAAGAAAACTACCCTGAAGGACACTACTTTATTAAAATACCCACTGTACATCATTTCCCTTAAAACAGGAGTTTCCAAGAACATATTGATGATGTTATGTAAAGATTTACTATTCATTAATATAGAGCTACAGTTTTTCACATTTGGATTATTACCCTGACATTACAAATAAGAAAACATCGGTTCAGAGAGTCAAAGTGATTTGACTAATAATATATGTCTTAGTCTGTTTGGACTGTCATAACAAAATTATCATAGACTGGATGCTTATACACAATAGAAATTTATTTCTCAGAGTTCCAGAAGCTGAGAAGTGCAAGATGAACAGTTTGTCAGATTTGATGTCTGGTGACCATCTCATGATTTGTAGGCAGCCATCTTTTTGCCATGTCTTCACACGGTGGAAGGTACGCTGGAGCTCTCTGGGGACACTTTTACAAATACTTTGTCTCAGTTAGCCAGAGCTACATTCCTTCAGGAGATTCTAGGGAAGAATCTGTTGTTTCACTTTTTCTAGCTTTTAGAGGGGCTCTTCATTCTTGCTTCATAACCTCTTTCTCTATGTTGAAAGCACATCACTTTGATTTCTACTTCTTTCTGCCTCCTTCAATCCCTTATAAGGATCCATGTGATTACACTGGGCCTAAGGATCAGCCTGCCTGAGGTTCACTACTGCCACCAGTAGTATCCATGTACCCAGCCCACAGGCCCAAGGATTGGCCTGCTTGCTGTGTGCTCATAGCACATCTGGGGTCCACTACCACCACCACTTGTATCTACGTATGCTGCCCAAGGGCCCAAGGACTGGCCAGCCAGAGCAACCACTGGCACTGACTACCACCCCTCCTCCTCCAGTGGCAGGGCTTCTCCATGTCAAGGGCACAAGGACCAGCCTGTCCAGTGTGTCCTTTCCCAGTAAAGTCACTCCATAGTCTTCACAAACAAACATGGACTAAACCATTGAGGAACTAGCAAATATTGCTAACATTGACTATAGCTGAAAAAATTATACAGAACTACAGTAATCAATCCACTATAGAATCAAAGACTAACACTATAGAATCAAAGACTAACACTGTAGGAAAAAGAATTAACCTTACAAATCTACTCCATAAAATTGGAAGAGGTGACTGTTAAACCATATGCACAGATAACAATGCAGGGACACACACACACACACACACACACACACACACACACGTGCGCGCACAAAAGAAAGCAAGGCAACATGACAATCTCAAAGGAATAAAATAATTCTCCAGAAATAAACTCCAAAGAACAAGTAAACATATGTAATTTCTGAAAAATCATTCAAATAATGATCTTAAAGAAACTCAGTGAGATACTGGAGAACACAGACAGAAAACACAAAGAACAAGAAATTCGACAAAGAAACAGCACAAATTCTTAAACTGAATCATAAATAAAATGAAAATATAATTGAGAAATTTAGAAAGATATTATATAAAAAAAAAGAATAGATTTTTTTTTTTTTATCTTGAAGACAAGTCTTTTGAAATAACCCAGTCAGACAAAAAACAACAACAGAAAAAGAAGAATAAAAAAATAATTTAAAAAATCCACTTGACATATGGGACATCATTTAAAGAATAAATATTAACATTTTGAGATATCAGAAGAAGACATGGAAAAAGGCATAGGGTTACTTACTGAAATAGTAGCTGAAAACTTCTCAAGTCTTGGGAAAGAAGTAGAAATCTAGACAGAGGAAGTTCAAAAATTCCCAAACACATTCAACTCAAAAAGGTCCTCCCTGAGGCACATTTTAACCAAACTGTCAAAAGGCAAATGCAAAGAGAGAATTGACAAAGAGAGAATTCTAAAATCAGCCAGAGAAAAGCATCAAGTCACATATATGAAAATACCCATCAGACTACCAAGGGATTTCTCAGCAGAAATCTTTCACTTAAGGAGAGAGTGGGATGATATATTCAAAGTGTTAAAAAAAAAAAAAAAAAAAACTACTAGACAAAAACACATACACAGCAAAGCTAAACTTCAGACATGAAGCAGAAGTAAAGTCTTTCTCAGACAAGCAAATATTGAGGGAATTCATTACCTCTAGAATAGCCCTAAAAGAAATAACTAAGGGAATCCAAATCTGGAAGTTAAAGGACAATATCTACCTTTATGAAAACACACAAGGTAGAAAACACACAGGAGTGTAAAACATGCTGATATAACAGATGTATAAATGCAAAAGAGAAGGAAATCAAATGTTATCCCTACAGAAAATTACCAAACCACAAATATAAATGATAAGAGAAGAAGAATGGAACAAAGAATTTATGAAAAAATCAGAAAACAATTAACAAAAGGAAAGAAATAAATCCTCAACTGTCAATAACAAACTTAAATGTGAATAACATAAATTCCTCAATTAAAAGGTGTAGACTGAGTAAATGAATAAAAAAGACCCAACTACACAGGTAAACTCACTTTACCTGTAAAGACACAGATATACTAAAATGAATAGGTGAAAGAAAGATTTTTCACACAAACAGAAACCAAAATTGTGAAAAAGTAGCTATACTTATATCAGACAAAAGACAGTAAGTCAAAAAACATAAAAGGAAAAAAAGATGGGAATTACATAATGATAAGGGATCAGTACAAAAAAAGGATATAACAATCATATATTTAAATGCACCCAACAACAGAGTACTCATATATAAAGCAAATATTATTAGATCTAAAGAGATAAATTATCCCAATATGATAATAGTTGAAGACTTCAACACTCCGCTTAACAAACTGAACAGATCATCTAGTCAGAAAGTCAGTGAAGGCTTAAACTGCAAATTAGACAAAATAGACCTAACTGACATTTATAGAGCATATTATTCAACAGCTAGAGAACATTCTTCTCTTCAGCACATGAAATATTTTTCGGGATAGATAGACCATATGTTAGACCACAAAAGAAGTCTCAACAAATAAAAAAAATGTTGAAACAATATGGCAACAGGTATGTGAAAAGGTTCTCATCACTGGTCATGAAAGAAATGCAAATTGAAACTACAATGAGATAGTTTCTGAACCCAGTTAAAATGGCTTTTCTTCAAAAGACAAGTGATAACAAATTCTGGCAAGAATGTAGAGAAAAAAAGAGTTCTTGCAGACTCTTGGTAGTAACGTAAATTAGTATAGTCACTATGGAAAATAGCATGTAGGTTTCAAAAAACTAAAAATAAAACTACCATATGATCTAGCACTACTGAGAATTTATCCAAAGGAAAGAAAACCAGTGCACTGAAGAGATATATGCACCCCTATGTCTATTGCACCACTATTTACAGTAGCCAAAATATAAAATAAACCTGTTTCCCTCAACAGATAAATGAGTAAAGGCAATGTGGCATGCATACACAATGGCGTACTATTTAGCCATACAAAATAATGGAATCCTATCATTTGTGTCAACATGGCTGAACCCAGAGGACATTATGTTAACCAAAATAAGCCAGGCACAAAAAAGATTTATGCTGCATGTTTTCACTATCACTTTTTATGTGGGAGCTAAAAAAAATGAGATTTATAGAAGTAGAGAATAGAATTATGGTTATTAGAGGCTGTGAATCCTAGGAAGGGAGGTTAGGGACAGAATGGTTAATAGGGGAAATAAATTCTAGTTTTCCATAGCATTGTGGGGGTAGATATAGTTAACAATAATTTCCTGCGTTTTTTGAGGAAGTTAGAAGAGAGAATCTTTAATATCCTCAACACAAAGAAATAGTAAATGTTTTAGATGATGGATATGACAATTATCCTAATTTGATTATTACACATTATATAGATGTATCAAAATATCAGTCTCACCCTGTAAATATGCACAATTATTATGTGTCAACTAGAAATAAATGGAAAATAGTACATGATTTTGTATGTCAACTATACCTAAAGTGTTTAGCATACAAGAAATATGGGGAGTATAATGTATCATTTTTTTCCTTGATACAAAAAGTGTCGAATGCACTTAGATATTTGAATTGTTCTAATACAATTCAAATTTTAATTAATTATAAAGTTATTATTGCCTCAGTTTTTAAGTTTTAGTTATTTTCCCCCTTATTATCAATCTTCCTCTGTTCCCTTTATTATATTTAGTAAATGTACACTAGTTAATGAAAACTATAAAATTACAGGTGTTTCAAACCCTGAGAAGAAAATTTCATTAAAAATGAAATTTCTCAATTAACACAATACAATAATGTTCTCCCTGTTCTTAATAATTTAAGCATAGTGCTATGGCACATATTTGCTATTTGATCATAGCTTTGAGAGTTAGAAATAGAATTGAACACTATCAATTAACTAAGCATATGAAACCTTTTTTTTTTCAATTTATGCTTCTCCATTTCTTTCTATTTCTTTTCCTTTTTCCTACCTTGCTTCCCCCTACTTCTCTTTCTGTTAAAAGTTAATAATTGTTAACACAGGCAAGTGCTATAGCTGTATAGAAACACTTCGTACTGAGTTATATCCAATTTCTCCAGACTGCTTTTCAGCTTCAGAAATAAATCAGCATTTACATTTAATGAAATCACTATCAAAATTTGAAAATATCTTTTACTTTCTGTGGGGAAGCATTAGAAAAAGCAGTTTGGCAGTGACATTATCTCAGCACTTCCATTTTCCCTCCACAGAAACAGCTTGAGGGTTTTCTGGTAAAGCAAAACACTTTTTACCTCTGACTTAAGTTTCCAACTGCCCCGAAGCTAAGGTTAAACTAGGAAGAAGAGTATTGATTCACATTTCATATGGGAGCTATCTTTGGACTGCCCTTGGCTATGTATCTGAACTACTTAATAACAGTTCCCACCAGATCTTAAATGAACCTAGAGACCTAGTTAAGTAGGTGTCATGCTCAAAGCTTCTGGGTCTTTGTTTTAACCCAGAGTGTACAAAAGATGACTCATGTTGGCAACTTGTCAGAGACATTCTTGAATGTCAGTTGCTTGTGTCAATGTTGTATCATGTCTACAAGATAAAATGGGACACACTAAGACCACTGAAACAACTGACAATTTCTCCATATTGTGAGCAAAGAGTATTTGCAGTGTTTAGTTTCATGGGTCAACTTGGCTAGGCTATGATGTTCAATCAAACAGTAGTTTACATGTAATGGTGGAGGTATTTTGTAGTTGTGCTTAATATCAAAAATCAAGTTAAAGAGGTGACCCTTGATAATTTGGGTGAGCCTTATGCAACTAGTTGAAGACCTTAAGAGCAAAACTGAAGTTTCCCCAAGGAACAAAGAATCTGGCCTCAAGATTATAGCATCAGCTCCTGTCTGAAAGTTTCTAGCTTGTTCATTTTGTCTTGCCAATTTTGGACTTGCCACACCCACAATTACATAAGTCAATTTCTTGAAATAAATCTCTTTATTTCATAGATATAGATATAAATGTAGAGAAGATGATATAGATATTATTGGTTTTGTTTCTTTGGAGAATACTAATACAGTATTAGTGACACAACACTCAGCAAAAGCAGTTCTCTGCTGGAAAGGAACTTTTTAAACTTTTCTGATATGCAAAGCATCATCCAGCTTGTTTTTTCACATAGAATGTAATCTTATTAAAACAACACACTCCCAAAATAGGGCTGACATTTGGCTTCAAGTTTGTTTTTTTTCTCTTAATACCGGGATTACATGATATGCTTTTGACCAAAATATATTATGATTCACAGGCTAATAATGGGACTCTTGGATATTTTATTCCACTTTCATTGATTTTTAGTGTGCTGTAGTTCTCTTTTACCCCACGACTCCTTAATTTTTGTATGCATAACATTTTCCCTTAGTTTCTCTGATCATATTCCTACTATTTATATTTGACCTATAGCTTTTAAAATTATGCTTTTACTTTCAACATAAATAAGAAATTAGTTTTGTCTCATCTGTAAAATGTAATAGTTTTATAGTGCTATCTAGAAAGCCATGTTAAGAAGGATTATATTATCTGTGTCTCTGGTCAGTAGGAGCAATTGATGATTTTGATAATTGCCAATGGTANAGAGACAGGACAGGAGGAAATGCAGTGACTCTGGAACATCATAATCTATAGAAAGATGCTAGAAAAATCTTTTATCACTAATCCTGGCCTATCTATTCAGCTCCAAACCTAGATCCAATTACTTATATATTTTTCTTGAAAATAGTACCATCACCATTCTGCTCTTCTATGAATTCAAATTTTCTAGGTTCTACATATGAATGAAATCATGTGATATTTATCTTTCTGTGCTTGACTTATTCTACTTAACATAATGTCCTCTATTTTATCCATGTCCTTTTTAAGAGGCTAAATAGTATTCCACTATGTATATTTATCACATTTTAAACCCATTCATATCTTATAAATGTATTAAAACCTCACAATGCATCTTATCCATATATACAATATTTTTGGTCATTTAAAAATTAAATAAAACATAATCCACCACATAAACAGAACCAAAGACCAAAACCACATCATCATCTCAGTAGATGCAGAGAAGGCCTTAGACAAAATTCAATAGCCCTTTATGCTAAAAACCCTCAATAAACTAGGTATTGATGGAACGTATCTCAAAATATTAAAAGCTATTTATAACAAACCTCCAGTCAATATCACACTGAATGGGCAAAAACTGGAAGCATTCTCTGTGAAATCTGGCACTAGACAAGGATGCCCTCTCTCACCACTCCTATTCAATATAGTAATGGAAATTCTAGCCAGAACAATCAGGCAGGAAAAAGAAATAAAGAGTCTTCAATTAGGAAAGGAGGAAGTCAAATTGTCTCTATTTGCAAACCACATGATTGTATATTTAGAAGACCCTATTGTCTCAGCCCAAAATCTCCTGAAACTGATAAGCAACTTCAACAGAGTCTCAGGATACAAAATCAATGTGCAGACATCACAAGCATCCCTACATACTATAATAGACAAACAAAGAGTGAATTCATGAATGAACTCCCATTCACAGTTGCTACAAAGAGAATAAAATACTTAGGAATACAACTAACAAAGGATGTAAAGGACCTCTTCAAGGAGAACTACAAACCACTGCTCAAGGAAATAAGAGGGGACACAAACAGATAGAGAAACATTCCGTGTTCATGGTTAGGAAGAATCAATATCGTGAAAATGGCCATACTGCCCAAAGTAATTTACAGATTCAATGCTATCCCCATCAAGCTACTTAAGACCCTCCTCACAGAACTACAAAAAAATCACCTTAAACTTCATACGGAACCAAAAGAGAGACTGCATAGCCCAGACAATTCTAAGCAAAAAGAACAAAGGGGGAGGCATCATGTTACCTGACTTCAAGCTATACTACAAGCCTACAGTAATCAAAACAGCATGGTCCTGGTACCAAAACAGACATACAGACCAATGCAACAGAACAGAGTCCTCAGAGGCAAAGCCACACATCAAAAACCATTTGAGTTTTGACAAACCTGTCAAAAATAAGCAAAGGGGAAAAGATTCCCTGTTTAATAAATTATGATGAGAAAACTGGCTAGCCATGTGCAGAAAGCAGAAACTGGACTCCTTCCTGACACCTTACACTAAAATTAACTCCAGATGTATTAGAGACTTAAACATAAGACCTAACACCTTAAAAACCATAGAAGAAAACCTAGGCAAAACCATTCAGGACATAGGCATAGGCAAGGACTTAATGACCAAAACACCAAAAGCACTGGCAACAAAAGCTAAAACAAACAAATGGGATCTAATTAAACCCCAGAACTTCTGTACAGCAAAAGAAACAATGATTAGCATGAACTGGCAATCAACAGAATGGGAAAAGAAAATTTGCAATCTACCCGTCTGACAAAGGGCTAATATCCAGAATCTACAAAAACGAAAACAGATTTACAGGAAAAAACAAAAAAACCCATCCAAAAGTGGGTGAAGGATATGAACAGACACTTTTCAAAAGAAGACATATATGAGGCCAACAAACATATGAAAAAATGCTCATCACTGGTTGCTAGAGAAATGCAAATCAAAACCAGATTGAGATACCATCTCATGCCAGTTAGAATGGTTATCATTAACAAATCAGGAGATAACACATACTGGAGAGGATGTGGAGAAATAGGAACACTTTTACACTGTTGATGGGAGTGTAAGTTAGTTCAACCATTGTGGAATACAGTGTGGCAATTCCTCAAGGACCTAGAAATAGAAATTCCATTTGACCCAGCAATCCCATTACTGGGTATATACCCGAAGTATTATAAATAGTTCTATTATAAAGACACATGAACATGTATGTTTATTGTGGCACTGTTTACAATAGCCAAGACCTAGAACCAACCACAATGCCCATCAATGACACACTGACCAAGGAAAATATGGCACATATACACCATGGAATACTATGCAGCCATAAAAAATGATGAGTCCATATTCTTTGTAGGGACTTGGATGAATCTGGAAACCATAATTCTCAGCAAACTGACACAAGAACAGAAAATCCAGCACCGCATGTTCTCACTCATAGGCTGATGTTGAACAATGAGAACACATGGACACAGGCAGGGGAGCATCACACGCTGGAGTCTGCTGGTGGGGACCGAGGGGAGGGACAGTGGGGGGTCAGGAGGTTGGGAAGAGATAATGTGGGGAGAAATGCCAGATATAGATGAAAGGGGGTGGAGACAGCAAACCACATTGCCATGTGTGTACCTATGCAACCATCCTACATGATCTGCCCATGTACCCCAGAACCTAATGTACAATAAAAAACAGAAAAAAAATAAAAATTTAAATAAATGTGTAAATTGTACCACTTTCATTTAGTTGTGCAAACCAGTAAAGATTGTCATTTAAGCTCTTCTTGTTCTATACCCTTTATTCTTGCTAACACTAAGCCTTGATAATTCTGCCTTCTCAATATTTATTTTATCTATCCACTCTTCATATGAAAGTTGGATATATTCCCATCATAAAACTTAATTAAAGGATACTTATTTTTAAACTCTCCCACTAAACACTCTCTTAAGAACAGACATTCAGATAAGTCTTTGCATAACATAGTGGCTAAAATAATGTATGACACTGAGAAAATTATCAAAAAATATTTGCTAAATATGTGGACATCCTTTATAACTGCTTTTCCATCCCCCCCAAGATTAGATGTAACTGAATCCCCACTCTCTCCATGTTCTCAATTTCTTTGAAATACTTCCTAAAAGGTACTGGATAACTCGTTTGCATTTATTTGTAATCACTATTATCGCATACTTGTACATGTTAAATTATGCATACAAATCACATCTCAAATCACTCCTGCACCACTTGCACTCAGGGCAGTTTCTGTTTTTTATTGTCTCAACAAAGGCTTTCTTATAGAAAAAATGAATAAGAACTCTTGAGGAAAATAGGAATCTGGAAAGTTGCTTGTGGTCTGGGGTTCAGATCCTTTTCCAGGTACAGAGAATGGGCATTGTATTTGTTGTTGTTGTTTGTTGTTAGTTTCAGACACGGTCTCGCTCTGTCGCTCAGACTGGAGTTCAGTGGCGTGATCATGACTCACTACAACCTCCGCCTCCTGGGTTCAACAGATTCTTGTGCCTCAGCCTTCTGAGTAGCTGAGACTAGAGGTGTGCACCACCATACCCGTCTAATTTTGTATTTTTAGTAGAGACATTATTTTCACTATATTGACCGGGCTGGTCTCCAACTCCTGATCTCAAGCCATCTGCCCACCTTGGCCTCCCGAAGTGCTGGGATTACAGGTGTGAGCCACTGTGCCCAGCCAGCAGTGTGTTTTTTATATTCAGTTTTATAAATTTTAATCAGAATACATATATAGGTGTTCTCAGTCAGATATAAATTTGTTATAATTATTTAAATGATAATAACTTCGCCTGGTTTTCACCTGAGTTAATGCAATAAAAGCTGGATGAAAAACTCAAGTGTATGTGCGACAAGATACTCCAAAGGTGAGGAATGAAGATAAATTTCTCTGCTTATATTCAGGAGTAGAAGGAAGCTGCCTCTCCTTTCCCTCTCAAAAGGAGGCACAAAAATCTATGCCTCTTCTAGATGTGTTGAAAAGGATCCTAGATTCTCTAACCATTTGGAATGTGAATGTATTTTTCTAAGGGCCAGATATAC
This sequence comes from Cebus imitator, assembly GCF_001604975.1. Classification (NCBI taxonomy): domain Eukaryota; kingdom Metazoa; phylum Chordata; class Mammalia; order Primates; family Cebidae; genus Cebus; species Cebus imitator. The sequence goes on along the minus strand of NW_016107805.1, from coordinate 11,190 downwards.
TCCTCCGTTTTTGAATTTTAATATCTAGAGATATCGCCAAGATCCTGGGCATCGTTTTCCCCTGAAATAGAAACACATATGTCTGGAGCTAGGTAAATATCTTTGGAGTTCTTATAGTAGCCAAGCAAGTGAATGTTAACCTCGTAAGGCTTGCTTTTAGCCCAGGGACTCATGTTTTTGTGAAATTTATTCAGAAAGCCCCAACTCTTCAAGAGCACAAAATATTTTGTATACAGTGCTGTCTGGCTATAATCCCTCAAGAAGCAGTCACCCAAGTAAAGTGTGTTTTGAGGAAGCTTGGTTGAATATGGGGGTGTGAACTAAAACCAAAGTGTTGGAGCTTGAAGGCCTTTGGAGGTAGTTGGAACACAATAAGAATCTCTGCAGAATAAGAATCTGGGCAACTTTACAAATGTCGCTTAAATAATTAATGCAAGTGAGAAGAAACTACATGATTGGAATGAAGTAAAAATAATTCTAATAACAGAATATTGTAAAGCTTACACCCCAACACACTCTTTAAAATTAGTTCTAACAGATGAAAAATCTTAAATAAAAACATTAGTAAATCAAATCTGGTGCTACATTAAAAGAATGATGAATGCTTACTTAGAATGTTTTATTCCTGTAATGAATAAAAGACAGCTTAAAATTATTAAATCTGTGTAATCGAACACAACAATAATTCAGAGTTGAAAATAACTTCCATTACCACTAGGAACCAATATATTAGTTTAATGAACCAATTATAAAGTCTCAGAAATGAAAAACTAAATATGACTTTGGTACCAAAATAGAAAAGCAGATCTGTGGGATCAATTAGAAACCTCAGAAATAAATGTGTGTGGGGGGTGGGGAGGAGGGTTGTGTGGATGTGTACGTTTGTATGCATTTAGTATAGATATACGAAAAGCTAGCTCACTTAATACATAATTTAGGGCAATTAACTACCTCTGAAGAAAATAAACTGAAAGTCTTATAGTAAATTATATGTAACAAAATTGCAGAAGGAATAAAGAATTAAATATCAAATAATTTAAATTATTAAAAAACAAGAATAAATTGTGAGTTAATATTGATTCTGCTTGACTTTTCCTAATAAGACATCAAAAATCAAAGATAAAAAAACAAAATAAAACATTATTAGCATAGGCCAAAAACGGATTGAGAAGAACATTTGCAATATATGTGACAAGAGAATATCAAATGCCCATAATATTTAAACTGTATAGATATGTCAAAGAGAAAAACTGAAACACAGTTATAAGAAAATTGAGAAAAGAACATGAACAAACTTTTCAGAAGTAAAGAAATTTATGTTCTACATAGAGCATATGTAAATAAGAATTAAACATGCTTCTCCTCTAATGTAATTATGGTATTATCATTACTAAATTTACATTAGAGGAATCACATCATGACCACTATCATCGTCGTTGCTGAAATTATCCACTTTTGCAATTGTTTGAAAGTAGAGACTTTCCTTACTGTTGATGAGAAGAGAAGTAGAAATAAATATTCTACAGGGTAATTTCCAAATGTATATAAAAAGCTTGGAAAGTGGACATTGTTTAATTCCAGAGAAGCATTCTTTGTACATTACCAAAGATTTCAACAAAGTTGTAAGTTAAATATCTGGCAATAATTATATATAATTGTGTGTGTGTGTGTGTGTGTGTGTACATATATATGTGTATATATATATATATACTGTGCAATACCATAAAGCCATTAATAATCCCGTGTTTGAGAACACTTACCTTCATGAAAAAAGGAGTAAAAGTTAAAACCGGTTAAAAGTAATGGATATACTTTTTAATGGAAAATAAGAATATCTTTTATAAAGAGTTAGAACAAAATGTAGTTATTTGTGGATGGAAGATTAATGGTTATTTCAGTTTTCTTCTCTTTCTTCCTCTTTCCCCTTCTTCTCTTTCTTCTCCCTTTCTTCAATATCCAGGCCTCAAACTGTTCTCTCCTCTTTTCCCTTCCTCCCCTCCTTCCTTCCTCCCCTTCCTTCCATCCTTCCTTCCTTTTTCCTCTCCCTTCTTCCCATCCATCCTTCCTTTCTTCCTTCCTTTCCCCTTCCTTCCTCCCTCTTTCTCTTCTTTTTTTTTCTGTTTTAGACTTCACATATTTTTTCAGTAAAATTAATTTTTTTCACAAACAACTTTTAATATCAAATCATCTTTAAAATATTATTGGGAAAGATAATATGGGGCATTTGAAAGAGAATAATATATTTTTGAACAAGCATTTTCCTGTAGCAGTAATCATGTCCTTAAAAGCCTTCCAACCTAAGGTAAAATAAATTTAAAAACCTATAGTTACTACGTTTTTATTCATGTAGTGTCTAGATGTTGTTTCTATTTATTCACAGTGGAAAAATATTATTTGTGAGCTGAGTTGAAAGTATGTGTTATGCTGTAGTAGATAAGGTAAGAAGAAACCTTCTCATAGGCTTTGATATTTAACAAAGAAGATCATATTTTTAAAAATAGATAGATGTCACAACCTACATATTAATACACGTGCATACATACATATATAGAGTTGCATATTTGTGTATGTATATATTTGTTCAGACACCCACACATATGTAGATCACATTCATGACCTCATTGAGTTAGTATCTCACAGAACCACTTGAGGAGATGCACAGGAATTAGACATAGGTAAGCGGCACTGTATTTGTATTAATCTAATGTAAAAATTTAAGTGCAGTTTAACGTTTGTAGCACAAAAACCTTAGCTTTCAATTGCTTCATCAATCTCCAGAACTTAACTTGGTTAATCACCATACCACGAAAATTTAGAAAAATAAATTGCTGTGCTTGCAGAAAAAGATGAGTTTACAGAAATACAGTTTTTTTAAAAAATCTAATGCTTAACAATAAAAAAGATGTGAGAGAATATTCTCTGCTTTCACAATTTCACTCCTTGTCTGTTTTCATTATTCATACTCCCTTACTTGCTTCTCAGTTTCTCTTTGTAAATCAGCACTGCAAAAGAGTATTTCTGAATCACTTCACTTATTTTTTTGAAAAAATGGGAACATATTAATTTATGAGATTCAATTAAAATATTTTTACATAGTAACTGCAAGTGCAAAGTAATTTTACCTTCATCCTTATTGGTGAACTTTCATCATTTGCTAGTAATATTTAGATCATTATATACTAATGTATAACATTATATATTGTAGTATAATAGTACACTATTATATACACATGAAATATTTATATCTCACATGTTCTTTACTCTCTTGAGTGAAACTTCCTATGTAGAATATTAATATATGTCAGCAATTCTATAATTCCTAATATTATACCACATAGCACATATACACAGACAAGTCCAAACGCCTATCTGGACGGCAGAGCTGATATACTGACCATGCAGGCAAACACTCAAAGCTGTTTTCTTCATTTTAGAATGACCTTCACATCTTTGATGTGCACAAAGTCCTTAAAAAAATAAGTTGCTGAATTGACAGCTTGTTCTCAAATATAGGCTTAAAAGAAATTTATTCTATTGTTATATATAAGTGGAACATTATAGAAAGTCGTGGAATGGTAACTCCTATCAGAGCCTCGAGGGCACACAATAAAGGAATTTTTTCATCTTTTTCTACAGACACCCTTGAGATGATGTCAAGGTGCAATTCAGTTTAAAAATGTAGTTTAAATTCACATTTGTTTGATATAATTTCAACTGTTGAGACACTGCTCCTCAGACTTTTCCACTGATATATCATTATTAATGAAAAAGAGAAGTCCTGAGAATGTGTGCTATTGCCTAAAGAAAGATTTTCATATACAAAATGCATTTTCATGAATTTTTGCATTCAATGCCATAGAAATCTGGCATATGCTTTGGGCAAGCCACCATCCATGCTATTTATCACGGTTTTGGAGAATTTGGAGGTATATTTTCTGATAATAACCTCACAATCACATGTCACAGTTTACTTTCTCTGCTCCTCAAACTGTACACACAAAGTAAAAAACAGGAACATCCGTATTCATTGTTGTATAGGAAAGGAAATATTTTGATTTGACAAATGAGGAATATAATAGTGAAGATATTATGTCTCTTTAAAACACTAACGTGTCTAACAAGTGATGATTCAGGGGGAAAAATGCCCTCTGCAACTCCAGCCACTCACCATCTCACAACACAAGCAAACAAAATTCCACAGTGGTTATCTAAGGAGATGAATAAATGAGAGCATTTGAGCTGAAACTCAAAATACTAATAGAATCACAACTGTATTTCACAGAGAAGAGGAGGCAAAACATGTCAGGCAGAAGCAAAACACATCAATGCCATTGAATGAAATATTGAAAACACTGTCCAAATGCTCTTGTACCCAATTTTCTCTTCAGCAAATGAAGGGAACTAGAACTCCGCTTCTTGTTAGACCTACACATACAGCACCAAGAGTACACAGTGGTATTCTAGAAGTTATGCAAGCCACAGCATATTCCAAAATACTAACTTTATTCAAAGATCTAGAGATGTGCATGATTACAGGTATGAGCCACCATGCCTGGCCTCATTTCTGTACTCATGTATCCAAAATATATTTATTTATCATTTAATACATGCTGATATGGTTTGACTCTGTGTCCTTACCCAAATCTCATCTGAAATTGTAATCCCCACACGTTGGCGAGGTACCTGATCCAAGTAACTGCATTACGGGGGCAATTTCCTCCATGGTGTTCTCAGGATAGTGAGAGTGAGTTCTCACAATATCTGATGGTTTAAAAGTGTTTGACAGTTCCCTACCAGCTCTCTCTCTCTCCTGCCACCCTGTAAAGAAGGTACTTGCTTCTTCTTTACCTTCCATCATGATTGTAAGTTTCCTGAGGCCTCCCAAGATATGTAGAACTTTGAGTCAATTAAACCTCTTTTGTTTATAAATTACCCTGTCTCAGGTAATATCATTATAGTAATGTGAAAACCAGCTAATACATATGCCAAGAATGGTGCTACATCCTTGAGGGTAGAATAGTGAACAAAATTAAGTCCTTCTCTTCATTGAGCTTTTGCTCATGTGCGTTTGTGTCTACATGTATATATTTGATGGTGCACATAAACATGCTCTCTATTGGAGTTGGGAAGAGAACCTAAAAATAAGTAATTTTGAATTAGAAAGAGAATAATGCTACATTTTTAGATACTAGGTCTCACAGCTAAGAAAGTATGAAAAAATTGAGCAAGTGTATGACATGATAATTTATATACCATAGAAAGATAATTCTATAACAATCTATAATATAGTTAAAAATAAAGAGAATAAAAAATGGAAGGTTAAGTTAAAGCTTGGTCAACTAACTGTTAACTATTATAGAAGTATAAAGAACTAAAAAAAGATAAGATCTGAGATTGAAGGGGCAAGCTTATCACGTCAGGCAGCAGAGTTACCAAGAGCCAGAGGGAACATTTGATGTTATTTTGCCAGAATCCAGACATCAAGAGCAGTGTAGATAAGGAAATTAACTCAGTTTGCTACTAGCTACTTTATTTTTGGCTAATTCCTGGGTGGACTGATGTGTTCCTCTATTTCCTGAAAGATATATACTCATGGAAACTAAGGTAGAAAAAATCCTCAAGAAAGTCAACTAGGTCCTATATTCCTGAAAGACCAAGTCAGATATATGTTAAGACCGCTAGACTTAAAAGCTCTACTATTACCAATGACCTCTAAAGGAGAACTTTTAATAGAATAATAAAATGTGCTCTCTAAAACAAAGATCTACTTCCAAACCTTGTGAGTATTCCATCAGTCTTCTAACCATCATGATCTGGGGACATAGTAGGAATGACTGTTTAATAAATGGAGTAATGATCCAATAGGAAAGGGTTAAGAATTAGATTAGATGTAAAAAAGTAAAATGATATAGTATAGAATTTCCAGCATAAGACAGCAAATACAGATATTATTAACTAAACAGTATAGATAAGTCTAGAATTATAATTGTCTTATTTAACTATAAGTAAGTAGGTGAATCTAGATTTAGTTATAAGTAACTAAGTAAGTAACCCAGTTATAAGTAAGTCTAGATTTATCTACACCTATCTTACGGATTATCTTGAGTTGAGGAAAGCTTTTGGGGACTAGGAAAACTTTACTATAAACACAACCAGAGAAGAAAGACCAATTGGAAAGGAATTTGGGAGATAAAGAATACAAAAGAAAGAATCAAAGAGAGGCAAAGGATGCAAGTGGAGACCATCCTAAGAAATAGAAAACTCTCTCATTTTTATTTCCAGTGTTGTATTGAGTATAGAAGATTGAATAAGAAACCTAAGCTTTCCAAAGGCTTTTGGATATTTTTAACATTATTAAGTTTTTTGTCAAGCATCAGACATAATTTCAAGGTAATCAGGCCAATCAAACCTCAGAGCCATGTGCCCAGGGAGATCAGTAAATTTCTCTTAAGGGAAATTTTTAATGACAAGACAGATAGCCATCTGATAGACTCCATTTGTTTCGATTGCTTCTGCACCGTTGGAAAAGGTGACTTTGAGATTGCTTCCAGCTCTACATTTTATGATTCAATTATTCATTTAAACCATCAGAACTAACCGTAGAATAATAACTCAAGCAAATCATAAAAATGTGGTCCCTAGGTTGTAATCAATTTTTGTGGGGTCTGATGTTTCAAACAAATAGCTTTTATTACAATTATGAGCATACACATTATGAAACTAGATAGTGCTTATACTTTATTTGAACCCAAAAATTACATTGTAAAATTCTCATTTTGTGAGACTTACAATTTCTTATTATTTTCTCAACCTGCCAGAGCTCTCAACTTAGTATACATCATTTATATTTCTAGTATATGTTAAAATGTTAGAAATGAAATTATTAAATAGCACATTATTTGACATAGGTATTCTAATTTCATGTAATACCTGTTGCACGCAGTACTTGTTTTTTTTTTTTTTTAACAGCTTTTTAATTGAAATGTGTAGGTGGTGATTTTTAAAAGTATATAGAAGCTGCACTAATTTATCATTTTTTTAGCCATTGGATCTCCCATGGATTAATTTTGCTAGTGATTTTAAAGACTGAAAGAGTAATTACTTGTATAATCTTATGGTACCTTTTAAAATCACTAATGGAAAAGGCCAATATTAAATCAATTATCCATTAATTACTTTAGGTTAATGGATACAACTAAGTACAAATGCAAGGTAGTACACAATTTATCTTATGTTTTAACAAAAGTCTACAATAACATTCTCTTCATTCTCTTTAATAATTTCAATATAGGTTTGAAGGAAAAAGAACCTGATAATTATTGGTATATTTTACATATATCCTTAAAAAATTCATGTATTTTATGGTTAACAAAATATCCTGAAGTGCCACTGACAACAAGAATGTTTAATTTTTTTTCAGTTTGTTCAAATATATTGGTGCCCAAAACCTATATTATGCAGACAGGTTATACAACATCATATTTCATACTGGGGACAGACATAAGTGATTTAAAATGGCACAGCCTAAGTCCTTGTTTCAAATTGAAATATCCCCTGGCTGATCATTGAATAAACTATATAGACCTATTTGATGATTATTGATATCTATTTTTTTTTCCTTGCTAGTCAGATTTCAACACTGGGACATTCAGGGTTCATTTCTTACTTGTGCAAATCCCTAGAACCTACCTTGCCTCATTTCTAACTTACAATTCTGATATCTGAAATTTTGTCTCTACTGAATTCAGTTTCATAATCTGCATATGTGGCATGACCACAAGCCACCATTAATTGCATGCCAGGTGAGTATCAATTTTAAATAGCCTATGAGCACCTTTGTTTCACTAACAGCTTTTTGACTCACTAACAAAAGCAGCACTAGTTCTTATGGATAAGGTTGGTAAAAAATATTTTCATGATAAGAATGACACATAATGTTAAAAAATCAAACACAACAAAGAGATAAAATTTAAAAATGAAAGATAGTTCACTACCTTATTGAATACCCCTGAAGTGACAATTTTTGCTCATTGGGTATTTTAATTCTTCTGACAGTTAAACCCACTACACTGACTAATATTAAAAGTAATATCCTTTTCACTTTAATCAATTTAGGCAATATCTGTGGACTCTGCTTTAAAAGACGAAGATGACTTTATTTCCCAACCATAGTTTTTAGTAGATACTCTGGTAGTGGGAGGAACTGAAATACAGAAAATCTGGATAACTAAGAAAGCATTATTTTAAATAGAACTTGATTTTCTACATATTAAGGAAAATATTCAGTACTCGATAATGAAGAAGGTGCACTGCTTAAGCCATGGAAAGTAGTAGGATAATACAGTTCATTTTCTAACTAGAACAAATTATAAAATCTACAAAATTATAAATATTTCAATGCCCCAGTGGGCTTCATTCACTAAGTCACGTAATAACAAAACTATAAGAAGAGACAAACTCTTTCTAGGAGGGACAGACACCACATTTCAACACCTTTGCCAAATCCATAGAAAGAAGAGGAAACCACCATAGATGCAAGTCACAAGTGCTAACCTGACGTTGTAATTAATTATTAAGCCCTGAGGAGTAACTGGGCTTCTCGTTTCAAATCCTTGTGACCCCCAGAAACAAGGGAAGTATGTATTTACAACTTACTTTTTTTGTGGACTTTTCTTGAACGATGAGGGGAAATTTGGAGGAAGGTAAGTCAGGAAAACAGAGGAAATGCAACCTCAGCATTCCAGGCACGTGGCTCCAGTGTTAGGTCTGAGGGTGGAAATAAAAACTGAGAAAAACATGTTCATATCATAGACTTTACACTGGAAACAATAAAGCAGTTGTAAAGCACAGCTGAGGGGGACAGGAATATCAAAAGTACACTCTTCCGAAGAGATAGAGGGGCATAGTGCCTGTTTAAGTCTGGAGGCAAAGTAAGAAAATAGAGACTAACCCTCTCCATACTTGAGGCCTTAGACAAAGTGCCAGAAAACTTTACCTATTGCTGCTCATGGACTAGGGGAGCTGACAGAGACTTACCAACTAGAGCACAAGTGAGTAGAGTCTGCCTACTCTGTGCACAGGGCTCTAACTATTACTAAAGGTAGGACCCCAGCACCTTTCTCAAGTTTGAAGGCCAAGCAGAAGAATTAAAAGACTGCATGATTACTGAATACTACTAGAATAAGTTAATATCAAGTCCAAACCAGCCAAGCAATAACCTAGATTGATTGAATTCTCCTCACGTGAATTGCCTGACAGATGCAAACTCTCTTGTTTTCTGGATGTAAAAAATATGTAAGTCACTGCTATTCTTGCACACACAGTGTTTGACACTCAGTAAAAAAATAGGATATACTAAACAAAATAAGTAAACATGATACATTGGCAATAGACAAAATAGTCACTAAAACCAAACACAGATATTTTGTTCCAAATATTTGAATATCAAACAGGGTCATAAAACCAGTGATAATAAATGTGCTAAAACATTTAAGCAAAAAGTAAACAATACGGCTGAAGAGATCGAGAATTTTAGCAGAGAGACCCATACCATATTTAAAAATCCAAATTGAAATAACAGAAATAAAAAACATGACATTAAAGATTAAGAATTATTTTAGCAAGCTTAATAAGAGAATAAATATACAGAATCATCATTTTATTTGACAACAGGTCAATAGAAATTATTCAAACAGAAACATAAAGATTCTTTTTAAGTAATAAAAAGGAACACAGTATTTAAGAACAGTTTGACAATATTAAACTACCTAACATATGTGTAATGGAGTCCAAAAAGAAAATAGAAAAAAAAATGACAATAAGATATTCAAAGTTGAAAATTTCTAGGACAAATAAAAGACCTATATATTCAATAAATTCAGAGAATTCCAAGGACGATAAATAAAAGAAAAACAAGACTGGGCAATCACAGTCAAATGATATTTGCTAAAAATTAACAATAAAGAGAAAATCTTTAAAATTATACCAAGAAACAGTAAGAACTACATATTGCTTTTTATGAAAAACAATGGATAAGAGAAGACAATTACTGGCGATTTTTGAGGCTGTCAACCTAGAGTGTTACATTGACAAAAATATCCTTCAAGAATAAATGTAAAATCAAGACATTTTTGACAGCAAAATATTAGAGAATTCATTTTCGACAAATACAAAAAATGCATTTTTATAAAGATATATATTAACAAATTTTACTACATAAAAACCTGCTTAAAATTTTGCTCATTTGCTGAGTTTTTATTTAAAAACACAGTTACACCAACAAGTACACATGATATAATTGCTAAAAAAAGATATTTAAAATACAAGTAACTGAAAAATGGTATCATATGGAGAAATTCCACACGTGAATAAGAAAAGGGCCAGCAATGCAACAACTAAAAGACTTTAGATTTGAAACACCAAAATAAAATCATCTTATTTATTTGATTATTTTGTTTTCATTTTGTTTGTATGTGTGAAATTCCCATGGAGAGATCTTATGACCTATATGTTACATTTAAAAACTTTTCCATAATTTTCTTTTTTGCTGTTTGACCTATACTCTGGAAGATGTCTTAGTTTTTATCACTTTGAAAATACATTTGTTATTTAGGCCTGATTATTTCATTTATTCAACCCTTCATTTTCTTTTATTTCAGAAACATTGTTCCAATTTAATAATACCTCTTTTGTTCTTTTCAATTGCTCTTCAGATTTACCTCTTCTATTTAATAAAATCCACAAATTACATATTTAGTAAACCTTAAATTTTCTTTAAGACAAATCAACTTTCCTCATACTCATCTGAGTCACTAATATAGCTGGTTTTCCATAATTTAATTTTTACTAATAGGAATATCCTTAATATATTGTTTATCTGCTGAATATCCTACTCACATTTTTCAGTACTCATTTTTGTAACTACATTAATAGTGCTTATGTTCTCCAAAATACTCTATCTAAATTTGTATGAATTGGGGTGGATCCAAGATGGCCGTTTAGGAACAGCTCAGGATTGCAGCTCTCAGTGAAAGCGCAGAGGGTGAGTGGACGCCGTGTTTTTATTGCCCACAGACTAGGAAATTCCCGGGCAGAGGTGCTCCACGGTCACCAGCGCGGCTGTTTCGGCCAGCGCGGCCGTGCCGGCCAGTGCCGCGGCTTTGCCCCGCGCGGCTGCTTTGTCGGCGCCCC
>NW_016107804.1:1503802-1539998 GCF_001604975.1 Cebus imitator | reverse complement strand
CAGAGAATTTAAAAACAGACCAATTTCAAAACTAGGTCATTTTTGGATTTTATTTCTCAATTTTATTTCAAGAAAAAATATGGAGACCATAAAGCCATCTTTAAGTACCAGACGTTTGTCATGTATTAATAGAACAGGAGCAGTATTTTGTGCATAAAATATATCTCCATTTAAGTATTTTGTCCTAACTTAGACTATTTCTAGAAGTATGGCCACGATGGTAGATATCTTTAAATATCTGAAGAGCTGTCTTTTTTTTTTTTTTTTTTTTTTGAGATTAAGTTTCACTCTTGTTGCCCAGTTCGGAGTGCAATGGTGCTCACTGCAACCTCCGCCTCCCGGGTTCAAGCAATTCTCCTGCCTCAGCCTCCTGAGTAGCTGGGATTACAGGCATGTGCCACCATGCCTGGCTACGTTTTTGTATTTTTAGTAGAAACGGGGTTTCACCATATTGGCCAGGCTGGTCTCAAACTCCTGACCTCAGATGATCTGCCCGCCTCAGCCTCCCAAAGCGCTGGGATTACAGGCGTGAGCTGCCGCGCTCAGCCAGAGCTGTCAAGTAGAAGTGAGAACACGCTTATTCTCAGCTACACTTTAGAATGTGAAGTACAGTTATTATAACAAAGTGAGGGTTTTCCGAAAAGGAAAAGTATATAAATTGGACAGGGTCCGAAGAAGGAACAAATGCTCCCTCACTAGAGAAGTTCATGGATTGGCTGGATGACCCTTAAGGAATCTCATAAAAGGGGATTTTCAGAAGCGTAATTAGGCTAGAGAAGCTTTGAAATTATTTTCTTGCTAAGATCCTATAAGACCAAAGTTGACAGCCATACACATATACATACATAGCGTACACTCCTACAACACATATAAATGCCAAGTTCCGAAGTTAGACTTTTCTAATTCTATTTGCCAGAGAATCCAGGAACTAGAAGCTACTTTGTACAATGCTCTGCAGCAAGAAACTGTTATCAAGTTTGGTGAATTATTAAGTGAAAAACAGCAAGAGGAGCTGAGGACGGCAGTAGAAAAGTTACGGCGGCAAATGCTGAGGAAGAGCAGAGAGTATGACTGTCAGATTCTTCAGGAAAGAATGGAGCTTTTACAGCAAGCCCATCAGGTGAGGACTGAGTCACTGTCTCTGTGTAGGGTTAGTACTAAGCAAATGAGACTTAGTACTAAGGACACTGTATTGAGTAAGGGTATGGAGAAGCCCAGGAGATACAAATTATTTTCAGAGTCTACAATAAATAACCATTGTTTGCCACCTTCATGCACACACAAAATGACAGTTTTGCAATAATTCATTCTTGAGAAAATTGGCCTTTCAGAAGGACTGCATACTGCTACTATTTTTAGAACTACATTGTCATGAAATGCCCTTTGAATGTCCTGATGTCTGATTATTTGACTTATGCAGGGAAGCAGAACACACCCCAGGACCAAAATAGTGCTTCCTATTTATTGCTCACTCCAGTTCACAGCCTAACCTGATGAAATAATGCGAATAGTGTAAAAGAGAACAAGGGCCATTCACATTACAAACCTCACCACCCACAAAGCCTGGCAGTTGCCATTTACTTACTGACATTTGCTGTGTGTCAGTAACTAAGGGTTCTACTTACATTATTTCATTTAATCTTCATAATAGCCCTATGAGGTAAGTATTTTTATTATCTCAATTTTGGAGATAACAATACTGAAGATAAGAATGCCTAAATGATTCGCCCAAGATGACGCAGATGGTAAGCAACAGTCAGGATGACAGCCTAGATCTGCTGGACTCCAAGGCCAGTATGTCTAACCACTGTACTGTACTGTCATCCATTACTTACATGATATATCTAGACCAGCGAGACTCAAAATAGGCACCCAATACTAATTTCCAGCTAAAATTTTTAATTGCAACTCTTTATTCATGCCATAGCTTGTCTGTTGAGGGCTGAGATAGATTCAGTAAGGATTCCAGAATTACAAGTGTCAGGTTACAGTATTCAATCCTCAGAAGCTATAAGAAGCAACTGGTACAAAATCCACATGGTATGCACAGGCGGTAAGAATCATGTGGTCATCAGTGATCAAGGTGAGTGGAAAAGAAGCAGGGGGTCTTCTATGATGCCAATAAAAACAATTCATGAGGGACATGACACTTAGCACACTTCAGATGCAGCCAGGAGCTTTGTGGATTTTATAGGCTAACAGATTACTCAAGTAGGCAGAGAATTCTGAAGCCATGTGTTCCAGAGATGATAAATACATACATGTTCCTATTAATGCTCCTTCAGATTCCATAACAAAGGTTTGTGTTTTGACTCTTGGAAAGACTTCTTACAGTCTTTAATAATAGACTCTATGGTATCATTGCATTATTTCATGCATTCTTTTCTTCTATCAGGGGACAAAAATGTCCTCTGTACACATTTCTTGTGCTGCAATAGCATGTAATTACTTTCAACAAATTGGGAGTTATGTCATGGAAACACAGAAGTGTCCTCTTTTAAGATGGACTAATGGTTATCTAAATTTAATTATGATGAAAACTTTATTCTATTTGAGTGTTTCTTTAACCATTTAGTTAAGATACTTCATTCCTGAACGAGTTGGTTTTAAGTTATCCAGTATTGCCAATAGTACACTATTTCTGAACCTCAGAGAGTTTCGTTGACATTTTTCATCCTTCCCCTAAACAAATGCTCATTAGCATACACCTTTCTAAGTTATTTCTTACTCTTCTTCCCTTTTAATCAATAGCTGAGTTTCATAGAATTATTCCAGAAGATATTGGTCAGAACCTTTCATATAGAACTATGTAATACATTCCTACTTCTAAAGTATATCACTAACCATTTATTAGACACTTCTGCTTGAATGTTTAAGAGTGAACTCATGCATTCTTATCTTTTCTTATGCATTCTTATCTTTTCTTATGCATTCTTATCTCATTCTTATCTTTTCTTATTTTATTCTTATCTCTCTCCCCATCTGCCTGTCTTAGTCAGTAGAATTACCATATCTCAAATCACCCCAGCTAGAAACATTGGAGTCTTCTCTGTTCTTTCCCTGTAAGCACTAATATAGCACCACATCCACCTGGAATTTCCCCTGAAATGTTTTTGATACTGGTCCATTTTGTTCATACTTGTCACCCCAGGCATGTGCAGGACTTTTCATTATTGCACCAGCTTCCAGGTACTGCCAAATGTTCTTATGTGAATTTCACTCCACCATCTATGCATTTATTCAGTCAAACCTTTAAATGTTTCCTTGGTGCTAGATACCAAGTTAGACATAGAGAATTCACGGTGGACCCTGCCTTCACAAAATGTAGGACTCATAAGTGGACATAAAAAAGATTGACACAAAGAAAAATAATTGATATATCATAATAAATGGCATTTTAAAAAGCAGATGCAGGTACCATGGGGACCTAGTTCTAGCTCTCCTCTTTTCAATCCACCACATTTTCTCACTACAGATCCTTCTCACTTTTCCTCGTGGTACATTCTTTCCCCAAAGCCTCCATGATCCCAATTTCCAGTTGAGTTGAGTCTTACGCAGGTCTCTTCAGGTCCTTCAGTAGCTGAGTACCCCACCCACGAAAACTAGATTTGACCCAACCCCAGAGCATACTTCCTTCTCCACTCATTAAAAATGTCCTGGTCCCACTTGTACTGTGATTTTCCACCTCCAACCCTTTGTTTGCATGATTGCTCGCCTTAAAGTATCCTTTAGTTTCCATTGCAATTGGTCCAAGTGTTCTCATTTCTCCAGTCCCAGTTTAAGATCTAACCCATTCATGATCTCCCTGGTGAAAAGTGAAAAAATGAACCACCTACTGCTCAGTAAATCTACCTTCTATATTTTGTTATGCACTCATTCACAACCATTTATTGAGGGCCTGCTCTGTACCAGGTGTTGGGAGTGTGATGGTAAGTAATGACATACAGATCACTACACTCTCTATCCCACAGAGGGACAGGGACAGAGCCACAGCACAAATGAACAATGACTGAGGCAATTTCTGAGAGGGTCAGTAAGTGCTATGCAGAAAAGTATACAATGTATGTGTGAGTTTTGGAGTAGGATTGGCCACTTTAGGCTGGCTGGTCAGAGAAGGCCTCTCTGAAGATACCTAATATCCAAGAAACGAGCCACGCAAAGATCTTGGCCAAGTGTCCCAGAAGACAGGGACAAGAAAGGCTAAGTTCCTATCATGGGAATAAGCTTGGAATAGTCAAGGAACAGAGCAAAGGCTAGAATGTCAGGAGCATACAGAGCCAGGGTGAGATTGATAGGAAGCGATGTTGAAGAGCTAATAAAGGGCCACATCACATGGGGCCTTGCAGGAGTTTGCACTGTATTATGAGTGCCACTCAGCTAACTCTTCCTTCTTTCCTTCCCACCTGCTTAAACTCAGGGGACCATGGAGATCATTTTTACATTCTGGGAGTTCACAATGCCTGCTATAGATGATGTAGGTTATCAAAGTAAGAGGCAGGAAGAGCAAGTAGAAGGTGCCACACCAGTCCTGATGAGGGAAGGCAATGACTTGGTGAACTTGGTAGCAGTAGAGATAAAAAGAAGTGATAGAAAAGGAATGTTTGGGTCCAACAAGCTTTCCTGTTGGATGGATGGCAAAGGGTTGGGAAGCAAAAGGAAATCAAGCATACATTATATGATGTAGCATAACACATTTACTTAACTAAAAAATATATATGGACAGCTTCTCCATGGTAAACAGTGCACTAGGAATTGGAGATGGGTGGTAAAGTTATTCAGCTTTTCCCATTGTTTTCCTTTACTGTTTAATTTTGTCATCCCATCTGGATCTGATGGTTCTTTCAAATCAGGACCTAATTGGTACCTTATCTGTATTGTACATTGCATTCAGCACAGTCATGAGCATGTAAGAAGGTGCCCAACAAGCATAGACGTAATGGAGGAATAGATTCTGCAGTAATTTTACATCTTCATGATTTTGTCCATATCGTACTTACCTCCACATCCAGTGGACATGCCAAGAAACTACTTGCACACTCAAGGTGGAAATATCTAGCAAATGTATTCTTTACTGTGTAGCTATGGAGCATTGACAGCACTGTGGAAATATACACTAGCACACACATCACACATGTATACACATACCATCAACATTCCAGTCCCATCCCTTTCTCCAGCATTCATTATGGCATAATTTCAAGGTTAACCTTTATGTTCTCACTCTGACCAAAACATACCATCCCTTGTTGCACAAACCTTAGCTCCCTTACTTTAAAGCAGAGTTTCTCAATCTCAGCACTACTGAAATTTTAAAGCAGATAATTATTTATTCTTTTTTAAGGGGAGGGGTGGCTGTTCTGTGCCTTATAGGGTGTTTAGTAGCATTCCTGGCTTCTACTCGGTAGATGCTAGATGCACACAATCCCAGTTGTGACAATGCAAAAATGTCAACATATTTAGATAGCGGTGATGGCTGCACAATTTTGGGACTATACTAAATTAGCCACTGAATTGCACAACTTAAAATAAATAAACACAGTAATTAACTTTAAAAAAAAAATCCAGAACTGCCAAATGTCCCTGGTGGGGGCAGGGAGACATAAATAGTTGAGATCCACTGTTGTAAAGAAAAGGAGATATGATTTCCAAGTTCAAGTACCCTTTGTTCTAGCTCCCTTTTTATTCTCCTACTATTGCATTATAAAAACCTCTCTTTCTATATTATCATCCCATTTGGCTTCTAGTGTTTTCTTTATGGACTCCATTTCTCTGTTTTCTAATTATTCCCAACAGAGGTATTAAATCAGAAGTCTGCATTGTATAACCATGTACATGAGCACTAAAAGCCTTTAGATTGCTGATATAAATGTGAAGACTTAATTTTACTTGTAAATAGTTGTTATGTAATGTTGATTTCAAGTCTTCAGTGTTTAAATTAGTGGAATTTTTTACATAATTGAGAGGTAAATTCAGGCAGTCTTTAGGATGGCTTGTGTTATGTTTGTATGTTCTTCTGTTTTTTTCCCTAATTTATCAGTTGTTTGTTTGTTGATGTGTAACCTCTACTTTGTTTTATGAGAATCGACCAATTCCGTTTTGTGAGAAAATTCTATCTTGAACCAGGGTTGAAATCGGGTTAGGAAAAAAGGTTAAGAACGAACTATGGGCTTGTTTACATCTATGTGATTCAGCCTCAGCTGTCTCTAATGTGGAAAGAAACAACCAAAATCCCAATCCAAATGGTTCCTAACAAAGCTTATTTCTTGCTCTCTAGTTCTGGGACATACTGCCCCCTCTACAAGAATTTGATATTCCCACATCTTATTCCAACTCACATTCCACTGGGCAAAACAAGTCTGTTTGCCAAACCCAATGCCAGTGGGGTGGGACCTATACCTCACTAGGAAGGGGTCTACAGGGGTAGGCCCAGTCGAAAGGGTGGAAAATACTTTTTGAAAAGATAATCAATGATAATGATTTTACCAGAAGCACAGATAATTTCTGAAACATACAACACATTTTTGGGTAGGGAAAAACTATACATGTGATATTTCCAGCTGCTCGTACAAATATTCATGTTTGTATAGGAAGTTTCGTGTTTTAGTTTGGTGAATGATTTTTTCACACAACTGAACACCCCACTGATGCTTTCTCTTTTTTCTTTCTTCAGAGAATCCGTGACTTAGAAGATAAAACAGACATCCAGAAAAGACAAATAAAGGACTTAGAAGAAAAGGTATCTGTCAAGTTCAATAACTATCTTATTCTTTGTTTAATCACAAAGTAATATTGATTTTGCTCACTGTATTTTCTTTCTGGCTTCTCAGTTATTGTGTGTCTTGCAGAGGTAGGTGTAGTTACAGGAAACCTAGCCCTCACCTTCAGTCAGACACCAGAATGCCAGCAAAGTCTCCCATCAGTAACTTGACCTTCAAATGTTTGTCTTTTGTGTTGCTTTCTTATTTTTTCCTGTGTTTTCTTTCCTTAGTTTCCCCTTCCTCATCTTCATTTCCTTTCCAAAAGTTTATTCAGTGTTTTATTACCCTACTTTGCTCTTTTTTAAAAAAAATCTTTTTGCACCTTTTTTAATCTTTCCCATTATCATTCATAAAAAGACCTTTCATCATTGTGCTGCAGTTTCACCTCACCAATAAGTTAGAAACTTGGATTGATATATGATAATTATGTTGTCCTGCCACTTCCCCAGTGAGCTGAAAGAGCGGCTGCTTCCTCCAAGTCAGCCAGTGTTTTTGAGTGATATAACACTGTGGCTGTTACAGAGGGCACTTGGAAATGTGTGTGGGGTAGGAGAAGGGACAGAGCTCAGGCTGGGATGTTGAACAAGCAGCAGTGAGCTACCCAGCCTTGCACAATAAAAAAAAAAAAGCCTGGAATTTTCAGGCAAGATGGCCAAATAGGAACAGCTCCTGCCTGCAGCTCCCAGGAAGACCAATGCTGAAGGTGGGTGATTTCTGCATTTCCAACTGAGGTACCCATTCATCTCAATGGGACTTCTTAGACAGTGGGTGCAGCCCATGGGGGATGAGTAGAAGCACAAGGGGTTGGGGAACTCCCTCCAGTAGCCAAGGGAAGCCATGAGGGATGGTGCACTCCAGCCCAGATACTACACTTTTCCCATGGTCTTCACAACCCACAGGCCAGGAGATTCCCTCTGATGCCTACACCAAAAGGGCCCTGGGTTTCAAGCACAAAAGTGAGCGGCCATTTGGGCAGACAACGAGCTAGCTGCAGGAGTTTTTTTCATACCTCAGTGGCGCCTGGAACACCAGCAAGACAGAACTATTCACTCCATTGGAAAGGGGGTTGAAGCCAGGGAGCCTAGTGGTCTTGTTCAGCAGATCCCACCCACACCAAATCCAGCAAGCTAAGATCCACTGGCTTGAAATCGTCGCTGCCAGTACAGCAGTCTGAACTCAATCTGAGACGGTAGAGCTTGATGGGGAGGGAAGCACTGCCATTACTGAGGTTTGAGTAGGCGGTTTTCCCCTCACAGTGTAAACAAAGCTGCTGGGAAGTTCAGACTGGGCAGAGCCTACTGCAGCAACACAAAGCCATTATAGCCAGACTGCCTCTCTGGATTCCTTCTTTCTGGACAGGGCATCTCTGAAAGAAAAGCAGCAGCCCCAGTCAGGAGCTTATAGAGAAAACTCACATCTCCTTGGGACAGAGCACCTGGGGGAAGGGGCAGATGTGGGTGCAACTTAAGCAGACTTCAATGTTCCTGCCTGCTGGCTCTGGAGAGAGCATCAGATCTCCTAGTACAGTGCTCAAGTTCTGCAAAAGGACAGACTGCCTCCTCAAATGGGTCCCTGACCTCCATGCCTTCTGACAGGGAGACATATCCCAGCAGGGTCAACAGACACCTTATACAGGAGAGCTCCAGCTGGCATATGGCGGGTGCCCCTCTGGGACAAAGCTTCCAGAGGAAGAAGCAGGCAGCAATCTTTGCTGTTCTGCTGCCTCCACTGGTGATACCCAGGCAAACAGAGTCTGTAGTGGACTCCCAGCAAACTCCAGCAGTCCTGCAGAAGAGGGGCCTGACTGTTAGAAGAAAAACAAACAAAAGCAATAGCATCAACATCAATAAAAAGGACAACCATGCAAAAACTTTATCCAGAGGTCACCAACAGCAAAGGCCAAAGGTAGATAAATCTGTGAAGATAAGGAAAAATCAGTGCAAAAAGGCTGCAAATTCCAAAAACCAGAATGCCTCTTCTCCTCCAAAGGATCACAACTCCTTGTCAGCAAGGGAACAAAATTGGACAGAGAATGAATTTGATGAATTGACAGAAGTAGGCCTCAGAAGGTGGGTAATAACAAACTCCTTTGAGCTAAAGTAGCATGTTGTAACCCACTGCAAGAAAGCTAAAAATCTTAATTAAAGGTTAGAGGAATTGCTAAATAGAATAACCAGTTTAGTGAAGCACATAAATAACCTGATGGAACTGAAAAACAGCACAAGAACTTTGCGAAGCATACACAGGTATCAATAGCTGAATCAATCAAGCAGAAGAAAAGATATCAGAGATTGAAGATCAGCTTAATGGAATAAAATATGAAGATAAGATTGAAGAAAAAAGAATGAAAAGAAATGAACAAAGCCTCCAAGAAATATGGGAATATGTGAAAAGACTGAACCTACGTTTGATTTGTGTACCAGAAAGTGACGGGGAGAATGGAACCAAGTTGGAAAGCACACTTCAGAATATTATCCAGGAGAATTTCTCCAACTTAGCAAGACATGCAAACATTCAAATTCAGGAAATACAGTGAACACCACAAAGATACTCCTCGAGAAGAGCAACTCTAAGACATGATTCACCAAGGTTGAAATGAAGGAAAAAATGTGAAGGGCAGCCAGAGAGAAAGGTTGGATTACCCGCAAAGGGAAGCCCATCACACTAACAGTGGATCTCTTAGCAGAGAAACCCTACAAGACGGAAGAGTGGGGTCCAATATTCAACATTCTTATAGGAAAGAATTTTTAACCCAGAATTTCATATCCAGCCAAACTAAGCTTCATAAACGAAGGAGAAAAAAAATCCTTTATAGACATGCAAATGATGAGGGATTTTGTCACCACCAGGCTTGCCTTACAAGAGCTCATGAAGGAAGCAATATGTGGAAAGCAAAAACCAGCACGAGCCACTGCAAAAACAAACCAAAATGTAAAGACCATCAAAACTATGAAGAAACTACATCAACTAATGGGCAAAATAACCTGCTAGCATCATTATGACAGGATCAAATTCACACATAACATTATTAACCTTAAATGTAAATAGGCTAAATGCCACAATTAAAAGGCACAGACTGACAAATTGATTAAAGAATCAAGACCCATCAGTTTGCTGTATTCAGGAGACCATGTCACATGCAAAGATACACATAGACTCAAAATAAAGGGATGGAAGAAAATTTACCAAGAAATGGAAAGCAAAATAAAGCAGGGGTTGCAATCCTAGTTTCTGAAACAATAGACTTTAAACCAACAAAAACAAAAAAAGACAAAGAAGGGCATTACATAATTGTAAAAAGATCAACAAGAAGAGCGAACTATCCTAAATATATATGCACCCAATACAGGAGCACCCAGATTCATAAAGCAGATTCTTAGAGACATACAAAGAGACTTAGACTCCCACACATTAATAGTGGGAGAATTTAACACCCTACTGTCAATATTAGACAGATCAATAAGACAGAAAATTAACAAGGATATTCAGAACTTGAACTCAGCTCTGGACCAAGCAGACCTAATGGACATCTACAGAACTTTCCACCCCAAATCAACAGAATATACATTCTTCTCAGCACCACGTAGCACTTATTCTAAAATCGACCATTGGAAGTAAAACACTCCTCAGAAATGCAAAAGATTGGAAATTATAACAAACAGTCTGTCAGACTACAGTGCAATTAAAGTAGAACTCAGGATTAAGAAACTCATTCAAAACCATACAACTACATGAAAGCTGAACAACTTGCACCTGAATGACAACTGGGTAAATAACAAAATTAAGGCAGAAATAAGTAAGTTATTTGAAACCAATGAGAATGAAGGCACAACATACCAGAATCTCTGGGACACAGCTAAAGCAGTGTTTAGAGGAAAATTTTTAGCAATAAATGTCCACAGGAGAAAGCAGGAAAGATCTAAAACCATCACCCTAACATCACAATTAAAAGAACTAGAGAAGTGAGGGGACAGAAATTCAAAAGCTAGCAGAAGACAAGAAATGACTAAGATCAGAGCAGAACTGAAGGAGTTAGAGACACAAAAACCCTTCAAAAATCAATGAATCCAGGAGCTGGTTTTTTGAAAAGATTAACAAAATAGATAGACTGCTAGACAGACACATAAAGGAAAAAGAAAGAAGAATCAAATAGACACAATAAAAAGTGATAAAGGAGAGATCACCACTGATCCCACAGGAATACAAGCTACCATCAGAGAATACTACAAACACCACTACACAAATACACTAAAAAATCTAGAAGAAATGGATAAATTCGTGGACACTTACACCCTCCCAAGACTAAACCATGAAGAAGTAGAATCCCTGAATAGACCAATAACAAGTTCTGAAATAGAGGCAGTAATTAATAGCCTACCAACCAAAAAAGCCCAAGATGAGATGAATTTACAAATTAATTCTACCAGAGGTACAAAGAGGAGCTGATACTATTCCTTTTGAAACTATTCCAAACAGTAGAAATAGAGGAACTCCTCCCTAACTCATTTTATGAGGCCAGCATCATGCTGATACCAAAACCTGGCAGGGACATGGCAACAACAACAAGGAAAATTCAGGCCAATATCCCTGATGAATATATTGATGTGAAAATCCTCAATAAAATACTGGCAAACCAAATCCAGCAGCACATTAAAAAGCTTATCCACCATGATCAAGTCAGCTTCATCTCTGGGATTCAAGCCTGGTTCAACATATGCAAATCAACAAACGTAATCTATCACATAAACAAAACCAATGACAAAAACCACATGATTATCTCAATAGATGCAGAAAAGTCATGTGATAAGATTCAACAGCGCTTCATACTAAAAACACTCAACAAACTAAGTACTGATGGAACATATTTCAAAATAATGAGAGCTATTTATGCCAAACCAACAGCCAATATTATACTGAATGGGCAAAATCTGGAAGCATTCCCTTTGAAAACCTGTACAAGATAAGGATGCCCTTTCTCACCACTCCTATTCAACATAGTATTAGAAGTTCTGGCCAGGAAAATCAGGGAAGAGAAAGAAACAAAGTGTATTCAAATGCGAACAAAGGAAGTCAAATTATCTCAGTTTGCAGATTACATGATTGTATATTTAGAAAACCCCATCATCTCAGCCCCAAAACTACTTAGGCCGATAAGCAATTTCAACAATGTCTCAGAGTGCAAAATCAATGGGCAAAAATCACAAGGATTCCTATACACCAGTAATAGAGAGGCAAATCATGAGTGAACTCTCATTCACAATTGCTACAAAGAGAATAAAATACCCAGGAATACAACTTACAAGGGATGTGAAGGACCTCTTCAAGGAGAACTACAATATGCTAGTCAAGGAAATAAGAGAGAACACAAATGAAAAAACAGTCCATGCTCATCGATAGAATCAATATTGTGAAAATGTTCATACTGCCCAAAGTAATTTATAGATTCAGTGCTATCCCCATCAAGCTACCATTGAATTTCTTCACAGAATTAAAAAAAAAAAAATCTACTTTAAATTTTATATGGAACCAGAAAAGAGCCTGTATAGCCTGTCTTGGCCTGATAGCCAAGACAATCCTAATCAAAAAGAACAAAGCTGGAGGCATCAGGCTACCTGATTTCAAACTATATTATAAGGCTACACTAACCAAAAGGGAATGGCACTGGTACCAAAACAGATATAGAGAGTAGTAGAACAGAAGAGAGGCCTCAGAAATAATGCCACATATCTACAACCATCTGATCTTTGACAAAACTGAAAAAAAGAAAAAAGAAAAAAAAAACAAAAAACAAGCAACGGGGAAAGGATTCTGTATTTAATAAATGGTGTTAGGAAAACTGGCTAGCCATATGCAGAAAACCGTAACTGGACCCCTTTCTTACACCTTATACAAAAATTAGCCCAAATTGGATTGTGATTCATACGTAAAATGTAAAACCATAAAAACCATAGAAGAAAACTTAGGCAATACCATTTAGGACATAGGCATGGGCAAACTTCATGACTAAAACACCAAAAGCAATTGCAACAAAAGCCAAAATTGATAAATGGGATCTAATTAAGCTAAAAAGCTTAATTCTGCACAGCAAAAGAAACTGTCATCAGAGTAAACAGGCAACCTACAGAATGGGAGAAAATTTTTGCAATCTATCTATCTGACAAAGGGTTAACATCCAGAGTCTACAAGGAACTTAAACAAATTTACAAGAAAAAAACAACCTTATAAAAAAAATGGGCAAAGAATATGAAAAGACATTTTTCCAAAGAAGACATTTATGCAGACAACAAACATATGAAGAAAAGCTCATCATCACTGGTCATTAGAGAAATGCAAATCAAAACCATAATGAGATGCCATCTCACACCAGTTAGAATGGCAATCATTAAAAAGTCAGGAAATAACAGATGCAGGAGAGGATGTGGAGAAATAGGAATGCTTTTACTCTGTTGGTGGGAGTGTGAATAGTTCAACCATTGTGGAAGACAGCATGGCAATTCCTCAAGGGTCTAGAACTAGAAATACCATTTGACCCAGCAATCCCATTACTGGGTATATACCCAAAGGAGCATAAATCATTCCACTGTAAAGACACATGCACACATATGTTTATTGCAGCACTATTCACCATAGCAAAGACTTGGAACCAACCCAAATGCCCATCAATGTTAGACTGGATAAAGAAATTATGGCACATGTACAACATGGAATACTATACAGCCATAAAAAAGAATGAGTTCATGTCCTTTGCATGAATGAAGGACATTCTCAGCAAACTAACACAGGAATAGAAAACCGCACATTCTCACTTATAAGTGGGAGTTCAACAATGGGAACAGATAGGCACAGCTTGGGGAACATCACAAATCGGGACCTGTTGGGGGATGGGGCAAGGGGAGGAATAGCATTAGGAGAAATACCTAATGTAGATGATGGGTTGATGGATGCAGCAAACCACCATGGCACATGTATACCTATGTAACAAACTAGCACATACTGCACATGTATCCCAAAACTTAAAGTATAATTTAAAAAAAAAGTCTGGCCCAAGACACCAGGAACATTCTGCAATAGTAACAGCAAAGATGCCAAAGAGGCTTTCCAATCAGATTGACTGAAAGTAGCTACCTGACTTCCTGTATAGTAAAAAGATGTGGCGGTTTTACAGTAGCTTCCATAGGCACACAAGAAGAAAATAGCAAACTATCTGCTCTTCTTGTGACAATGGTTAGAATTTGGTTTATTCCAGATTGCCTCTATAATTATCTGTATATATGAAGTTAAAGGGAGTTGGTGGGCTCAAGTAGCCAGACCACCAGGCACCCAGATTTTTATATAGGCTGGGTCTTTAGGTACTCATTGAGACCTTAGGTAAGTAACGTCACTTCCTCTGTCTAAGCCATGTTTCTAAACAGGGATGATAACACTTGCCCTTTCTTCCACCCATGGGTTCCATGAGGAACCAGTGAGGTCGCTTATGTGAAAAAGAAAACACTAAAAAAGTGTAAGTCAAATTCTAAAAGTGTAATTTTTTTAAATTTCCAATGCGAAGTATACATTCTTTGCAAAATTTTAAATTTGAATTTCCCAGATTTCAGAAGGGGCTATTTAGTTCTGCAGGACTGAATGAGGCAATGATAATGTACAATAAATTTCCCAGTGATTGTTAATTGTTGGAATTAAATGCGAACTTTTTCACAATTCTTTTGCTCAGTATACTTTACAGATCTGAACTTCCTAAACATTTATGATAATGGGGTAATTATCCTACTTGAAAAAAAATAAGGGTCTAATTGTCAACACTGCATATTTCACATAGGGTAGAAAATTCAACCACTTCAAAAACAATCCAGTTGACTTCTGATTAGATATTTGACTAGAGATGAGGTTTATGATATGCTTTGTACTCACTTGACCTCAGTTCTCCACACCCTTAATCTAGTAAAGAGACTAAAGTTTCCTTATGTCAGACATACTCTTCATTCTTCCCTTATGGTACTTGAACACCCACTCAGGGTACATGGAATATCTCTTCTTTATTTATTATTTCCATGCACACAGTATGAATCAGGTGGTAACAACAAACCTAGAAAAATTGCTTCAGCTGTGTGCAGCACTTATCTAGAGAGTAATATCTGTATGTACCTTATCTAGAGCACTTCCACTGCCATGCTTCCATCTGATTCTCGTAATTACTCTATGAGACAGACACTACAGATGATATGATCTCCTTTTATACAGATAATAAAACAATGGCTCAAAGAAGTTAAACAATTTGCCCAAAATTATATAACCAATTTATGGCAAATCAAGACCAGGGTCAGGGTGTCTGATTCCAAATGGCATGATCTGCCCACCACACTGCAGAGATTAAGACTCTCATTATAGACTAAGTGATGGACATCTCCTCTGATACCTGATCTTCTCATCAGAATAATGGGAATGGGAATTCATCCATTACTCTCATTCTTGAACTTCTCCTGCTAAAAGTTTACCTTCAAGGAATGAGAAAAAGTACGTTTCTGGTTTTCATAATAATAGACTCATCACCAATACATGCCTCTTAGAGCCATATTCATAACTTGTTTGTAGAATTTAGCCATAGTGGAGCAAGAGCCTTATAAGCAGTAGCATTAAAGGAAATATGCAAATAACATTCACAATACGAGAATGCCAAACATAACCCTCATTCACAAATGTGTCCAACAGTGTGTTCCTGGAGTGTGATAATCAGGTAAAAGACTTACTGACTCTATAAAAGTAAACCACCAAGGAAATCAATTATTTTTTAAAAAAACTGACCTGACTTGCCGGGTGTGGTGGTTCACACCTGTAATCCCGGCACTTTGGGAGGCTGAGGCAGCTGGATCATGAGGTCAGGAGATCAAGACCATCCTGGCCAACATGGTGAAATCCTGTCTCTACTAAAATACAAAAAAATAGCCGGGCGTGGTGGCACGCACCTGTAGTCCCAGCTACTTGCGAGGCTGAGGCAGGAGAATCACTCGAACCCTAGAGGCAGAAGTTGCAGTGAGCTGAGATTGCACCATTGGACTCCAGCCTAGCTGACAGAGTGAGACTCTGTCTCAAAAAAAAAAAAAAAGAAACTGACTTGACCTATGACTTTTTACAGTTAGTATACAGTTAGTTATATACCCAGGCTACTCAGGCACTGTTTGCTCATCCAATTATGTTTCTCAAGTGAAGATTTTTGGGGAAGAAAAACAAATCAGACTCCATTTAACTTCCATGAGTCAAATGAGGAGAAGTCTATCTCAGAGGTATAAAAGCTGGAATAACATCACACATTTATTATCTGAAATGTCCATTGATATAGAAGCAGGTTTGATGTCAACAGCATGACCACCCATCCTCACTTGCCCAGGACGGACCCAGTTTTTACCTGTCAACCCAATGTAATTATTAATAATGTCCATATCCTTCTCTGAAATGTTCCACTATGAGTAATTAAGTATATATTTAGCCTACAAATTAATATTCTCCCTGCTGTACCTTAATCCTAAAACCTATCATATTAACCAAAAAAAAAGATACCACTGAGTGATTATGTTTATGTTCTGATCATATTTTGTGTTTTTGAAATACCCTCTCATGTGTGAAAGATAGATGCTGTGATATATAATGAAATAGGGCTCAGGCTAAGCTTTAGCCCTCACTGTGCCATAAATTGTATGTAATTAAACTATTGATTTACTGCTCTGTGATTATTTTTCTTATCTATAAAATTAGGAGCTTAGGCCAGTTGTTTGTAAAACCCCCTTCATGATTCTAAAATGTATGAATCAATGTTAGTTGAACACTGGTACTCTCTGTCAGTAGCTAAATAAAAGGTGTGGATATTTTTAAACAAAAAGATACTTGATGTTCATGTGTTAAGTGGTTAGACTTGAGCAATGTGGAAAAGCAGAGGTTTTGTACTACCTGAATCGCACGACAGAAATTCAGATTTACATAATCTTCTTCTTTTTCTTCTGCAGTTTCTGTTTCTATTCTTGTTCTTCTCTCTTGCCTTTATTCTATGGCCTTGATGTCAAGGTGCCTCTTAAAGGTAAGATTCCATTTAATTCTCAAAATGTGGTTCTAAGAGGTATTTGATTAANAAAAAAAAAAAAAAAAAAAAAAGAATGCTACTTATACTTACTATGCCTTTCTTTAGTTTTCTTTTCTTTTCTTTTCTTTTTTTTTTGACAGAGTCTTGCTCTGTCATCTATGCTGGAATGCAGTGGCAAAATCAGACCATATTTCACTACAGCCTCAATCTCCCACACTCAAGTGATTCTCCAGCCTCACCCTCTTGAGTAGCTGGGACTACAGACATGTGCCACCATGCTCAGCTAAGCTTTTAATTTAATTTTATTTTATTTTATTTTTTTAGAGACAAGGCCCCCCTTTGTTGCCCAGGCTGGTCTTGAACTTCAGAGCTCAAGCAATTCTCCTGCCTCAGCCTCCCAAAGTGTAGAGATTACAGGCATGAGCCAACATGCCTGGTCTATATTTTTTTTAAACTATGCTGTATTTTTTAAAAACAAACACACTTGCTTTGGTTAGCATAAATGCCGTAAATTGAGACACAGATCCAGTTTATTTGAGTGATTATTAGAAAAATGAAGAAACTGAATATCCTGGGAATCAAGAATTTGTTCCAGTTAACTATATCACTTTGGGAATTCACAATGTCTGTGGATCTTAGTATTCTCATCATAATCTCCCATTATACAGAAAGTTGTGTCTATATCTGCAAAGTGAAGAAATAATGACTTTATCTATAGTATTGCTTTCAGCTTGAAAATTCTGATTCTGCTAATCTAACAAGCTAATAATGACTGCTTTGTTTTCACCCCTTTTCCCCAGTAGAGACTAGGGAGTTCATTAAAACCCAAGAAAGAAGGCTAAGTAAAATTGGATCTTGTTTTCAAATAAGTTACTTTTCAATTTGTCAATATAGAAAACAAAATGGGAGTCTTATTATCATTATTACTAAGTCCATGTCTCATGAGTACATGCATAAATGATCTTAGTGAGTCCCAGTCTTAAAAATACAGATTTCTAAGCCCCACCTCAGACTTGCTGAATCAGATCACTGGAGATAGAGGTGACAAAGAGAGAGGGTGGGAGAGGCGACAGCAAGGATTGGTCTGTATTTAACAAGCGCACTATGTGATTCTGATGGCCAGCCAGGTAGGGAAACTGCAAATCTCAATACCATTGTTAAAAAAGAAGGGCCAGCGGCTATTCTAAATCCATTTATCATGGTTCATGTCAACTCTGATTATCCTATTGAATTATATTAGGCTGAGATCTTTCCTGGACCTCAGGTGATTTAACATTTTCTATAGCAAGTTGGAAAACAGAAGAGAGATCATACTCTCTCCATAAGTATGAGATCCATTACCTGGATATGGAACAGATAAGTAAAAGTGCTTCAGCATAATCTGATATAAGCAAAGAGTTAAGCAGGTATGCTCAGAAAATGTATGAACTCATAACTCACTCTCTGCTGTATTCTTTCTTGCAAAAGATTTTCTTTTCAGACTGACCAGTATCATTTGTCTGTCAAGAAAGGTGATGGCACTGTAGCACAGAAACAAGAGGATTGAGTCTCTTAAATGGAATGAGAATATCCAAATTGAAATGGAATGAGAGTCTCTAGCAAAGGATCAAAATGGCCAGAGTATCAGAAGATAAACAGCCTTCCCCGACCAAAATAAATAAATAAATAAATAAATTTTAAACATAGGGGAAATAAATTTCAGTAAGAGACAAGTAATACATGGTGGTTTAGAGAAGAAATATCAAACCTCATAAGTACTAGGTAGAAAATGGGTAGGCTTCAGCATTAACATCAATGCTGGCTAAAGCTGATTATAAGCTGTTCTAAGTAACAGATACATTTAGTCCTCACAGAGTCTCCTGTGGGATAGGTATTGATTTTATTCCTAAATTACAGTTGGAGAAACTATAGCATGTGACTTTCCCAAGAATATAGGGCTACAAATTTGTACCCAGGCAGCCTCAGTCCAGGATCTACTTTTGACCACCAAACTGCCTCACAAATAAAAGAGGGCCTTTCTGTGTGTTTGAAGCAACATTGCTGTTCATCAGGGGCATCATCTTCTATTTGTGTAGCGCTACTTAGCTATTGGCTTTTGAAATTACAGTGTGCACATCTCTGTACCTTTTCCCATTTTGTGTAACTCCTTGAGGGATGTACAAGAGTTGATGTTTTTCCTCCAAAGTAGCACATAAATAACACTTAGTAATTATCTGTTAAATGGATGACTATAATGAAATTAATATTCTAGCAGATTTATGTGACGGTGAATCTGGGCAATATAATATAATATAATATAATGCATATGCAGTAAAATGGCTGAGAGGTTAGAGTGCACAGCCTACTAGTCAGATACACTTTTAAGCTGAGTCCTGCCATTTACTAGTTGTGTAATCCACCCAAGATTAGGTTTCCTATTCCACAAAGTGGTTATAATCATGTTACCTACGGCAGGATATTGTGTAGAGAGAATGAAATGAGGTTACGCATGTCAAAAAAATAATTAAATAACCAGTAACTCTTAGCGATTATTATATTTTAAAAATAGCTACCACACTACTGAATTCAAAATTATACTAGTATACTAGTATACAAAATTATACTAGTTTCAAAATTAGAACTTCTAGTACTGGCAAGGAGTTTAAATCCTAACCCCAAATAAGGAGTTGCTTTTTTGACTCCTCTTCTCAGGGCATAATCTGGCTTAATATTCGGGAATAAAGCATCACTGAAAACTGATTAATGTTACATATGTCTCCAAAGTTGGCAAGAGAGAAATAAGAATAAGTAGGGGGAATGTTGCTTGTTTATTGGTAGGTAGTGAAAGCTTACTGCAAGTAACCGTGAATTTTTTTCCATACTAAATTAGTGATTTGTATTCTGTTAATAAGCTCAAGACTAGCTCAAATTACAAAGTCCTCCTTAAAATGGAGTGACTCTTACTTCTTTTTTTTTTAGTAATTACCTAAGTCATTATTGTCAGTGATTAGTTGCTCTATCCAGGTTACAATGACCCGTTGAAAACCCTCCTCTTCCGAGCAGGGATGAATTAATGAAGAACATGACAGTACAAGCTTTGCTCATTATGAAGTTGGGAGGACCAGAGATCAGGTGGTCATGATTCTTTATCCACATACACTGGTCTAGCTCATTTTTACTATTCCTCCTGGACAAATTTTACATGCATTTGGATGTGTATATATATATTATATATATATATATATATATATACACACACACATTATATTATATATACATTATATATACATTATATACATATACATTATATACATTATATACATTTTATACATTTTATACATTATATACATTATATATATACATTATATTATATATATATAAACATTTTATATATATATAAACATTTTATATATATATATAAACATTTTATATATAT
This sequence comes from Cebus imitator, assembly GCF_001604975.1. Lineage (NCBI taxonomy): Eukaryota > Metazoa > Chordata > Mammalia > Primates > Cebidae > Cebus > Cebus imitator. The sequence goes on along the minus strand of NW_016107804.1, from coordinate 1,519,756 downwards.
ATATATAAACATTTTATATATATATATATAATGTTTAATGATATTTCTCCAGGGTTAACCATAAATTTTTTAACTTGACAGCCCAATATTTTTACTTCCTGTCTAGTAACATAAAAAAAAAGTCAAAAGGCACATAATACTGTTATTGTTCTAATGAAAAAAAAAACGAGAAATTAAATACTGTATTATTTGTTAAAATAGGCAAATATTTACTCAGGTAACCTGGGGAAAACAAATGGCTACATGACCAGTCTCTACTGTATTTATCATTTAAAGTATTAGTAGGATCAGCTGGGCACAGTGGCTCATTCCTGTAATCCCAGCACTTTGGGAGGCCAAGGCGGGTGTTGGAGACCAGCCTGGCCAACGTGGTAAAAACCCCATCTCTATTAAAAAAAATACAAAAATACAAAAATTAGCCAGGCATCGTGGCGTGTGCCTCTAATCCCAGATACTTGGGAGACTGAGGCAGGAGAATCACTTAGAACTTGGGAGGCAGATGGTGCAGTGAGCCAAGATCGCACCACTGCACTCAGCCTGGTGACAGAGTGAGACTCTGTCCCCCGAAAAAATAAATAAACAAAGTATTAGTAGGAAAATTTTACTCCTCATTTTTTTATATTGATAAGGAAAGTCTATAAAATGAATCATTGTATGCCAGTTAGTAATTCCTTTTTATGTAAATATATCCATTAGCTTTATCCAGTCGTATATAAATTGTTTCCCTATTTGTGCTAATAAATACATATTTATTAGTCTCACAAATTGTACTAATAAAGCATAGAGTAAAAGTTAGTTTTATTCATCTTTGTATCTTTGTCTATAACAGTGCCTTATCTATCCTAGGTGCAGAATAAATTTCAGATTGACAGATGAACTGAGAGGCAGATGGATGAATGAATAGCTGAGAAAATGAATATGAAAGCTGATTTGGGATATGTTAGATCAGAGCCAAGGATAGCATAGTCATAAAGATAACATATTCGATTTGTTTTTTTATATACCATTTGAAGACTACCTTAAAGAATGCATTGACAAAGGAAAGAGGACACAAATATATTTCCCCCTCCTCCACAGCTGAAATAGCCCACTAACTGGGCTCAGTGCTTCCACGATAGACATTCTTTTAACTCATTCTCTTCAGAGTAGTTACAGTGAGCTTTTAGAAATGCAAACTTTGCCTTGATCTCTTCCTAGGAAAACATCACTATTAGGATCAAGTCCCTTCAACCAACCTATTGATAACAAGTTTAAAAAAATATATCCAATTTGAATTCTTTAACTTGGCCAACAAAGCCCTGCCTGGTTCTAACCACACAGGCAATCTCTCAGGCTTCCCAGTGCTCCACTTTCCCTTCATGAGCCACACGCCCTCCTGCCTTCCACAGGGTTTGCCCAAGCTGTCTTGGTGCACAGAATGCTTCCCTTCTACTTTAACTAGTAAACACCTACTCACCTACCTTTTGCATCTCAATTCAGTTGTGATTCCCACAAAGACATCTTTCTCAGTTTCCTTTCTGGACAAGTTTATATGCATTGGGAATATAAAAATTAATGTCTATCTCATTGTAAATAAACTTCATGAGGATAAGGACCATATAATTTTGTTTAACCTTGTATACCAAATACCTAGCACATAATCAACAGTGTCTACCATGTAGTCAATAATCAATAAATACTTTAAAAATAATATTAATGATATTATGATAAAGAAGAAGGAGAGAACATCTTGCTTTACAGTTCAAAAAGTACATTTATATTTATTATTTTTTGTAATACTTAAAACAATCCTGCATAATAGAGACTATTATAACTCTCTTAGTCCATTTATGCTATTATAACAAAATACCTGAGACTAGATGATTTATAAATAATAGAAATGTATTTCTCACTGTTCTGGAGGCCAGAAGTTGAAGATCGAGGCATTAGCAGGTTTGGTGTCTGGTGAGGGCCTGGTCTTTGCTTCCAAGATGAAGCCTTGTTGCTGTATCCCCTGGAGGGGGCGAAGCTGTGTCACAGGACAGAAGGGACGGAGGGGGAAAGAGCCTCAGTTAGTTTACTGCAGCCCTTTCATAAGCCCTCAGCCATTCTGCACTTACGGCCTGATAACCTCCTAAACGCCTCACCTGTTAATACTCTTGCACTGGGGATTAAGTTGCAACATGAATTTTGGAGAGGACACAAACATTCAAAATATAACACTCTCCAAACATTGATTTCCTAATATAAAAAATTAGCAAGTAATAGCACCCACTGTTTTTCTGAGGATTGAGTGATTCTATACAAGTAAAATAACTACTTTCGTACTTGGCACATAGAAACGCTCGTTAAAGGTCAGGTTTGTAGACATACCAAGCATTCTGTCCTGAATCATGCCTTTTAAGATGTGCTTCCATCTTCCTGGACCACATTTCCCACATCACCATTAAATGGTTGATACCCATTCATCCTTCCCATCTCAGTGGAAAATCAGGGAAGGCTTCCCTGATCCTCCAGCTTCAGTTACATTTCATTCAGTACTATTATGTCTTCCCTACCAGGATTTTTATGGACTAATTATTGAATAATTTTCAGACTCCATATCCTCATCTGTATAATGGAGGAAATAATAATAGCTACCAGTTATTGAATACCTTATGATAAATTGCATATGAAGGATGAGGAGTGGAAGGTGTCAGAGATGACCCTTGTGTTCCTGGATGGTGTAACTGGTTAGATGGTGGTGTTCCTTACAGAAGCTACAACCACAAGTCAGAGGTGGCATCACTGTACTTAAGACTTGGAGTTTGTGGCATTTGCCAGGTGCAGTGGCTCATGCCTGTAATTGCAGCACTTTGAGAGGCTGAGGTAGGCAGATCACTTGAGCCCAGGAGTTTGAGAGCAGCCTGGGAAACATAGCAAAACCCCATGTCTACAAAATACCAAAACTAGCTGAGCATGGGGGTGCGTGCCTGTGCTACCAGCTACTTGGGAGGCTGAAGTGCAGGGATCGCTTACGCCTGGGAGGTCGATGCTGCAGTGAGACGAGATTGCACCACGGCACTCCAGCCTGGACAACAAAGCAAGACCCTGTCTCAAAAAAAAAAAAAGAATGTGTAGCCTGTAGTAATCTCAAAAATGATAGTGGTAATTGCCGTTTTCCGTTTTACAGATGAGGAAACAAAAGTGCAGCACTGCTAAGCCATCTGTTAAAAAGAACCCCTGTGACCCATTGGGTAACTGCAGTAATTCAGAATCCTAATTTGAACAAATCTCACTTTACTACAGAAATCACAGTTCCTTTTATAAGTACTTCTCAAATGATAGAAATTTAACATTCCAGGAGACTGCCTGGACTGCCGGTGAGGTCCATTGGTTTTCAAAACCAACATGTGTTTATTCAATTGAGGGCTTGTACCTCAGTTGTGATAGGTAGAAATGATGTACACATGCTTTGACACAATATATAGGATTTAGTCTTTGATAGCCTATACATTGAAAGTTTGCAAGTAAAAGATTTTTTGTGTTTGTATATTTATTCTATGTTTAAAAACCCAAACAAAAATATAACCCCAAAGAATTTTTTATACACATTCAGATCAACTCTCTTCTTTACCAGGGAATAGGAGAATGTTATATTTGTAACTAGTTTTTTGGGGTTCTCATCCCAGTGCAATGTAAATACGAACTCTATCTATTTTCTCAATTCATAGCTTTCTTCACTCAGGTACTGTGTTATTTCCCTCTATCATCTTTTAATTAATTATTAGGTTGGTCCCTCAACTTTTCAGTCACTCTCAACTCTCAAAAGTCTTAACCCAGTTTAAAAGTTCAATTTCAGTCTCTGCTTATTCTCATTTCTTCCCTTATTCTACCTTAGGCATGAGCCAGGTACCCCAATGGAACTGTAGTTCAGGGTCTGACTCTAATAGATCTCTTCCCCTTCTCTTCCTCCTCAAGGCTGAGCCTTTCTGGAGAGCAGGGAGGAAGCAGAGGGAAAAGGATTCTGCCTCTCAACTCCTTTGGCAGTTATTGCAGCTGTTTCTCTGACTACTATTGACTAACATGTGATGTCTTTTCTATGAGAGGTGACCAAAGGCTGGCTATTCTGGGCAACATATGTGTGAATTCTTCAGAAGGCTATGCAGAGGATGCCCACTGCACTGCTCCCAGCCTGGCCAAGGTCCAGCTTCTTCCACTGCCTCACTGGCTCCCATCATTGGTGGTACAACCCACAGCTTTTGGCTGAGGAGGTAGCTTTTTGATGAAGCATGGGACAAGGAGACAACTACGCTGTGGCCCTTGTCTCTGCCCTGTCATCCCTCTTCAATTCTCTGCTCAGATATAGGCAAGGGAAGATGAGCAACTCTGTGTCTGAGCAACATAAGGCAAGTGTGCCTCTGTGCATACACCATCAATCTCTTTATGCCTCTTCGTACCTTCTCCCTCAGTGTGGTCTTTCCCCGACCACTGCACTTCCTTTCCGTAGGTTCTCCTCTGTCACCCTGTCACTCTTTCATCCCAGTCTAACCTTGTCTTGGGAGCAAAATGGCTCTGCAAATATGCATTCACGGCAAGCATTTCTGTGGAACCTTAAGTTGCCTCTGGTTGGTTCACTGGAATTATCCTTGGGGTACTAAGTGCCTCTTTTCCCCCCATTTTGGATTGTGGTTTTAACATTTAACTTTGGATTTAACATTTCTGGAATAATAGTAAAGTCCCTCTACAGAATCAGTGTCCTTATTTCATAGATGAGGAAATTGAAGCTTAAAGAAGTTAATCTTTGGGCATACAGCAAGAAAACAGAAATCCCATTTTCTCTATCCACATTGTTCAGACCCGAAAGGCCATGCCCTTAAGTAGTGCATGACAGCGTATCCTCATAACACATCCTCTGTGCTATTTCTGGCTTTCACTGGAAGATAGCATTAAGACCTGGATTTCTACACAAGTGAAAACTCAGACATATGGACTTACAGAGGAACGGGGCTAGGAGTCCTGACTGCCACATGTCAGGATAGCACCTTCTCAGGGATCTCTCTGGGCCAACCAAGAAGCATGTGTAGCAGAATTCCCAGGGAGTTCTCCAATCAGGACTTTAGGTAGAGACAACATGCCAACAGTTACAATTTTGTTGGGGAGGAAATGTGACACAGAGTGAGTCACTGAATGGAATAGACAGATCTTCTTTTAAAATAACATCTTACAAACACAGTAGATACTGGAGACTCCAAAAGTAGGGAGGCAGAGAGGTGGCAGGGTTTGAAAAATGACCTATTGAGTACTATGTTCACTTTTTGTGTGATGAGTTCAACAAAAGCCCAGACCTCTGCATTATGCAATATATCCACGTCACCAACCTGCACATTTACCTTCTGAATCTAAAATAAGTTTCAAAAATAAAATAACATCTTAAATGGATAAGTTGGGGCATGATGATTCAATTTAACTTCTTAACCTATCACCTTGGAAGGTCCCAAAGGAAAGGACACTAATGACAATAGCTAATATTTCAGGCCACTTACTTTGAGACAAGAACCATTAATTGTTTTATATGCATTATGTTGCAGCAACCCTTGAAACAGATACTTCTATTTTCTCACTTAAAATTAAAGTAACTAAGCTTAGAGATGTAACTTGCATAAGATAATAGACATTGAAGTGTGGCAAAGAATAAAAAATGTGTGTCTTTTTTAAAAGTTTGCTTTTTATGATTTGGCTATTAATAAAAATGATGATAAAATAATTTTTCCTCTGTTTTACAGAGTTACCGAAAACATGGATAAGAGTCCAGAAAGGCAAATGCTTCTAAACCTTCAAAGATGGCAAAATTGTTTACAGCAGTGAGAGGGAGATCAAAAGCTAAGAACTACCCTGTAGCCAGGACTACAGCTGTGTATTTTAAAGCCATTATTCAAGGTTTCTTACTTGACAGTTCCTACACAACCCTGTTGAAAATCTACAATATATGCTGCATTTAATGAAACATGTATATGTCAAATCAGAAGAGAAGAACTATAAACATATATTGTGTAAAGAAAAAGTTCAGCATTGGAACTAGTTTCAGCAGATCAAGCAAAGATGTGTCTTGGGCATGGAACCAAAGTTACAATGAAACATTCAACCCCTGCTGTGCAGGGGGGTCATTTTAATGTAACACCACACCCCATGGAAACACTAGTCCTGATAATAAACATCATTTTAAAAGATCAGAACAAAAAAAAAAGAAAAAAAAAAAAAAAAAAAAAAAAAAAAAAAAAAACAAGGGTGGGTGGGGAGTGAAGCACGAGGAATACCTATGAAGAGCTATTTACAATAAAATGTTTCATTTGAAAAGTCTGGTTTCTTACTACAGGGATTTGCTTTTCTGTCTTTATGATTGTTTTAAACTCAGGAACAGAGACATCCGCATCGTGAATGGGAAGAAAAACACCCTATCTTTTGTTTTTCTGCAAAAGGTGGAGCTCGTGGAATTCATTCCACAGACAACAGATGAGAAGTGGATCACAGTGACCGTAACAAAACTGGTAACAAAGTCAAAGGACCTGGGCGAATGCAACATGCGAAATAAAAGCAGATTGGATGCTTCCCTGTCCTACTCTCACATCTGCATCCCTCCATCAACAATGACTGAGCTCATTCATATTGAAAATTAAGAAGATAATACTGTAAATCACATGCTCCCTGACTTAGTTCTGTTTAGAACGCTAACGTCTATGGGGAACATGGGCCAGAGATCATCTATGAATCTTTCATTTCCAAAATACTGGTTTTCAAATGGCTGCTTAAAATTGCCTACAAATGAATATGCTATATGATTTGGGCAAAAACAAAATAGAGTCAATGAATAAATTTCTACCAACAGTCGGATTTGCCACAGAGATGTGAATATTAAACTAAACTATTATTTTTTAAAGAATCCTTACATGCCTAGAGCATTCTGACCTCTTCTTGTTTAGAGTGATAACATTTTTTCCCAGACAGCTGACAGCAACAAGATAGCTCTACTTTTTTATATAGAAATAACATTATGTTACTGACAAGGTCATTTTCTAACAGAGACAATTAGAAGACTGATACTTTTCCTAAGTTGTATGTTACTGAGTCTTGGATTTCTCTCTGAGAGCAAATATATGTTCCTGAAAAGCTAATTTTACACCTCATTTACTGTAGATAACAGAACAACCTCAATTTTTCAAATTTTTGAAGTTTTATTTGTGGGACTAGAATTCCCATGCATAGAGAATATGTGTAGGGAGCCAGAAACTCTTTCTATGAAATCTTTCCATATGTGGGTTCAGTGTCATCCTTCAGTTTTAGCACTGGCATTTGCAAAGCCAGAATAATAAGTGAAGAATGTACAAGAAAAACTAGAATGCTGGGGTCCTACTTTTTGTTCTGATATGTACTGCTGACCCAGGTATCTTTGGCCCAGTCACTTAACCTCTGTGCCTCAGTCTCCTCATCTGCAAAATGGGGTTAAAATGCTTTTTCATAAAGTTTTATTTGCAATTTTAGAATAAGAGGTGCTTAAAGTAGCACAATGTGCTTTGTAATTATTATAAGTGCTGTATTATTTGACTTTCTTGTGTTATTGAGAAAAAAATTCCCTCATGTAATAAAATAGTGCTTCAGTTTGGTTAAATTTAAGCACTATAGCACTGAAGCTTGTCCTTCAAGCTACTTGGGACATTATTAGCAATAAAAATTGAGAGATTCAAAACCAGGATCTTTAATAATCTTTAGCAAATAGATTATCTCATGCTATTGAACAAGATAGAAGAGTGTCATTTCTATGATAAACATCTCCCAGCTGTCTTGATTGCATATGCGTGCCATCATACAGAATCCCACTTCTATCACAGGAGAGCCAACCATTAAAGACTTGGAGTGAACTGACAGTATCACATAATTAGCTTGACTTCTTTTATTCTGGAGGAAAGTCAGGTGTCATGTCCTACTGAGAAGATACAAAACAAACTATCCTGCTGAATACTTTTTATTATTTATTTATTTATTTATTTATTTATTTGAAACAGAGTCTTGCTCTGTCACCCAGGCAAGAATGCATTGGCTCAATCTTGGCTCACTGCAACCTCCATCTCCCAGGTTCAAGTGATTCTCCTGCCTCAGTCTCCCAAGTAGCTGGGATTACAGGTGTCCACTACCATGCTTGGCTAATTTTTGTGTTTTTAGTAGAGAAGGGGTTTCATTGTGCTGGTCAGGCTTGTCTCAAACTCCTGGCCTCAAGTGATTTGCCCATCTAAGCCTCCCAAAGTGCTAGGATTACAGGTGCGAGCCACCGTGCCTGGCCTCCTGCTGGATTCTTTATTCAACTAGGTAGGTTCTAGATTAAATATGAAGAGTAGGTTCATTGGGCAAGGAATGTGAAAGAGGATGCCTCTACACTGTTGGTGACTCAACCCTAGCAAACTTGAGTCAGAAAATATGGAAGAGGATACATTACTCTAAATTACTATCTCATACCTAAGATGTTTCAATTTCTCTTCACTCTATTCCAGGGCCCATATGAGTAAATTTATATTCCATCTGCTCCAATGCATACCTTCCTTCTCTTAATTTTGCTTTCCCACCAATAAATTTGTAAGTCAAAATTTATTTCCATGAACTATTTCTGGTTGGAAATATTTGCAAAAGTGATATGGTTTATATACCTAATCTGCTTACCTGCTATAAATCGGAATTGTATCATAAACACACAAAATCGTTTGAGAGCAACAGCTGGGATGATTGTCTAAGCAGCTTTAGCTGTGTTTAGTGCCAGGCAAAAGGTTTGTTTTTTTTTCTGTTTGCTTAAGATCCAGGAGATTAGCAAATTTCTCTAGACTATTGGCTCAGCTGTAATTTTTACCAAGTCTTGTTCATGAGCCTCAAAATTCATATATGCTTGAATAAGTCTAAACATTTCAATAGATACATCTCTCTATTATCTATTTTCACGATTATCAAAGCATCAGCAAAAATGTGGATGTATATTCTAGTCACTCATGGATCCATGGAAATGGACCATGTTTAAATGAATGCTTCCCTTGGATAGGATGTTCAGCAATAGAAAAAAAAAAAAAAAGGTGTTAATAACAGTGAGATTTCCCGTGACTCCACCCCTGCATCTGTACTACCAGACGCATTTGGCTAATGAGTTTGCAGGAGTCAGAACAGCATTCTTCGGGGGTCATTAACTTAATTTTTCTTAATAAAGTATTTATATTCTGGAAAATAAACGTACCTGACTACTAAAGATGGTTTGAGATAAATAAAAGCCCCAATTTAAATAGTTATTTGGGATAGAAAAATTTCATGAAAGAGGGGTAAAACATGGACAGACTGTATTTGACTATCATACTTAAAAAGCATCTATCACAAATTGACTGTCAAACTTTTTTGTAATGCCACCCTACTTTTAGGAAATAGAATTTTCTCAAAAAAAATTACATCCCTTCTGACTTACCCTATATAAATTATTGCCAATAGTTAGGTTTTAGGGGTGGAAGAATAGACCTTGCTTTGTTTTTATTTTTATTTTTTTGGTTCACAAATAACTGCTCGTGCAGGTAGTATGTGTCTTCCTAAGTCAATAAGATAGAGCTGATACGGAAGGCATGGGCTATCACTTACGTAGAGGAAACTTGTTCTCTACTAGTAATAGGAGAAATAAAGTTTGCCAAATAATTTTTGCTACAGTCTTTTATTTCAACTTTACTTTCAATTTTAAAGACATCTCTGGCAAACTTGTTCCTTTTTGCTCATTGATTGTCAACTTGTTCTGTAAACCCATTGTGTACTTCTTATGTTTGCTTTAATGTAATTCACAAGTTCATTGTTTTAAAATGAAGCACGTCTTTTTGAGTTGCCTAGGTTTCTGTGAAAACCGTTAAAAAGAATATTCATTGGTTTTGTGTTGATGTTTAAATAATTGGATCATCTGTGTTATATTACATCAAGATGGATGGATAGCATAGACGTTTTATTTTTAAAATATTCAATTGCATTATTTCAATCTGTCAGAGTGGCACAGAATACACACACACACACACACACACACACACACACACACACAGAGCAATAGAAATTTGCTCTGTAATTTGGGAGTTGCATTGCTTGTTGCCTTTTGTGAAATTTTCATAACAATGTTTTGGTAATTTAATGCTAGCTTTTGGCAGTTTAATTCTGTCACTTCACTAGTTTAGATTTATCTACTATATTGAAAAAGTTCAATATAACTTTTGAATGATAAGTAAACAAATCAAATCTTAGATAACCATTTATGTCATGAGTTTATGCTTTCAATATGGACCCACACCCCTCTTTAAGCAGACTTCTAGGTCTTAAGTGAGGAAAGCTGTCGTTTGCCTTGTCATTTCTATATAATGTACTATTTTGAGGGTTAATTTCAGGCATATTGGCAAGAGGATTCAGACATAATGGAAGGTTGGAGCTAATCCCTGTAAGGCCTCTTCAAGTGCCAACTTCTCTGATTCCATTTCAGAACGGGGCAGGGCAGATTCACATTCCTTTGCTGTCTTTAGTTTGGCAGTTTAGTTCTTCCTAAGCAAATCTGTTGCTGAGAGACCAAGTCCAATGTTTAATCAAAATTCCTAAAGATAGCTGCTCAGAAAGCTAAACTGGGAGGACAGCTTGGGCCCAGGAGTTCAAGACCAGCCTAGGCAACATGGTGAGACTTCATCTCAAAAAAAAAAAAAAAAAGAGGAAAAAAACTACTAAAGAGATACTTATAGGGGCAAGGTAGCAAAAATAGGAGTATAATTTGCTATATTTAACCAAGTATGTCAGAGGTACAGGTGGTTGATGTGGTGAGGGTTTCTGTTTTTGTTTTGTTTTGTTTTGTTTTCTGCTTTTAGGTCTTTGTACCCATGCTTATATTTTCATCCTTTTTATATGCAAAGTTCTGTAAGGTAAGAGTGGTGAAGTTAAACAAATTTTAGCCCAATTTTGCCTACAATCAAGACCCCATGAACTTACTACAGAATGGATGATGCAATTTTCCAAGCAGAAGCAGATCCCCAGCATCTGTTAGTAACAACACTTCTATTTGACTGACATATCACAGACTGTGCCTATATCCCCCATCAACCATAGCAACTTCCCACAATGAGGCAGATCAAACTCCAAACACTTTTATAAATAAGTGATGTAAATATATGCACAAATATATTCTGTACATAGTATGATGGTGTGAGCGCTTACTAAATGTGTACTTCTGTTCTAGGATGCAGGACTTCAAGAAGGGTTTTTTTCTGCTGCTGCTGGGAACTCATGTTCTTGTTGAGTATTTAGTGTTTGAACTCTTCCCCTCCTTGACTACCTCTTCTCTCTCTCACCCCACCTTCTGTTCACTACTATTATTTCCGATTGTTGACTGAGGCAGAGGCTACTTGGTTTTTCAATTATCCAGTCCCATAAACCAGCAAATAAGTCTTTTTATTTGTTTGGTTAGTTGTTTGATTTTTTTTTTTGAAAGAGCAACAGAAAGTTCAGCACAATCTACAGTATTAAAATTAGCCAAAAATTCCATATCTTTATTAGCTAAAAATTCCATTTCAACAGGGTTCATGCATGTTTTAGCCTTCAAGATCCAATACTTTGGGGACGCAAGTATAGAGCTAATGTGTTTGAATACATAATTCCCAGGTTCCTACTCTGGTAATGTAGCCAAGGGTCCAATTTCACAGAGTTTTCATTCAATCAACTGCCTCAATTGGGGTTCTCTCTGTCCATCTCATTAGCATGACTCCATATATCACTTCAGTGCTTGTTGATTAATGAAAGAAAAATAAAAATTGACTGAACTTCACCAGAATGATCCTTGGAAGCACCCCAAATATGTACATTTACTGTATGTATTACCGTAGAGATTGGAATCAACTTACTGTATGTAAAGTTTTATGAATGGTTATTTTATAATTTATGTATTTAATATAGGAATCAACTCTGGTGTTTTAGTTTATATAAAAATAAAACAAGCTGCATTTTTTTAAAACTTTATCTTGCATTGTTCATAGCTTGTTTGTTTAACTGAACTCTATTCTACTTTTTTTTTCCTGAGACAGTCTTGCTCTGTTGCCCAGGCTAGAGTGCAGTGGTATGATCTCAACTCGCTGGCTCACTGCAACTTGCACCTCCCGGGTTCAAGTGATTCTTCTGCCTCAGCCTCTCGAGTAGCTGGAACTACAGGTGTGCACCACCACATCCCGCTAATTTTTTTTGTATTTTTAGTAGAGATGAGGTTTCAAGATGTTGGCCAAGCTGGTCTCAAACTCCTGGCTCAAGCAATCCACCCACCTCGACTTCCCAAAATGCTGGGGATTACAGGCATGAGCAACTGCACCCAGCCTCGAATCTACTTTTGAAAAACAGGGTGAGGCAAATCAGGGCTATCAGTGTAATGGAAGGAAACAACCCTATGTGTGGGACAGTAAATAGATTTCTTCTCATCTTCCCACTCTCCATTTGTTATCGTGTGTGCCATGAGCACTATGATAAGGAAGTCAAAGCAGAATTTACACCCCTAGGGGAAATCTATCAACATCAGTATCTCTGTAATGAAAATAGTTTGGGAGAGAATCTTGCCTGCTATTTCCCATCCTTATTCTGAATGTTACTTCTCCTACTCTATCCATCTACCTTTTTCTCTACCTTGTAGACCCACTAGATGTAACAAGTTAACAGCTGTGTGTTATGTGAGCATCTATTATGTGCACATTCCTATAGCCTATGTATGCGTGGCTCTACCCTCAAAAAGCATAGTCTCATGTGGGAAACAATCCCTGTATCCATGAAGAAACCAATATGACACAATAGAGATACAATTTTGAAAGTCACCATGAAGAACTGTTAAAAATAGGCCAGGCACAGTGGCTCACACCTGTAATTCCAGCACTTTAGGAGGCTAAGGCAGGAGTATCCTCGAGGCCAGGAGTTCAAGATCAGCCTGAGCAACATGACAAGAATACATTTCTACAAAAATTTTTTACAAAATTAACCTGACATGGTGGCACATGCTTTTAGTCAGAGCTACTGGGAGACTGAGGAAGAAGGATCACTTAAGGCCAAGAGTTTAAGGTTACAACGAGCTGTGATCACTGTACTTTAGCCTAGGCAACAGAGCAAGACCCCAACTCTCAAAACAAAAAGGAAGGTAAAGAACTATCAAAAATAATATTAAGCAGGATACCACAGCTCACATTTGTAATATAGTGCTTTGGAAGGCTGATGCAGGGGGAATCGCTTGTGGCGAGGAGTTTGAGATAAGCCTGGGCAGCATAGCAAGACCTTCATCTACAAAAAAATAATAAAAATGCACTGGGAATGGTGATGAGTGCCAATAGTCCCAGGTACTTGAGAGGCCGAGGTGGGAGGATCACTTTAGCCCAGTAGTTCAAGGTTACAGTGAACTATGATTATGCCACTGCACTCCAGCCTGGATAAGGGAGCAAGACTCTGTCTTAAAGAAACAAGCAAATAAAGAAAAATTAGCATTTTGAAATGAGCTCAAAATGATCCATGCTAAGAAGGTTTCTTTTAATTGTAACCTCATTTTGACAAAAAAAAAAAAAGTCACTCATCAGTTTGTTATAATGTTCTGCCACTCATTCATAGGAACCACCTGTATGCCAGGAGCCATATCAAATTCTACATGCAAAGAAGAATAAGACATAGGCCCACCTCTCAAGACATCACAATTTACATTATTTGATGATAGTTTGCAACAAATGAGTCTCTATGAGAAGGGTGCCTTACATATCAGCATGCAGTAAAATAGGCAGTTATTATGGGATTCTGTATAACTTTATCAAAGAAAAGCTCTGTTTTGATTAACTCCAGTTTTAGTATATAATTCAAATGTTTACGTCAACACCTCAACTGACCTTTTCTAGATCCAGAGAAAAGCACCCCAATGTCTTCTGGAGATGCTAAAGTGGGTGGGGGCGGGGGGCACTTCCTTCCACAGTGCTAGTGAGACTAGGAAACATTCACTAGGCTTGTACAAAATCCACACGAAGGAATTCCTCCCACCAGCTCATGACACAGCTCTGCCACCTATAGGTACAGCTGTGGAAGTGCAGAGATGTAGTCAAGTTCCTATCTAACCCATAGGTTAAGATTTGTGGCAAATAGCTGATAAAGAATGCTCATTTTATTTAAGCAGCTTTGTAGCTGCATAAGGAATATAAAAGTACATTGTGCAGGCTTCCTCATCGAAAATCCCCTAAAGAAAAAAAACTGTTTTTAACCCAAAACATATTTGTACCTACGCATATTTATAAATATAAAGCAATTTTTTGATCAAAAAGCTCTATAACAGATAGTCATTGGTAATTTGTGCATGTAATTACCATAAAATATTTTTAAAAAGGGCTATGACATTAGTGTCATTTAGGTGAAGCCCCACATGACACTTTCTTTCATAATTTAGAAGAAGGAAAACACAAAAAAATCACCACCACCTCAGAAGCAAGAATTTTCTTCCCTTGTGATAAGAGAAAATTTACTATGTTCCCATTGTGCCCTGACTGCCTATAAATGCGAAAACAAATCTATATTTAATCGTGGCATCTAACAATATTTTTCTATTTTCTTTGTTCTTTTATCATTTATTTATTATTTATTATTATTTTTTTTTTAGACAGAGTCTCTCTCTGTCACTAGGCTGGAGTGCAGTGGAGTGATCTTGGCTCACTACAACCTCCACCTCCCAGGTTCAAGCGATTCTCCTGCCTCAGCCTCCCGGAGTAGCTGGGATTACAGGCATGCACCACCACACCAAGCTAATTGTTTTATTTTTAGTAGAGATGGGGTTTCACCGTGTTGGCCGGGATAGTCTCAATCTCTTGACCTTGTGACCCGCCCACCTCAGCCTCCCAAAGTACTGGGATTACAGGAGTGAGCCACCGCACCTGGCCTTATTTATTTACTATTACAGTGAAATCTCACTGTCACCCAGGCTGGAGTGCAGTGTTGCAATCATAGCTCACTGCAACCTCGAACTCCTGGGCTCAAACAATCCTCCCACTTCAGACTCCCAGAGGGCAAGGATTACAGGTGTAAGCCACTGTACCCAGACTTTTTTATTTTATTGATCTTATTGTTCGGCCTTTCATTTGGTTTGATTTTGCCTTTAATTTACATTACCTCCAATCTTTTTTCTACAGTCACAAGATATGAATTCAATATAAAAATGCATATTAAATATTCTTATAGCCACCACAGAAATGTGTGTAGATGAAATATTCAAAACTTAGAAATAAGGGAAAATAAGAAGTATATGTCTTTATAGTTTCTTTATAGTTTATAATATTCGAATTGGGGAAATACAGCAATTCAAGAGAGCTCAGAAGTTTTACAATTTTATAAAGGTAGAGGCTAATTCACAGAAAAATGATAAGGTATAATGCATTGTTCAACTAGATAGAAAAAATAAAACCAAGGAAATAAAGATTGAGTTTTTGTCCTATAAACACATTAACCACTTTTGTTTCTAACATACTGCTGTCATTTCAGCAGGTCTTTTCCCATTCTTCAATTCCTTCTTCAACCAGCTCAGTCATTCTACTGATTCTTTTCATTAACAAGGTATATAAAATCTGGATACATGTTTGTTTGAGAATGACATTTTCAATAACTTAATGAGTTATTTTTCAAAATGCATTTTAAGGAATATTGAGATAGAGAAGACTTTGTGCTTGTTCTCAATGACCTTACAGTAAAGTAAGACAGATAAAGCTGTAATAATGTAGTGGCTCAAGCCTGTAATCCCAGCACTTTGGGAGGCCGAAGCAGGCGGATCATGAGGTCAGGAGATCGAGACCAGCCAGGCCAACATGGAAAAACCCCAACTCTACTAAAACACACAAAAATTAGCCAGGCATGGTGGCACACACCTGTAGTCCCAGCTACTTGGGAGGCTGAGGCAGAAGAATCGCTTGAACCTGGGAG
>NW_016107804.1:1479027-1502947 GCF_001604975.1 Cebus imitator | reverse complement strand
ATCTTCTTTAAGAGCTGGACAAAATATTATTTGTTCTTGCAAAGTTCTCTATGTGTACCTATCATGCTATTTACCATGTATGTTAAAGTTACTTGATGCCCAATGAAATCTGAGTTGAGGGAAGACATATTCCTTTTTCAGGTTTTCATTCCCGGCACCTAGCACAGGTCCTGGCACCCAGCAGAGTCTTGATAAATTATTTTAGTTCTAGTGTTTATGTATGGAATTGTGGAGGGAAGAATCACTTCTTGTTTAAATGCTCAGCAAAGGCCCCATGAAGAGGGAAATAGGTGAACTGGGCCACTTTTTTGGAAAGTCATTTTGTTGTTATTCTTAGTTTTTTATTTGCTTCGTTATTTCTTTTCTTTCCGTTATCTTTTTGGTGTTTTTGTTTTGTTTTGTTTTCTGAAGGAGTCTTCTTCATAACCCATAAGCACTTCAGAAAACATATAAAAATAAATCACCTCATTCCCTGTTCAATTCCACCTTATTTTCCTGCTCCAAGCTCTCTGTTTCTCTGTATTCTAATGTCCGACCACAGGAGGGTAGCATTTTTCCAAAAGTCCAGGGGAAAAAAGTGTGAGCCTAAGGAAAACCTAAAGCTGATTTTATGTGATATTTTGTGCCCCTTGGTTTTGCGTTTTAATTCCCCCACATCCACATGAAAACAATAACCTAAACATCAGCATTGTCTTGTCCACTCCTCTGGCATGATTTTTCACTCTCTCGGGTTTCGTAGCGTCTCGTTATTTCAGGGAGGCTGGATTGCTGTCTTCGCCGCAGGCAGCAAATTCATTTCCAAACACAAAGACTCAGGGAAACTTAGCGACCAATTACGCAGTCTCCAAATATTTTCAGACTTGCTCAGACGCCAGACAAAAGAGGTCAAGGCAGTTCATCAGATTCACTCCCTAATTCCCCACCTCTGAAACAAGCTTTCCCCAGAGAACAGACGAGGGAAGGTATGTTATTGCGTCTAGAGTTTTTTCTATTATGTGGGTGACCTTGATTTTTCTTTTAATGTTTTAAATATTTTTGCCAGAACATATTATGTTTCTTAAAGGGATTTTTAAAGAAAGAAAAAAGACAATTAAAAAAAGTTACCTCCCAAGAATCCCAAGAATGAAAAAAAAGCAACAATTTCTTGTTGTTCTTACAAAATATTAGCTAGATAAGCTTTTATTTCATTATTCTGCCATTCCTAACCATAAATGGCATTTTATAAGTCACTCAGTAATTCACTGAGTATCCCTGCTTCTTAGTGCTATACCTCTTCAGTTATTAGGGGCTGCTATGGGAAAGTGCCATTCAAAATAAGCCAGGTGCTTTCATTTTAATTACAAATGGAAATAAAGCAGAGATCCGATGATGCTGGCTTTTACTCCTTCTGATCTATTTTTCTTTCTACTCTGTTACAAGAGGCAATATGTATATAGGAGACATAAGAACTGGGTCCTAATTCTATCTCTGCCACTAGGTATGTGTCACTGAAGAAGCGACTTGAGTCTTTTAAATTTCCCCCCGAATGGGAAAATCACACCATTTACCTTGTCAGGCTGTTGAGTGAATTAAATAAGATACGGAACAGGATTCACACAAAAAGTTGCAATGTGTGCTATATGGTAAAGGCTCGATAAATCACTTTTATTAATTATGTTGTTCAGTTCATCTGTTATTATAAAGGAATAAAGTGCAGAAGGGTAATATGAGTGTATAAAGCCTGAAAGAACAGGAGCATGAAAAGATGCCTCCTACCCTAGACACCCTGCCTTCATCATTCTCCCCTAACTCCTGGTGCTCTCTGAAAAAGCTAAGCAAAATGCCTTCGGCAAGAGCATTGTGATTTATTTAAAGAACGAGAAAAAGTCATTTTGTTCAGGATAGGGTTGATAGGCCGTAAAGGAAGGACAAACAAGTGGCAGGGCAAACTCCAGGCAAAATGCCAAGAACCAGGCACTGCAGGGAAGCCTGGGCAATAGCTGGCCCTCGCAGTACTTGCCGACACCACAGGGGGTCGCTGTAGAAAAACCGCTGTGGATTGGGGTGCCTCTCACTCAGACATCACTGACAACTTTTCATTTGATCATCAATTGTTTAATTTTTCGTGCGTGTACATCACAACGAGAGTCATTTTTAAGACCTGAAAAGGACCTTAAGAATATTCGGGGTTTTTATTCGTTCGTTTTTTTTTTTTTGTTTTTTTGTTGTTTTTTTACGAAATATTTATTGAACAACTACAATGTGGCAGGCATGCCTGAGCATGAATGAGGGAGAATACTGTGTAAGCGGGCCAGACGCCATGGCTCAGTCTGTAAACGCAGCAATTTGGGAGGCTGAGGCAGGAGGATCCCTTGAACTCCGGAGTTCGAGACCAGCCTGGCTAACATGGCAAAACCCTGTCTCTGGGTATTGTGGCAGGCGCCTATAACCCTAGCTACTCTGGAGGCTGAGGCAGGAGGATCTCTTGAGCCCAGAAGGCAGAGGCTGCAGTGAGCCAAGATCACACCACTGCACTCCAGCCTGGGCAACAAAGGAGACACTGTCTTAAAAAACAGAGAGAGAGGGAGAGAGAGAGAGAGAGAGAGAGAGAGAGAGAGAGAGAGAATACTGTGTAAGTGACTTGCCTATTGCTGCTTATTCACAAATATATTGAATAACAATATATTTCATTTAATTAATGTATATTACCTAATCCAGCCATGCACTGTGGCTCATGCCTGTAATCCCAGCACTTTGGGAGACCGAGGCCAGCAGATCACTTGAGGTCAGGAGTTCAACACCAGCCTAGCCAACATGGTGAAACCCCATCTGTACTAAAAATACAAAAATTAGCTGGGCGTGATGGCAGGCACCTGTAGTCCCAGCTACTTGGGAAACTGAGGCATGAGAATCACTTGAACCTGAGAGGCAGAGGTTGCAGTCAGCCAAGATCTTGCCACTGCACTCCAAACCTGGGCAATAGAGCAAGACTCAGCCTAAAAAATAATAATTATACTAATAATTAATGTTTATTATATAATCTTACATATCTTAATATAATTACTAATATAATGAACATATAATTCACTATATGTTAAACAAATAACATTATAACAATGACTGAGCCCCTACGTGTGTAAAAAATTGTTCATGCATTTTTAAATTTGCTATGTGAGCTCTAGAGTGGCTGAGATTACAGGCTTTAGAATACTATGTTTGAATCCCAGTTCTGCTCCCCATTAGCAATATGACCTTGATCAACTTAATAAACATCTCTGAGGCTCAATTTTCTCAGCCACAAAATAAAAATCATACAACGTGGGTTTATAGTAAGGATTAAATTAAATTAAATTAAAACATTATTTAAAATGTACATAAAATGCCTTGTACAGCGTGGAAGCCCAATCATTATCATTCATGCTCCTAACAAATTTGCATTGACTAAGGAGTAAAGTAACTCATAAAAGTTTAGTAACTTGCCCAAGTTTATTCAGCCAATAAGTGGCCAAGTCAGAATCAGAACTCAGCTAATTCCAAAGTTTATGTTCATTTTACTACTGCAATGCCAGTATGATTTTGTCTCTAAACAGTTGTTAGGTCTTTAATATTCTTCCACACACCTGGAATAGGCTACACACATAACAGTTAATGTGCACATGTCTATTAAGTGTTAGCAAAACTTTTAGACAAGGGGAAGATAGAGATTGTTTTGTTTTCCCCTTTTTCCGTTACAATTAATGTACTAAGGATTAAGAGAAAACATAGCCCAGTTCCCTCTTTTTCACGGTTCTGTCTTTTTCACTAAAGACAAAAGGATATGGTACTTCACTATCTAGAAGCTTGTGAATCCACACTGTTATCCACAAAGAACCCCTGTGGTTTTTTACTCCTTTTCAAGTTTAAACCAAAGTTCTTTTCCCAGTTCCCATGATCTGCCTCAACAGAAGGGACTCAGTGAGTCCCTGCATTTCTAGAAGGAAAGAGACAGGGCTAGGAGTGAAAGCCCCTGGGTGTGGATGAGATCAACAGCTACCTGCTTGATGGGAACTGAGAGGGCCTAAAAGGAGCCTACCCAATCCCCACCCCCGCAAACACACACACACACACACACACACACACACACACACACACACCCTCAAATGCTCTCTTGGAGTTAAATATGTATCTACATTCCAGGAAGTCCATGGGCAAAATGGAGATAATTTACCCGGAAGGATCATATAAGATATTAGACTCCATTAACAGAAAACCTTGCATTTTTATTAAATTATTTAGCTGCATTATTTGGCAACCCTGAGAGGGAAAAAAGCATCATGAATGATAAGGGAATGTCTTACTAAGGAATTATGCTTTACTGAGAGACCCAGATGAGAAGCACAAGGGGAACGGGGATTAACCTGGACAGCCTGTAAATGCCGTACCAAGAGTGCTGTGTTGGTAAACAGGCTCTAGGAAGCGAGGGCGGGGGCTTGATTTATACTCTGCAAATTTCTCTGAGGTAATTATTTCACCATAGCTGACTTCAAACTACCAAGGACAAAATTCCTAACTATTTAACAAATGGCCTCCAGGGCAGGAACAAGCCAGCTCAGGCACATCATTACCAATAATTTTGGAAGGATGAGGATACTTCTGGCCAATGTGTTACAATGGATGATAGACAGTGTGATGTTTCAAAGCAGGTGTGTGTTTATCCAGGTTGAGTTTAATTTGCTTCCTACCTAACCCCACCCCTCATAGCAGGGCTCACAAAGGAATACGTAGAGTTAAGGTGGAGTAACACCACAAATGAGTGCAGAAAAACTGGTGAAATCTGAATACAGTCTGCAGCTCACACTGCACCGATGGCTGTTTCCTGGTTTTGCCATTTTATTCTAGTTAGCTAAGTTCTTACCATAGGGAGATGCTAAGTGAAATGTACATGATACACTACATGCTAATTTTCCAACTTGCTGTAAAGTTTATAACTACTTCAAAATAAAAAAGCTATATTAAAAAATCCTCAAGCAATATAGGAAAATATATAGATGACAGCAAAGTTTACCCCAAAATCATAACACACAGAAATAATCGTGATTATCATTAGGTGGACAGCATTCTAGCCGTCTTTCGGTGTGCATATATAGCTAGAAAAGGGAAGAGTTGATGCTACTTTTAGAGAGATAGAGCTTCAAAATAGATTCTGTTTTTAAGTACATGTAAATAATTTAATTGAACTTGACAGAAGACTCTGATGTTAAATTGTATGAATCAGTAAACTTCAAATCACATACACACACACACACACACACACACACACACACACACACACACACAAACGCACATCCCCATATGATGGAGTATCAGATTTCTTAGACGATGAGACCAGAGCCTGTGAGACCATTTTTTTGGCTCTAAAATTAAGGCCTTTAAAAGTATAAGGTAAGTTATTGCATTTCCTGTTCTCAGAGACTATAGCACTAAGAAAGAGATACAGCCCACTAAGGTTTCAGAACAAGATGCAAAAACACTGAGCATGAAATGCCTTAGAGCCTTGATTGACAACTAGCCTTTTTATATTTTACTTCTTGCTCGGAAGTAAAATTTTAAATAATAAAAAATAAATCACTTGGCATAGTGCCATGACATATTAAAAATATTAACTCATTATTTTTCCTATCCAATACCAAAACTTATATGTCCTATGTTTCATTCCTTTAGTTCTTGTTGCATGAAAAAAACTGAAGCTTTTGACCACACTGTCCTCTTTTTATCTATATCTGGAGGCCACCAATATGATAATACAGTATTAACTTAAAAAATTAAAATGTTAACTTTATATTTTGTCATAGGGTTTACTTTGCTAAGTATTTCAGTGAAGTAATAAAATCACATTACAGATCTATCCAACTTTATAATTTTAAAAGCTTAGCTCAGTTTTACCTCCTTTGAGTGTCACAGCAAATCTGAACAACAGTCCAGGCTGATACTTTACCCCTATTTTAGGAGTGGTGAAAGTGAAGCTCACAGAAGGTGGGTGGCATGCCTACAGCCATGGGGAGGAAGTGGAAAGGCCACGGGATCTCACAGATTGCTGGATTTTTGGTCTTTCTATTATCATATGTTACTAGAAGCCTGGCATGGCTTTAGGACCCTAAAAACCTCCATATGTCAAATGTAATTCAATGCAGTTTGTAACACACTCAGGAAATTAAAGCTTAAAAGGAACTGAAATCTTCGCTACTCCCACAAAAGAAAAATATTTCAAACCTACTAAGAGATTAGTAAGGATTTTTTTTTAATCAGATTAGCAGTTTATTTTATTTCGTGCAACAAGAACTAAAGGAATGGAACACAGGACATACAACTTTTGGTATTGGATAAGAAAAATAATCATAGCTAATATTTTTAACATGTCATGGCACTATGCCAAGTGATTTATTTTTTATTATTCAAAATTCATGACAATCCTTTGAGGTGTATATTATGATTATCCTAATTTTGCTAAAGAAGAAATTGAAGACTGAAAAATCAAACAGGTAGGAAGTAAAAGAAGATCTAGAATTTGAGCCTGTGTTTGATTAAGGCTGTATTATGCTCTCTGGAGAATAGAGGAAATCCAAACCAACAAAGAGAACCCTAGACTAATTAAAAATTTAACCGAAAAGAAGGATAATTAACCTTTAGGATTGTGATGAATTCTCTATGTTTTCCTCCAGTCCCCTTCTCCCCTCCAATTATCAAAGCCAGTGGAATCTTCTACTTCTCTTCCAAATCCAAAGTTGCTCTCTAAAAAGTGTCTGGATCTCACTTAAGGTAAAGAACAAGTAACTCTTCACAACGTTGAAAACCATTGCTCCTGGAGCTTTAGACCAAGCTATAGCTAATCCTTAGGAAGGTTCATTTTTTCAGTTCTCTGTAAGTAGAAATTTGAGATAGGGAAAAACAACTATAAAAAATATGGCCGCCGGGTGCCCTGGCTCACGCCTGTAATCCCAGCACTTTGGAAAGTCGAGGCAGGCAGATCACGAGTTCAGCAGATCGAGACCGTCCTAGCTAACATGGTGAAACCCCATCTCTACTAAAAATATAAAAAATTAGCTGGGTGTGGTGTTGGGCGCCTGTAATCCCAGCTACTCGGGAGGTTGAGGCAGGAGAATGGCTTAAACTCAGGAGGCAGAAGTTGCAGTGAGCCAAGATCATGCCACTACACTCCAGCCTGGGTCACAGAATGAGACTCCATCTCAAAATCAATCAATCAATCAATCAATCAATCTATCTATGGCATACAGTCAATTGTTGACAAAAGCGCCAAGACATTCAAACGGGGAGAAAAGAGTCTTTTCAACAAATGCTGCTGGGACAGTGAGATATCTACATGTAAAAGAATGAATGTGGACATCTACCTTACATTCTATCCAGAAATCAACTCACAATGTGCCACAGACCTAAATGTAAAAGCTAAAATTATAAAACTGTTAGAAAGAGGGTCTAAAGCTTCATGATTGTGGATAAAACAACAGTTTCTTAAATATGTCACCAAAAGCGAAAGCCACAAAAGAAAAAAATAGATAAATGAGACACCATTAAAATTAAGAGATTGTGCGTCAAAGAACACTACCAAGAAAGTGAAAAGGCAACCCACACAATAGGAGAAAAATTGGAAAACCATATATCTGATAAGAAACATGTGTATCTAAAATACATAAAGAACTCTTGGCCCAGCGATGGGGCTTACCCCTATAATCCCAGCACTTTGGGAGGCCAAGGCAGGCAGATCATGAGGTCAAGAGCACGTTATCAGCCTGGCCAATATGGTGAAATCCCCGTCTCTACTAAAAATACAAAAAAAAAAAAAAAATTAGCTGGGCATAGTGGCAGGCACCTGTAATCCCAGCTACTTGGGAGGCTGAAGCAGGAGAATTGCTTGAACCTGGGAGGTGAAGCTTGCAGTGAGCCAAGACACTGCCATTGCACTCCAGCTGGGGCAACAAGAGCAACACTTCGTCTAAAAAAAGAAGGGAAAAAAACCTATGATTAAGAGATCACTGCATAAAAAATACTGACAATACCAAATGCTAGCGAGGATTTGGAGAAACGGGGTCTCTTATACATTGCTGGTAGGATGCATAATGATATGCCTTCTGGGAAACAGTGTGGTACTCTCTTAAAAGAAAATTTTTATTTATTTATTTTTGAGACAGGGTCTGGCCCTGTTGCCCAGACTGGAGTGCAGTGGCACACTCATAGCTCACTGAAGCCTTGACCTGTCGAGCTCAAGCAATCCTCCCACTGCAGCCTCCTGAGCAGCAGGGACTAAAGGTTCCTGCCACCACATTCAGCTAATGTTTTTTTTTCCCTTATTTTTTGTAGAGACAGGGTCTCACTATATTGTCTAGGCTGGTCTCAAGCTCCTAGGCTCAAGTGATTCTCCCACCTGGGCCTCGTAAAGTGCTGGGACTACAGGCATGAAGGAACCATGCCTGACCAGAAGAAAAGGTTTTATATAAATGAAATCATGTCGGCCGGGCATGGTATCTCACGCCCGTAATTCCAACACTCTGGGAGGTTGAAGTGGGCTGATCACTTTCGGTCAGAAGTCTGAGACCAGCCTGGTCAACTTGGAGAAACACCGTCTCTACTAAAAATACAAAATTAGCTGGGTGTGGTAGCACATGCCTGTAATCCATCTACTTGGGAGGCTGAGACAGGAGAATAATTTGAACCTGGGAGGCAGAGGTTGCAGTGAGCCAAGATCACGCCATTGCACTCCAGCCTGGGCAACAAGAGTAAAACTCCATCTCGAAAATAAATAAATAAATAAATAATTTAAAAAATAAATAAATGCAAATGTGGTCCTACATTCTTAAAAGAAAATATGCTTGTCATACAACCAAGCAACCACACTCTTGGGCATTTATCCCAGAGAAATAAAAACTTATATCCAAACAAATTTTAAACATAATTGATCATAGCACCTTTATTTTTAATTTCCAAAAATGGAAACAATGAAAATGTCTGTTCAAGAGGTGAATGCTTAAACAAACTGGTCTATATCATAGAACATTACTTGGCAATAAAAAACAGTGAACTGGCTGGGTGCCGTGGCTAATGCCTGTAATCTTAGCATTTTGGGAGGCTGAGGTGGGCGGATCACCTGAGGTCAGGTGTTCAAGACCAGCCTGGCCAATATGATGAAACCCATCTCTACTAAAAATACAAAAAAAATAAAAAATAGCCAGAAGTGGTGACAGATGCCTGTAATCCCAGCTACTTAGGAGGCTGAGGCAGGAGGATCACCTCAACCCAGGAGTCGGAGGTTGCAGAGAGCTGAGATGGCACCATTGCACTCCAGCCTGGGCAACAAGAACAAAACTCCATCTCAAAAAAACAAAAGCAGTAAACTATTGATACATGCAACTTGGTTGGATCTTAAAGGCATTATGCAGAATGAAAAGGTCCAGTCTCAAAAAATCACCTCCGATATTATTTCATTGACAATAACCTTCTCAAAATGTCAAAAATTATGGAGCTGGGAAATAAATTAGTGGTTGCCAGTGGTTATGGATGCTGGAGGGAAGGGATGGGTGTAACTATGAAGGGTAATATGAGAGAAATCTCTGTGGCAATAGAGTAGTTCTATATCTAACTTGAGTCAGGGAGTGGTTGTCATAATCTACACATGGCTCTCATAGAACTATATGCATCTTATACCAATGTCAATTTCCTGGGTTTGATGTTGTACTATACTTAGGTCAGGTGTAATCATTAGGGAAAACTGGGTGAACTCTACAGGGGAACCTCTCTGTACTATCTTTGCAACTTCCTGTGGATCTAGAATTATTCCAAAATAAGCAGTTAAGCCTGGCATGGCGGCACATGTTTGTAGTCCCAGCTACTCAGGAGACTGAGGCAGGAGGATAACTCAAGCCTATAGAGAGCTATGATCACACCTGTAAATAGGCACTGCACTCCAACCTGGACAACATGGTTAGATCCTGTCTCTAAAAAAAAAAGTTTAAACGACACAGACCTACATATGGCAATGCAACTGGTAGACACTCAATGTTGGAAATAGGTGCTTGGTACCTCAAAGAAAAATTGGTACTGAGACAGAGAATTTTTCAGCAATGCAATTTTTACTTCCTGGACTGCAGGAAGGGTACTCTCACTAGCCATCTTGCCACAAGAGTATAATAAACAAAGGAAAACAGACATATTTATTCCTTCTGCATTTGAGCTTGTCTTTACTGCTGTGTCTGATCTCTGTTTGCTGGAGCCAGACCTCATTAAAACCTGATTGGCTAACAACTTAAAACTTTTAAAGCAGTGGAGACCTGGGACATGCCTGTGAGCATGTCCAACACAGGTATCTTGGTTAAAGTACAAGTACATAGAATATACTGCATGCCTGTAAGCATGGCATGTCTAAGAACTACATAGGATAGGGCATAACAAAGTTATTAGCAGACTTATTCTTTAACAAGAAAGGAAACTTTAAAGAGGAACTTTTTTACTTCCCACATTCAATATCTAAGTCATTTATACAGGAGATATGTATAGATGTACATGAACTACGCAAAAATTTACTAAAATTAAGCCCATTGCTGCTCAAGCTCTCATACATTGGTACCCGAGGTAAAACCCAAGAGAAATAAATCATCTTCTGGAGAAGCTATAATTCCTTAGACATCTTGTCTACATTGAAAATGTATGTAAATAAATGACAAATAAACATGACACACTTCCTACATTTTGCCAACTTCTAAATATTCATCATAATAGTGGACCGTAGTCTCTGGAGATATCTAAATCATGGCTAAGATCCCCCAATCTGGCTGAAAGACTATGCCATGACTTCATTTCCTTCCACGGTAATTTTCTCTTTGCAGGTTCTGACACGTTGAGAATCCCCTCCTCTTTTACCCCATGGGGCAGCTGGTTTCCAGCAGTGGAGGAAATGCAAACTTTGTGGTTCAGAACATGCCAGCAGCTGCCAGAGGATCCTAATTTTTCAGTTCCTGGGCTGTTATGAGGAAGAGTTTTAGGCCAAAGTAAAAGGAGTTCAAGGCTATAGAGAGCCATGATCACACCTGTGAATAGACACTGTACTCCAACCTGGACAACATGCTTAGATCCTGTCTCTAAAAAAATCCCAGGCTCCACTATTCCACAAGAGCCAGACAGCCAGGATAGAGGGCTTCCCCTTGAGAGCCAAGCCCAGCTTCTCATTGGTACAAACTCATTTTCTGGGGTCTTCATTGCATGAACCTCATTCTTTATCCCTCCCCAGCAGATGTACAGAAAGTACAAATCTCTATGTACTTGGCAGCCAGACACATGCTAGGACCCTGCATCACTAAGGCTGCCCAGGCCCACCAGGCCAGACGGACTCAACAAGGAAGCCCTTACCACACTGGATCCTGGACACCTTCACACCTCTCATATAGCCCTTCAAGCCTTCCACCCAACTCTGAACCCTCTTCCTCAACACCCTGCTTTACTGAACATTGGGATCTATTTTCTCGTCTTCTGCAAAGTCTCATAGAGCCCACAGCACAGTTCAATTACTATTGTTGACATGACTACTGACAGACACCACTTTGCAAGAAAAAAAACTTAACAGTAGGAGGATCCAAGATGGCTGATTAGGAGCAGCTCAGGATTGCAGCTCCCAGCGAAAGTGCGAGGGTGAGTGGGTGCCGCATTTCCAGATGGATTTTTATTGCCCACAGACCAGGAGATTCCCAGGCAGAGGAGCTCCATGGGTCGCCAGTGGGCTGTTTTGGCCAGAATGGCGGGTTTCTGCACAAAGTACATGGATCCGGGCGCAGTTTTAGCTGGCCACTGGAGCTCCTGGGAGACAGAGTCATCTGAAACAGGGAGCCAGGCCAGGAGATTCCTGGGCAAAAAAGTGCCACGAATCTCCACACAGCTATTTCAGCCTGCACGGTGGGTCACTGCATGGGAAATCACACAGATCCTGGCACCTTTTCAGCAGGTGACTGAAATGCCTAGGAGACAGAGTTGCCCATTCAGCTGATAAAAAGGGGATTGAAACAGGGAGACAGGCCAGGAGATTCCCAGGCAAAAAAGCTCCAGGAACCTCTGCACGGCTGTTTCAGCCTGCACAGTGGGTCACCGCTAGGAAAGTCACACAGATCCAGGCACCTTTTCAACAGGTGACTGGAACACCCAGAAGACAGAGTCCCCCATTTAACTGAACAAAAGGGGACTGAAACAGGGAGCCAGGCCAGGAGATTCCTGGGCAAAAAAGTGCCACAAGTCTCCAGCGGCTGTTTCAGCTGGTGCAGCGGGTCTACACACAAGAAATCACACAAATCTGGGCACTGTTTCAACTGGTGACTGGGATGCCTGGGAGACAGAGTCACCTGTTCAACTAAAAAAAAAAAAGGGGGTCTGAGGCAGGGACCCAGGTGATCAGGCTCGGCTGGTCCCACACCCACAAAAAAGCAATCTGAAACGCTCTAAATTGAGAGTTTCACAGCAAGCACAGCTGAACCTGGGATGGTCCAGCTCTGGGGAGGAGGGGCGTCCACCATTACTGAGGCAATACACCACTACCAAGGTAGTCTGTCATTGCTGAGGTAGCCTGCCATTGCTCAGGCAGCCCGCCATTACAGAGAGAGTCTGCTATGACAGTGGCGGGCCACCATTGCCGAGGCAGTTCTAACTATACCCCTATAAACAGGATTGCAGGGAAGTTCACATGGCAGCTGGGCGGAGCCCACAGCAGCTCAGCAAAGCCTCTGTAGGCAGACTGTGACTAGGCTGCCTCCTCGCTGAACAGGACAGCCCTGAAAAACCACAGCAGCATGACATAAACTTATAAATAAAGCCCTAACTCCCCGGGACAGAGCACCTGGGGGGGAAAAAAAAAGGCTTTTGTGAGTTCCTGCCCAGCAGCTCTGAATGGAACAACAGAGCTCACAGCTCAGCACCTGAGCTCCTATAAAGGACAGACTGTTTCCTCAAGCAGCTCCCTGACCCCCATATATCCAAAGAGTCACCTCACAAAGGAGAGCTCAGACTGATATTTGGAGGGTATTCTTCTGGGACAAACATAGCAGAAGAAGAAACTGGCAGCAATCCTTACTGTTCTGTAGCTGCTACAGGTGATCACCAGGCAAACAGGGCCTGGGGTGGACCTCAGCAGTCCTACAGCAAAGGGGCCTGTTAGAAGGAAAAGTAAGAAAGAGAAAGAAATAACTTCATCATCAACAAACTGTATGTCCACTCAGGACCCATATGAAAGTCAACAACTACAAAGATGACAGGTAGATAAATCAGCAAAGATGGGAAGAAACCAGCACAAAAAGGATGAAAACACCCAAAACCAGAATGCCTCTCCTCCTCCAAGGGATCACAACCCCTCACCAGTAAGGCAACAAGGCTGGATGGAGAGTGAATCTGATGAATTGACAGAAACAGGCTTCAGAAGGTGGGTAATAACAAACTTCGCTGAGCTAAAAGAACATGTTCTAACCCAATGCAAAGAAACTAAGAACCTTGAAAAAGGGTTTGATGAAATGCTAACAAGAATAAACAACTTAGAGAGGAATATAAGTGACTTGATGGAGCTGAAAAACGCAACACGAGAACTTCATGAAGCATACACAAGTTTCAACAGCTGAATTGACCAAGCAGAAGAAAGAATATCAGAGGTCGAAGATCAACTCAATGAAATAAAACGAGAAGGCAATATTAGAGAAAAAAAGGTAAAAAAGAATGAATAAAGTCTCCAAGAAATACGGGACTATGTCAAAAGACCTAATCTACATTTGATAGGTATACCTGAATGTGACGAGGAGAATGAATCCAAGCTGAAAAACACTCTCCAGGCTATTATCCAGGAAAACTTCCCCAACCTAGCAAGTTAGGCTAATATTCAAGTCCAGGAAATACAGACAACACCACAAAGATATTCCTCTAGAAGAGCAACCCCAAGGCACATAATTGTCAGATTCACCAGGGTGGAAATGAAGGAAAAAATGCTAAGGGCAGCCAGAGAGAAAGGTTGGGTTACTCACAAAGGAAAGCCCATCAGACTCACAGCAGATCTCTCAGCAGAAACTCTACAAGCCAGAAGACAGTGGGGGTCAAAATTCAACATCCTTAAAGAAAAGAACTTTCAACCCAGAATTTCATATCCAGCCAAACTAAGCTTCATAAGCGAAGGAGAAATAAAATCCTTTACCAACAAGCAATTACTCAGAGATTTCATCACCACCAGGCCTGCTTTACAAGAGCTCCTGAAAGAAGCACTAAACATAGAAAGGAACAACCAGTACCAGCCACTCCAAAAACAAACCAAATGGTAAAGAACATCGACATAATGAAGAAAGTGCATCAACTAATGGGCAAAACAGCCAGCTAGCATCAAAATGGCAGGATCAAATTCACACATAACAATATTAACCCTAAATGTAAATGGGCTAAATGCCCCAATCAAAAGACACAGACTGGCAAATTGGATAAAAAGCCAAAGCCCATTGGTGTGCTGTATTCAGGAAACCTATCTCACATGCAAGGATATGCAAAGGCTCAAAATAAAGGGATGGAGGAAGATTTGCCAAGCAAATGGAGAGCAAAAAAAAAAGCAGGAATTGCAATTCTAGTCTCCGATAAAATAGACTTTAAACCAACAAAGATCAAAAGAGACAGCGAAGGACATTACATAATGGTAAAAGGATCAATGCAACAAGAAGAGCTAATGATCCTAAATATATATGTACCCAATACAGGAGCACCCATATACATAGAGCAAGTTCTTAATGACTTACAAAGAGACTTAGACTCCCACACAATAACAGTGGGAGACTTTAACACCTCATTGTCAGTATTAGATAGATCAGTGAGACAGAAAATTAACAAGGATATCCAGGACTTGAACTCAAGCCTGGACCAAGCAAACCTAATAGACATTTACAAAACTCTCCACCCCAAATCCACAGAATATACATTCTTCTCAGCACCACATCACACCTACTCTAAAATTGACCACATAATTGGAAGTAAATCACTCCTCAGCAAATGCAAAAGAATGGAAATCATAACAAACAGTTTCTCAGACCACAGTGCAATCAAGTTAGAACTCAGTATTCAGAAACTAACTCAGAATGGCACAGCTTCATGGAAACTGAACAGCTGGCTCTTGAATGTTGACTGCATAAACAAATGAAAGCAGAAATAAAGATGTTCTTCAAAACCAATGAGAACAAAGATACGATATACCAGAATCTCTGGGACACAGTTAAAGCAGTGTCTAGAGGAAAATATATAGCAATAAATGCCCAAATGAGAAGCAAGGAAAGATCTAAAATCAACACCCTATCATCAAAATTGAAAGAGCTAGAGGAGTAAGATCAAAAAAACTCAAAACCTAACAGAAGACAAGAAATAACTAAGATCAGAGAAGAACAGAAGGAGATAGAGACACAAAAAAACACTTCAAAAAATCAATAAATCCAGGAGGTAGTTTTTCAAAAAGATCAACAAAATAGACAGACTACTAGCCAGATTAGTAAAAAAGGAAAGAGAGAATAATCAAATAGAGGCAATAGAAAATGATAGGGGATATCACCACAGATTACACAGAAATACAAACTATCATCAGAGATTATTACAAACAACTCTATGCACATAAACTAGTAAACCTGGAAGAAATGGATAAATTCCTGGACACTTGCATCCTCCCAAGCCTAAACCAGGAAGAAGTCGAAACCCTGAATAGACCAATAACAAGGGCAGAAGTTGAGGCAGCAATTAATAGCCTACCACCCAAAAAAAGCCCAGGTTCGGATGGGTTCACAGCCGAATTCTACCAGACATACAAAGAGGAGATGGTACCATTCCTTCTGAAACTATTCCAAACAATCCAAAAAGAGGGAATCCTCCCCAAATCATTTTATGAGACCAACATCATCCTGATACCAAAACCCGGAAGAGACTCAACAAGAAAAGAAAACTTCAGGCCAATATCCATGATGAACATACATGCAAAAATCTTCTATAAAACACTGGCAAACCAACTGCAACAGCACATCAAAAAGCTTATCCACCATGATCAAGTAGGCTTCATCCCAGGGATGCAAGGCCGGTTGAACATATGCAAGTCTATAAATGTAATTCACCACATAAACAGAACCAATGACAAAAACCACATGATTATCTCAATAGATGCAGAGAAAGCCTTTGACAAAATTCAACAGCGCTTTAAGCTAAAAACCCTCAATGAATGGGCAAAAACTGGAAGCATTCCCTTTGAAATCTGGCACTAGACAAGGATGCACTCTCTCACCACTCCTATTCAATATAGTATTGTAAGTTCTAGCCAGAGCAATCAGACAAGAAAAAGAAATAAAGGGTATTCAAATAGGAAAGGAGGAAGTCAAATTGTCTCTATCTGCAGACGACATGATTGTATATTTAGAAAACCCCATTGTCTCAGCCCAAAATCTCCTAATACTGATAAGCAACTTCAGCAAAGTCTCAGGATACAAAATCAATGTGCAAAAGTCACAAGCATTCCTATACACCAATAACAGACTTAAAGAGAGCCAAATCAAGTACGAACTGCCATTCACAATTGCTACAAAGAGAATAAAATACCTAGGAATACAACTAACAAAGAACATAAAGGAGCTCTTCAAGGAGAACTACAAACCACTGCTCAAGGAAATAAGAGAGGACATAAACAGATGGAGAAACATTCCATGCTCATGGCTAGGAAGAATCAATATCATGAAAATGGCCATACTGCCCAAAGTGACTTACAGATTCAGTGCTATCCCCAGCAAGCTACCAATGATCTTTTTCACAGAACTGAAAAAAACCACCTTAAACTTCATATGGAACCAGAAGAGAGCCCACAGAGCCAAGTCAACTCTAAGCAAAAAGAACAAAGTTGGAGGCATCACACTTTCTGACTTCAAACTGTACTACAGGGCTATAGTAATCAAAACAGCATGGTACTGGTAGCAAAACAGAGATAGAGTCCAATGGAACAGAGACATTGGAGGCAACACCACAC
Source organism: Cebus imitator (assembly GCF_001604975.1). Lineage (NCBI taxonomy): Eukaryota > Metazoa > Chordata > Mammalia > Primates > Cebidae > Cebus > Cebus imitator. Next base: position 1,485,936 of record NW_016107804.1, on the reverse strand, counting down.
ATCTACAACCATCTGATCTTTGACAAACCTGACAAAAACAAGCAATGGGGAAAGGATTCCCTGTTTAATAAATGGTGTTGGGAAAACCGGCTAGCCATATGCGCAAAGCAGAAACTGTACCCCTTCCTGACACCTTACACTAAAATTAACTCCAGATGGATTAAAGACTTAAACATAAGACCCAACACCATAAAAACCCTAAATGAAAATCTAGGCAAAACCATTCAGGACATAGGTGTAGGCAAGGACTTCATGACCAAAACACCAAAAGCATTGGCAACAAAAACCAAAATAGACAAATAGGACCTAATCAAACTCCACGACTTCTGCACAGCAAAAGAAATGTCATTAGAGTGAATCGGCAACCAACAGAATGGGAAAAAATTTTTTGCAATCTACCCATCTGACAAAGGGCTAATATCTAGAGTCTACAAAGAACTAAAACAGATTTACAAGAAAAAAACAAAGAAGCTCACTCAAAAGTGGGTGAAGGACATGAACAGACACTTTACAAAGAAGGAATACGTGAGGCCAACAAACGTATGAAAAAATGTTCATCATCACTGGTCATTAGAGAAATGCAAATCAAAACTACATTGAGATACCATCTCACGCCAGTTAGAATGGCAATCATTAAAAAATCTGGAGACAACAGATGCTAGAGAGAAAGTGGAGAAATAGGAACACTTTTACACTGTTGGTGGGAGTGTAAATTAGTTTAACCATTGTGGAAGACAGTGTGGCGATTCCTCAAGGACTTAGAAATAGAAATTCCATTTGACCCAGCAATCCCGTTACTGGGTATATATCCAAAGGATTATAAATCGTTCTACCATAAGGACACATGCACACAAATGTTCATTGCAGCACTGTTTACAATAGCAAAGACCTGGAACCAACCCAAATGCCCATCGATGATAGACTGGATAGGGAAAATGTGGCACATATACACCATGGAATACTATGCAGCCATAAAAAACAATGAGTTCGTGTCCTTTGTTGGGACATGGAAGAACTTGGAAACCAACATTCTCAGCAAACTGACACAAGAACAGAAAATCAAACACCACATGTTCTCACTCATAGGCGGGTGTTGAACAATGAGAACACATGGACACAGGGAGGGGAGCATCACACACTGGGACCTGTCGAGGGTGTGGGGGAATAGGTGAGGGACAGCAAGGGGTGGGGAGTTGGGGAGAGATAGCATGGGGAGAAATGCCAGATATAGGTGATGGGGAGGAAGGCAGCAAATCACACTGCTATGTGTGTACCTATGCAACAATCTTGCATGTTTTTCACATGTGCCCCAAACCTAAAATGCAATAAAAAAAACAAGAAGAGGAAAAATAACTTACTCTGTGTCTAGGGCTTTGTATACATGTACAATGTAATCATGACAACAACCACAAAATTAGACACAATTATTATCCTGATTTTCCAAACAGACTATAAATGTCAGCAACAACTGAGGTCTTTACAGTTCCAAAGTCCCTGCTCTTAATGTTCCCATCATAAGGCTTCCGGCTCTGCTAAAGGACTTGTATTTCCATAGTCAATACTGTGACCTTTGGAAAATGAGACACCTGGAAGTGAACCCAGCTAGGTGACTCACTTGAAAAATGGCACTTGCAAATCAGATCACCATTCAAGCCTTAGTCCCTCATTTGTGAAAATTAGGGATGAAAATAATGCCTGCCTCACTGAACTGTTATATAAGTTAAATGAGATAATAAAGTATTTAAAGTACTCAGCATGATGGCTAACAAACAATGAACCCCAGTGAATGCCTGTCAAATGAATTAAGGAATGAATCTCTAACAATTAACATGAATAGGGGAGAGAAGAGACAGAAAATGCCAAACAGTGACTCACCGGAGAGCAGTAATACTTGGCTTTGTGATGTGGCCAGGGACATCTGGATAAGAAAATTCCGGGACTGTCTACCGTTTCTATTGGCTGTTGCCATCTGCAGGAGCTCACTGCTGAGACCACAGCCCGGAGGTCCTCACCCTGGGGCAATTCACCTTGTTTGGTTCCACAGGCACCAATGGCATTTATGAGGCAACCATTCAAAAACAGTGTTTTTAAGAGGGACTGGCCCCCACAATAGTTACATTTGAAGAACACTCTCATCTTTATTGTTGGACAAACAATTGCAAACCAACATGCCACTAACATCAAAAGAGGGATAACTTCAGAAAGAACGCTGACTCACAGCTATGTTGGGCCCAGTATTTCTGCATCATCAGCTCACTGGGACTTTGAGATTTCACTTCCTAGTAAAATAGTGTGGGAAAAATAGTGGAAAAACTCAAAAAGATATTTTATAAAGTACACATTTTTAAACAAAAAGAATAGGAAAAAACTCCATTATTTTAGCTGTGTAAAACTTAACACTCATCACACTGATCTATTTTTCCTATTTTACTACAGGCTCATAAAAACTGTTACTGGCATAGTCCAATATACAGATACACACACACACACACATATGAACATACACATACACACATATATATGGGTAAGTATTGCAGAATGATGTCATTATATCATTTGCTTTGTGATAACCCAGAAACGGCCAGGCTCATGCCTGTAATCCCAGCACCAGCATTTGGGCGGCCAAGGCGGGCAGATAATCTGAGGTCAGGAGTTTCAGACCAGCCTGACCAACATGGAGGAACCCAGTCTCTACCAAAAATATAAAGTTAGCCGGGAGTGGTGGCACATGGCTGTAACCCCAGCTACTGGGGAGGCTGAGGGAGGAGAATCACTTGAACCCGGGAGGCGGAGGTTGCAGTGAGCCGAGATCATGCCATCGCACTCCAGCCTGGGCAACAAGAGCAAAACTCCATCTCCAGCAACAACTACAACAAACCCCAGAAGCAGAGATATTATTTTCAGTTTACAGAGAAAAATACTAAGGGTAAAGAGATTCTCCAAAGACACAGTGCATTCGACAGAGAGGGTGGACTCAGGCCAAAAAGGTTAGGCATTAGGAAGATCTTATCACACAGTGCCACAAACTGTGAGATACTGTGGAATTCACAGAAGCTTAGGCATACCCAAATTTAGGCAAAATTTATACATATATAGCTATAAATACATAAAAGAAAATTGGAAATGTTGTCAATTACCTGTAGTGTTTTTCCACTCTCCAAAAAACAGACTATTGGCCAGGCGTGGTGGCTTATTCCTATAATCCCAGCACTTTGAGAGGCCAAAGCAGGCAGATCACCTGAGGTCAGGAATTCGAGACAAGCCTGACCAACATGGTGAAACCCCATCTCTACTAAAAATACAAAATTACCCAGGCGTGGCGGCGCATGCCTGTAATCCCAGCTACTCGGGAGGCTGAGACATGAGAATCACTTGAACCCGGGAGGCGGAGGTTGCAGTGAGCCGAGATCGAGCCACTGAACTCCAGTATGGGCAACAAGAGCAAAAATTCTGTTTCACAAAACAAACAAAAAAAAAACTATGTACAGATACAGGTATATAAAAATATGGCTACTCATTTACTATAAGGGTAATGTTTTAATCTCTATATATTGCATATTATGTAGACTCAAACTGAAATACCACAGCATGACCATTCTCTTTCCCTCTCTTTCTCCCTTCTCCCACGTTCTTCTCCAATGTCTAGCTCATATACCTCTACCCTCTTGGCCCACCAATGCTCTGTCTTTTATATGCTCTGTACACTTTGAGAGGAAAGAAAGCTGGAATGCAGTTTTTAGTAAGTTTTCAGAAGCAAATTGATAACAAAAACTTCTTGGAAGCTCAGCTAATTGAAAGACACTCAAAACTCTTCTGTAAGGTCCCAATATCATGATAAAGTGTTTCTCCTGAGATGGGTCAGCCTTAGTTCTATTCTACCAGCCAAAACTACTAAGCTCCGGGTCCGCAGAATTACTTCTCTTTAGTGTCACTGTTTTAGAACAATGACTGGTGTCACCATAATTGATGCGAAGAACATTCTTTGATGGACTAGACACCCAGCATGCAAACACTACTAGAGCTGACAGCAGACAGCTGAGTGAGTCAGCTTATAGTCAGCTCCATTTGTGAACTTGTGTCCTTCAGGATAACTATATGTGTACCTTTCTGCACTCCAAACAGTAGCCGCAGCAGAAACAATGACAGAAAGATGCTTTATATTCACACGTATTTGATTAACACTGGATACTGTTATTTTCATAGAGGCCTGCTCAGTACCTTTACCCAGAGGGTCATTTTGAATCTCCAGATATGCTGAGTTTTTCAAATGTATTTGACCAAAAAATTCTTTTTTACAGAGTTAAGAAAGGCAGCTTAAAATAAAAAATTCCTAGACTGTTGCCTGTGGATTTGTGGTTTGGGAAATTAGGTTCAAGCCTCAATGGGGTTAACCAAGATAGCTTACTTGAGACATTTCAGATTGGCAAATATTTTTTTTACTAACTTTGTACCCTAAAGTAAAGAGATAAATTGTAGATGTATTTTTTTTTTTTAATTCTTCAAAACCATGACTCCCTGGAGTTGGGTCTAAAACATTCTGTAATTTTTTTTTCTTTTCAAGACCCAAAGTGATTTCTCTCTATAAATCCATTCTCAACTATAACTATAAAAGTGAAAATTTAATAAAAGCTCAAAAATAAGCACAATGGATGCAATCTTTCATTTAATCCACAAATCAATGCTATGAAATAACTATGATTGTTATCTCCATTTGCAGATAAAAAATCTAAGTCTTGCTAGGTAAAGCTGTTTTTCAAGATCACTTGGATAATCACTGAAACCGAGGCACACTGTCTGCAGAATTGGCGTCTTTCCACATCTCTTCCATCTCAGCTCTGTATGTCCTAATGCCCACTCTTGCCTGTCCCTTCTTGATACTTTATCATACTTGGCCATGTGTAAAACCCATATAAACTCTGTCTCCACTCCTCCTGCCATAGTACCTTAACAGTGTGTTGGCTGTTTCATTAGCACTTTTTGATTTGAATAGAGACTAAAAAAAAAAAAAAAAATACCCAAGAGGATCAAGACATCTCCAGGGGGGAAAAGAGGCTGACTGAATGTCCCTTCCCAGATAAAGGCTGTGTCCATCTCTTTCTTTTGTGAACTGTTCCACACTTGAAGGATCCTCATGACGCACAAAAGACCTGTGAAAAGGGAAGAGCAGTCCAGCTGACTGATAGAAAGCCTTCTCTGTGTCCTGTTCCTCTGACTTGGACCCCAGTGAATACCATTTGTTTAAATAATGATCAGAACATAATAGATACTATGAGGTTGCCAAGAGCCTGTTCATTCAGCCTCTGCTTGACTAAAGGGGAAAAAAAGAAAGAAAAAAAACCCCACCCTGATGGCATGGTTCTTTGGGCTCAGATTTCCCCACTCTGAAGTTTGAACTGAAATCCCAAGATCTATCAATTTTAGTAATAAAAAAGTTGGCAAACAGGACCTTCCCCTCATCTCCAATAAATAAATGCGTTTTGAAAAGTGGGATGGAGGGAACTGCTAACCACACAGGGGTAATTATCAGAACCTCAGATCTTAGTGGCATTCCCATCCTGTTACTCTCCTGAGTTGGGAGTGGAGTGATGTATTTTGGAAAGGCAGAAGTATGCAGGAGTAAGGAACAGGATTTCTGCTGTTAGTAGACGGAGGTTTGAGGCCTAGCTCTTCTTTGCTCACATTATGTGTCTTTGATCAAGTTGTTATTACTTCTCTGAGACTTGGTTTTCTCCTCTGAAAAAGTGAAGAAAATACAGCCACAAGTTTTATGAAGATTAAATGGCTTACTGTGCCCAAGGGCTGTGGAAGTGGAAAAACGTTGCTCATCTTTGGAAGCCAGAATGTTCACTATCAAGCCATGGATGATGCATCACTCTCTTCCCATCTCTACTCTTACCCAAGAGCCCTAAACTCTCCTCCTCCCTGCTTTAGCTGTATACTGCATTAAACAAAAACAAAAAACCCAGGAATATATAGCTTAAAATCCATTATAGTCGTTGCTGCTGATCATGTATCAAAAGTCACAACTATCCCTGGCGCACCTGGATGTCTGACATTCTAACTCATAGAGGCACAAACATATTTCCCTGGCCTCCAGCAGAAAGAACGTGGCAGAGAAAACTCAGAACAAGGCACAGTGGCTCATGCTTATAATCTCAGCACTTTGGGAGCCCTGAGTGGGAGGATCACTTGAGCCCAGGAGTTTGAGTCCAGTCTGGGCAACACTGGGAGACATCATCTCTACAAGAAATAAAATAAATTAGCCGGGAATGGGGACACAAACCTGTGGTCCCATCTACTGAGGAGGCTGAGGTGAGAGGATGACTTGAGCGTAGGAGCTTGAAGTTGCGGTGAGCCATGATCATACCACTGCACTCCAGTCTGGGTAACAGAGTGAGATGCTGTCTCAAAAAAAGAGAGGAAAAGAATATTCAGAACTGCCCGGTAAAGAATTGGCAAGGAATATTGTTCCTGTAGATGGAGACTTCTTACTAAGGTCCACACTTCTCCAGGCAGGAGAGCTATAATCCAACTAGCAAAGCCTATGTCTATAGTGCTGCCAATTGAACACACCTGTAATCCCAGCACTTTGGGAAGCCGAGGTGGGCAGATCATTTGAGGCCAGGAGTTTGATATCAGCCTGACCAACAGAGTGAAACCATATCTCTACTTAAAATACAAAAAAGTTAGCCAGGTGTGGTGGCGCATGCCTGTAATCTCAGCTACTGGGAAGTCTGAGGCAGAAGAATCGCTTGAACCTGGGAGGTGGAGGGTGTAGTGAGCAGAGATCACGTCACTGCACTCCAGCGTGAGCAACAAAGTGAGACTCCATCTAAAAAAAAAAAGTATACTCAAATTATTCTAAAAAGTATTTGGGTAATCTCATATGAATTTTTTTTTTTTTTTTTT
>NW_016107804.1:1467375-1478801 GCF_001604975.1 Cebus imitator | reverse complement strand
CTCGGCCTCCCAAAGTGCTGGGATTACAGGCGTGAGCCACCGCGCCCGGCCATCTCATATGAATTTAAGGCTAAACCATACCTCTCCAACACACACACACACACACACACACACACACACAAACACACACACACGCATACATGATTATTACATAAAATCAGGAATCTGAGAAAAAAGTGACTAGATCACAACAAAAATCTTCCATCCTCTCTCCTACCCAGTACTTTGCTGTGGGTATCTAGAGGATTTGCTTCCCTTACCCTAAGAAGCTGGAGACTGTTAGGCTTCATGGGAATAAACTAGGAAATTGCAACAAAGTGAATTACATACAACTACCAAAAAATATCAGTAAAGGAAAGCATTTGCTTATTAAATATCTGGACACATAAATCTCAGAAATTGTATCTTGGCCTGATTTGGGCAATACATTTAACTATATTAGCTCACTCTTTTTTTTTTTTTTCCTAGTTACAACTCTCTACCCCCAAGCTGAGCCCACCCAGGGTGGTTCTTCAAGAGAACATAATTGGGGAATTTTGGTCTCAGTGTGAGGCCTTCAGAACTTAATCACAGGAGTCCAGAATCAAAAAGCCTTTAAAAAACAGTTCTTTCAACAGAGAGAAGGTTTCAACAGAGAGAATGTATGTTCTTTTCATACAAAGAGCTTCCTGGAACACAGGGACGCATCAGACTGACTCAGCCCAGCATCCACCCCCCCTCACAGAACTAGACTGACTCTCCTTGTCTCAGGCGGCTCCTCAGGCTGTGGGTGAGTCCTTTCTATCAGTCCTTTCTCTCATGGTTTTCTCGGTTCCTACCTTTGAAAGAGAAGCCAAGCTGAGTGATTAAGAGTCTCCTTGTGAGAAAAGGAGTTGGGAATTACAAGATGATGTAGCTGGAAAGTTCCCTAGCTGAAAAGAGAAACAGGCAAGTCTAATTCTTATGCTCTTCTGCTTTTGAACCTTTTTTTTTTTTTTTTTTGAGATGGAGTTTCACTCTTGTTACCCAAGCTGCAGTGGCATGATCTCAGCTCACTGAAACCTCCACCTTCCTGGTTCAAGCAATTCTCCTGCCTCAGCTTTCTGAGTAGCTGAGATTACAGGTGTCTGCCACCATGCCCAGCTAATTTTTGTATTTTTAGTAGAGATAGGATTTCATCATGTTGGCCAGGCTGGTCTGGAACTCCTGACCTCATGATCCGCCTGCTTCTGCCTTCCAAAGTGCTGGGATTACAGGCATAAACCACCACGCCCAGACTTGAATCACAGTTTTTTTTTTGTTTGTTTGTTTTTTTTAATCAAATGATAATAATATGTGAAGGGAAAAGCAAGATCCCTTCAGACTCCTGGAAAGGAGCCTTTTTGTTAGGCAGGGAAATGCATATGAAGACATGGATTAGAGAAGCCAAGAATGTAGAAAGGAAAGGAATGTGGAGGGATCCAGAGGGGAATACTGTATCCAGGAGGGAAAAGAAGTTGAAGCCAGCAAGATGGGGAGGCCATAGAAAGGGGGATTGAGAGAGAGAAAGAGAGAGAGAGAGAAAGAGAAAGAGAATGTCTGGCACCTAGACAGAAAAAAAAAAATAGAAAAAGAACAGAAATAAGAAAAGTAGATTTCATGAAGTTTGGACATATATTTGAGATGTTCATGTATTTGTAAAAGAAATGAATCAGCCTTCAAGCTGCTGTAGGGTGAACAGAGACAGCTAGGGGATCCTGTCCATTAGGATGATAGTTCTTTTTTTATTTAATTATTTGAAAAGGCAAAATAGATCAGTTTACCTGTCTAAATTCAGTGCCTTGGACTTCTCTAGCAAAGAAGCTATTTAGTGAACTTTCTTTCCTGTTCTGATGGCAGATTTTATTCTTTTACTGGAGTGACAGGAGAGAATGGGGGATATGAGATAGAATTCTTTCCTCAACTAGTTTTTCTATCATGACTGGATTTTTGTTTAACTATACTTTAATAAACCTATATTTTGGGCTTAGCATTTTCAGATGTTCATGATTCCTTTTTCTTTTCTTTTCTTTTATATTTTTTTGAGACTGGGTCTTGCTCTGTCACCCAGACTGCAGGGCATTGGCGCGATCTCGGCTCACTGCAACCTCCGCCTCCCGGGTTCAAGCAATTCTTCTGCCTCAACCTCCTGAGTTGCTGGGACTACAGGCATGTGCCAACATGCCTGGCTAATTTTTTGTACTATTAGTAGAGACAGGGTTTTACCATATTTGCCAAGCTTTCTCGAACTCCTGACCTCATAATCTGCCTGCCTCAGCCTCCCGAAGTGCTGGGATTACAGGCGTGAGCCACCATGCCCAGCCCCTCCTTTTTCTATACATAAGAGAACTAAGGTTAAGAGGTTTTACAAACTTTCCCCAAGTTCCATGGCCAAAATGTGAAGACATGTTTCGATTCCCGTATTGGAGTTCTTTCCACCACATCTGTCATGTGTGTATTTCTCAAAGTGCGGGCCACAGACCAACAGTATCCACGTCTTTAGAGAGCACAGTAAAAATGCAGCATCCTAAGTCCTACCCCAGACCTCCTGAATCGAATCTGCATTTTAATCAGGCCTCCAAGTGGTTTATAGGCACATTTTGGTTTGAGAAGCTGGCATTCCACTCTACTGCCTTCTCCAGCTAGAGGACATTCCTCTCCAGCCACAGCTTTACTCTGGCTGTGAAACACCTGAGAAAAGCTCTGTATGAACTTGGAAAAATCTATGCCATTAAGACACTACAGAGGATAAAAACTAAGCCAGGGAACAGTGGGGACAGAATAATTCTATTTTTAAAAAAACATACCTTTTGAGATGAGATCTCACTCTGTCACATGGGCTGAAGGGCAGTGGCACAATCATGGCTCACTGCAGCCTCAAACTCCAAGGCTCAATCAGTCCTCCTACTTCAGCCTCCCAGGAAGCTGGGATCTCAAGTGCACACCATCATGCCCAGCTAATTTTTATATTTTTTAGAGACCAGGTGCTATGTTGCCTGGGCTGGTCTCAAACTCCTGGACTCAAGTGATCCACCTGCCTCAGCCTCCCAAAGTATTACAATAAATTATATATATAATAGGTATATATATCCATGCAGAAAATAAAGACTAGAAAGATTTAGGAGAAAATGTTCTCTTTGGTGATGTGATGATAGGCAACTTTGTCACCTTATTTTTTTTTTTTTTCATTATTCTAGTTTTCTTTTAGAAACACCTGTTAATTTTGAAAAGTTAGGTTTTCTAGGATAATCTTTGCTGAATCTGGCTTGCTAAGAGGTGAGAAAAGTAATGCACAAGGAAGCTGGGAATTGGCATGAGTGATTCCAATAGTATGCCACTACTGAGGGTATTTCTTGGGTATTAATAGGTACATAGGGCTCACAGTGTTTATCAGCCTCCTGCAGCCATTCTACTCACTTCCAGGAAGGGGCTCATTCTTCTGGCCCCCAGGGGGCAGTCCTCCATAAGTTTACAAAAACCTACTCTCTCCCCCACAGTGTGAATAATCAGGCTTCATATTGGCCACAACTCAGCTACACCAAGGTCTGAGAAATTCTGGGCACTTTTACAACAACGACAAAATACTATAGACACTGAGAGATAATATTTTATAAACAGAGGCAAAATCCCCAAATAAACAGAAAAGAAACAGAACACAAACCACCCACACTGCTCAGCCATAGCACCAAACGATTTCCATCTACAAGAACATTTTTGTGTTTGGGGAGGGAGGGCAAAGGTGGAAAGGATAAACACAACAAAGTCACTAGACAAGGATCAGATTGTTTAAGAAAAGGACTGCTTCTATGAAAACCTCCTACTAGGTGTTAAGCCTTGGGCGAGTCACTTAACTGTTTTCCTCCTCTATTTCATCCATCGTCAGTTTCCCAATCCACAGCCTTGAAGATTTTCTGAGTGCTTTAGAAACTGTCAAGTGTGCAAAGGTATTTTTCCCTGTTGTTGGTTGTTCAACGTTTCCCTCCAGATCCATTTTGTACCCTTCTCTGAGTTAGTCTGTGCCTTGAGATGCTGATGGTTTTTGATTGTGTCGTACAGGCTCTCTTGCCCATTGGCATCTGTTGGGTTTGGCCAGTGGGAAATAACAATAAGAGATTAGACAACAGGAGAAGACAGAGATAGACACTTCCTTGCCAGCTACCTATGTTATCTTAAAGAAGCCCCAGGAGCATAAGTGCTACCAACTTATTATGCAATGCTGAGGGCTAAAAGGCATTCTTGAGATTTTAGAGGTGTTTTGTGCTAATTAAATGTCAGGATATCTTATTCACCTTTTTACCAAACACTGATTAACCTCAGAATGTTAGAATAGGGTGCAATTTGGGGTATTAGCTTAGTAGTTTCCAAACTGTAAGTGACAGTTCCCTGGTATCCAAAGAACTGTGGAACAGAACACCAAGTGTGTGTGCTTGTCTGCAGCGTTGTCTGAAGATGGAATAACTCATGTACCACATAGAGCAACTCCCTGTTATTTTCCAAGTATATGTCGATGGACTTTTGACAAAATGCAAGGTCTTATAAAGGCATGACAGAATTCATGGGGCTTATTGGACACTGTTTTAACAGGGAGTAACTAAAAAGGCCTTTTTAATATCATAATTTTGGAAACAACTCAACTAGGTTCACTTCTAATGAAATCAAACTTTTTATTGTTTTGGTTCATCATTGCAGGTAAATTATTTTCCCTTCCTTTGACTCATTCAGCAAAAACTGAGATCCTCATACACATTTGGCATTGAGCTAAACATTTGGATTTCCTCCAAAAGTGAAAAAAGACATCAACTCATGGACCTTTGTTCCACTATGTTCTAGTGACAAAGGAGCTCATCAGAGAAATTATTACACAAATATTTGCTTAAATTAAATTTGTGGTAAATGCTGTGAATCAAAGTTATAGGCCAAGAATGTAGATATACCAGGGGATATAGCCCATTCTAAAGTGTTAGGGAAATATTCCCTAAGAAAGAGACACAATGTGTGTATGTGTATATATATATATATATTTGAGACAAAATCTTGCCGTGTCATCCAGGCTGGAGTGCAATGGAATGCAATGGCTTGATCTCGGCTCACTGCAATCTCCACCTCCTGGGTTCAAGAGATTCTCCTGCCTCAGTCTCCCAAGTAGCTGGGATTACAGATGCACACCACCACGCCCAGCTAATTTTTGTATATTTAAGTAGAGACAAGGTTTCACCATGTTGGCCATGCTGGTCTCGAACTCCTGACCTCGTGATCTGCCTTCCTTGGCCTCCCAAAGTGCTAGGATTACAGGCGTAAGCCACTGCTCCCAGCCAAAAGATACATTTAAGTTGAGACTTAGTAATACTCCTGAAGGAAGCCACTTTGTCATAATTTGCTCTTCCCTAATCCAGTGGACACCACCCAGGACTTCAACAAGAGTCTCCTGCAGCTGATGTTATGCAAGCTGCTCAGTAACTACAATGTCTTGCTCTGGAACTTAGACCAGAAAGAGTTCTAAAATGAGCATCTTTAAATAATCAGTAGATTCCTTTCCACTCTTGTTAAAACTGGGCATTTCGCTTCTTGCCATGCATGCATGTTTCAAGATGCTCATCTTAAGCTTCTTCATGCTAGATTGTAACAGAGGATGGTGAAGTAGAAGTTTCATTATGATGAGTAACATTTTTCCCTAGCATTGGAAAATTAACCCAGAGTGGATGAAGTGTGAATGCATTTGCTTAGTTTATCTTTAAAAATATTCTGGACTCTATTTGTATAAATTTATTAGTCTTTGATTCTTAGAATGTTTCTTCAGGTTTAAGTATACACACACACACACACACACAAACACACATATATGTGTTGATTCAAAATCCGGTGTTAGCGTGTGCTGTGGATAAGGTGATCTTATGAGGTCATCACAGATTGGGGGACAGAAGCTCTTATTCTCTAAAGTTATGGTTGTAAAGGCTATAAAGTTGAACTAAACTTACTTCTCAAAATCCTTGAAATCCTCTAATATTTGGGGAAAAGAAAACTTTGTGCATATCAAATAAAGTAAATCAGTATCAGCAAGGACCCTGGCAATAGCCTAATGAGCCCTAAGTGAATGTAATCATGGAAACAGCAGAGAAGTGGTGAAATAAGACTCAGCCACTGCAAAATCTCCTGGCAATTGTTGAGACAGGGCAGTACAGAAAGCAAAGCATGAGGATAGAGTGTCCACACTGGAAAACAGAAGGAGGGCTGCCTAATTCCTAAGGAGAATGGTTCTCTGCTACCTGCCATGCTGAGAATAATTTTAGAGAGACATTTGGCCAAAGATGTTAAGAACTAACTGTGGTTTAATTTTTATTATTTATTTATTTGCTCGGATTACAGGCGTGCACCATGACGCCAAGCTAATTTTTTGTATTATAGTAGAGACAGGGTTTCACCATGTTGGCTAGGCTGGTCTCGAACTCCTGACCTCAGGTGATCTGCCCGCCTCGGCCTCCCAGAGTGCTGGGATTACAGGTGTGAGCCACCACGCCTGGCAGTTTAATTCTTATCTCACTGTTAGCCCCAAAGAACAAACTATTCAGGCTCTGATATTTCAGAATGTCAGTGGCTTTTCTTCTTGTTCCTCAAATCACACCACACCCTAATACCGTAATAATCTGTCAACCTCCATGCCAGACAGTGACACCTCAACTTCTTCATCTATAATATTAGGATAATACTAACTATCACCAATTGCCAGAGGTTTTAAGTGAGGCAATGCATGTAACAGATTTAACCACAATTACTTGTACATAGCAAAGATTTAAAAATACCAGTCATCCTTTTTAGTGCCCTTTTGTGGTAGTTAGGTAAGGGGCCATGTACTCATCACTATATTCTTAGCATCTATTACAGTGTCCAGCACATAGAAGAGCTTCAAAATTGCTGGAAAGAATGAGTGAGGATATTATTAAAAATTGAGGATGTCCAGGGTTTAGAATTCAGAATAATGAAAGATCTCTTTTTGTTTCGACTCTTCACAGCAAAAAATCCAGTTACACTCCACAATCTTACTCTGACATTGAGAAAAGTGAAAACTTCAATGGATTATCCTAAACACCACCACAAATAATGTGTTTCTCATTAGGGAAAAAAAAATACCTTGACCACCAGTTTCCAAACACTGACTTCCTGAAAGAAAGTAGAAAAATCCAAATCTAAATAAAAATCTGCAGCTTCTCCAAGACCGAAGCTTCGGGCCATATCAACTAATACTCCAGGAGGGAGTAGCTTCCGAACACCAATTGAACTAGCTTCCCTTTGTAAAGCCCCTTTTATAGGCAGGTTTCCTTTTCCATATCCTTGGGGTTTTATTTCACTTTGCAGGCTATTTGCAATATTCTGATCTGAGGGAGTAAAAGGGAAAGAGGAGGCGAAATGCAGGGTGAGTTCCTCCAAATGTCAGGCTGGGTAGTGCCAGGACAGCTGGGCCTGAAACCCTGTACCCAAGGAGGGGACTGGTGTGGCTGAGAAGAATGTGAGCTCAGCTTCATCTGGTTTCTTTCAATGCTCAAAGCAAAGAGTCTGCGTTATTGCATTCTTTCTCGATGTCTTACATAAAATCAGATTATTAAGTGCAGAGGCAGTCAACTGTTCTCCCTCCTCCTGGCTAGCTTTTTAGCATCCCCATAGCAACGTCAATAAACAGAGAAATAAATGAACTTCTGAAGAACAAGTCTGTTGGCTTTGTTATTCTCACTCGCCCTGCTTAAAGACACACACACACACTGTTGTTATTGTTCTCCTTCCTAAATCTATGAGCTTTTTCAGCCAGGCGATGAGCGGTTTGAGCTCTTACATTTAGATTTTGATCCATTTTGAGTTTGGTTTCTGTCACCCCTTTGTTTTAAAAAAACTTCAACTGCTCAGTATCATCTACAGAGTTAGATCTGTTTCCTTTCCACAGTATTCAAAGTTCACTTGATCTCTTTCTTTTCTCTTTTTTTGTTTTCTTTTTGAGACAGGGTCTCGCTCTGTTGCCCAAGCTGAAGTGCAGTGGTGTGATCTTGGCTCGCTGCACCCTCTGCCTCCTGGGTTAGAGCAATTCTCCTGCCTCAGCCTCCTGAGTAGCTGGTACTACAGTCGCCTGGCACCATGCCTGGCTAATTTTTGTATTTTTAGTAGAGACGGGGTTTTGCCATGTTGGCTAAGCTGCTCTCAAACTCCTGACCTCAGATTATCTGCCTGCCTCAACTTCCCAAAGTGCTGGAATTACAGGCATGAGCCACTACATCCGGCCTCACTTGATCTCTTTCAAAACAGTTCTCCACCAATATTTGTCAATGACACCTTAAGCTTCATTCAAGAAGAAAAAGGCTTAATTTCTTTATAAGATTCTTTCTCATCTGATATTAACACCCATATCCACGCTCCCAGCTAGGTTATTAGAAAAGGGTGTTGGGCTGGGTGCAGTGGCTCATGCCTGTAATCCCAGAACTTTGGGAGGCTGAGGCGGGTGGATCATTTGAGGTCAGGAGTTCGGGACCAGACTGGTTAACATGGTGAAACCTTGTCTATACTAAAAATACAAAAATTAGCCAGATGTGCTGGTGCATGCATGCCTGTAAACCTAGCTACTCAGGAGACTAAGGCATGAGAATCACTTTAGCCCAGGAAACGGCGTTTGCAGTGAGCCAAGAGCCAAGATCGCGCCACTGCACTCCAGCCTGGGTGACAGAGTAAAACTCCGCAAAAAAAAAAAAAAAAAAAAAAAAAAAAAAGAAAAAGGTGTTTATATCAGATGAGAAAAAGTCTTACAAGGAAAGCAACAACCAAAACAACCTTCAAATCTACCTGCAACATGGGATCCCAATCTGGCTTCTACTGCCGCCAGCCTGGATCAAGCCATCCCAGGGCCAATCTGGATGACATTTGCAAGGTCCTCTGAACTGAGCTCCGTGCTTATACTCTTGTCCTGCATGGCCTGTTTTTTGACACAGCAGTCAGAATGATCATTTAAAAACGTAAATCCTATTAGGTCACTCGTCTGTTTAAAACTCTTCAGTGACTTTCCTGGCACATAGATGAAGTCCAAAGACATTATCATGCTATCCGGTCCTAAGTGGCCTGGACTGTGTTCATTTATCTCATTTTGTATCTCTTGTCTCACCTCTGGCTGTTACCCTCCAGAATCACTGACCTTATTTCCATTCCCTAAATAGGTACAGCTTTTTCCTGCTTCCGGTCTTTGTATTTTCTCTTATCCTTCCTAGAACAGTTTCCTCTGATTTTATGGGGTTGATGCCTTCTCATTGCCATTCAGGCCTCAGCTCAAATGTTTTAGAGAATTTATTGACTGCGCCATCTGTAGTTCCTTTACCTCATCCCACCTCAGTATACTAGTAAATCATTCTGTTTCCTTGCTGTCTTGCTTATTTATTTGATAAGTTCATTATCTGAATGTCTCCATTCCAGTATAAGGAGGGTAGTAACCATTTCTGATTGGCTTATCACACAAAGGGTTGGCACACAAAAGGAAATCAATAAAAGTATTTTTGTAATGAATCAATAAATAAACCCCATTTTTCAAGACGCAGCTTGTGTATGACCTCTCTGGTGAAGGCTTTATCATCCATTACTAGAAAGCGCCTCTCCTAGGCATATCTCCTGCATAACATTGATCACTTCATTTCTTTTAGAGGACTGACGTGTACAGCTGCCATACCTTCTCTATTAAACTATAGCTTCTTAAGCAATGTCTCATCCATTTTATAACCTACCACTTATATCTTTATTTATCAGAGATGCTCAATAAAAGAATATGACTATTTTGCTTCTCGTCCCTGCAATAGCTCACAGGCACGGGCCTATCCCTGCAGCTGTCCCTCTACTAAATGTTGAAGCAGGTGAAGTTTATTTCTTGGTTACTAATTATAGCATACCTTTTCAGTGGTTTGCATCACAGTCCTTGGCTGCCATCTCATGTGTAAGCTATTGAGAACAGTTCTTTGTGAGCTGAAGCATCGTTGCCATGTGTATTAGTCTGTTCTTGCATTGCTGTAAAGAACTACCTGAGACTGAGTAATGTATAAAGAAAAGAGGTTTAATTGGCTCACAGCTGTGCAGGCTGTACAGGAAGCATGGCTGGGGGGAGGCCTCAGGAAATTTACAGCCATGGCGGTAGGTGAAGGGGAAGAAGATGTGTCTTACATGGCCAGAGCACGAGGAAGAGGGTGAAGGGAGAGGTGCTACATGCTTTTAAACAACCAGATCTCATGAGAACTCACTCACTACCTTGAGAACAGCAAGGGGGAAATCTGCCCACATGATCCAATCACCTCCCACTGGGTCCCTCCTCCAATACTGAGGATTGCAATTCAATATGAGATTTGGGCAGGGACACAAATTCAAGCCATATCAACAGGGTCTCCAGGTGGGTACCAGAAATAAGAGCCTTCTTTGGAGTCACAGCAGACCACTCCACCCTCCGACCCCAACACACACACCCTTCGGAGGTGCGAGAGAGCTAACGTTCTGCAAGGGCAATGCTCAACCAATGGTGACAGAAACTGGAGACAGAAAATGAGGGTAAGTGCCTCATTTTTCTGGTCTTTATCTGGGCCAATCTGAGAGACATTCTAGAGAGTTCTCAGATATTCTGGCAGAACTAAGCCCTTGTCACCTGTGGCAGTGACCTCAACAATGGACCTTCCTAAAATTGTATCCCTTTCCATGCTGTTCTCTTTCTCATCCTATTTTTGAGATCACTTCCCAAATAAACTATCTATAAATAAGTTGTCTCAGGCTTCACTTCAATGGAACTCAAAATAAGATATCAAGTTTTTCTTTAAGAATCTCCTCTGCTTTCAACAAATAATGTTGGAAAAACTGTATATTCACATGCAAAAGATTGAAATTGGACCATTACCTTATACCACATACAATAATTAACTCAAACTGGATCACAACCTAAATGTATGAGCTCAAACTGTAAAATTCGTAGAAGAAAACACAAGGATAACGTTGGATTTGGCAATGCTTTCCTGGATATGACACCAAAAGCACAGCAACAAAAGGAAAAACAGACAAATTATATTACATCAAAATATAAACTATCAGGGGCTGGGCATGGTTGTTCACGCCTGTAATCCCAGCACTTTGGGAGGCCGAGTTGGGAGGATCACCTGAGGTCAGGAGTTCCAGACCAGCCTGGTCAACATGGTGAAACCCTGTCTCTACTAAAAATACAAAAATTAGCCAGGCATGATCGCGTGCATCTGTAATCTCAGCACTCAGGAGGCTGAGCCAGGAGGATTGCTTGAATCTGGGAGGAGGAGGTTGCAGTTAGGTGAGATCCTGCCATTGCACTCCAGCCTGGGTGACAGAGCAGGACACCATCTTAAAAAAAAAAAAAAAAAGAAAAAAAAAACTAAAATATCGCCAGGCGCAGTGGCTCAAGCCTGTAA
>NW_016107804.1:1433640-1466184 GCF_001604975.1 Cebus imitator | reverse complement strand
AAAAAAAAAAAAAAGAGAGAGAAGAAAAAAAAGAACCTCTTTGGCTTCAAATCTATAGAAACAAAGTCAAAGTAGATTAGCAGTTGCCTAAGTATGTAGAGGCTGGAGGGAAATAGGAAGTGATTTCTAATGAGCATAGCATTTCTTTGGGGGTAATGAAAACATTCTGAAATTGATGGTGGCGATGTGGTTCTGGGCATACTGCCACTCAAATATGACACCTTGGCATCTGAGAAAGTAGGAGAAACAGGAAAAGTCACTCTCACCTTCTTCTGCCCTTCTTTCCTGAAGCAAGTCATAAGACCCTCTTTCCAGAGGCGTCCTCTCTATATGTAGAAAAAAGGAACATCCTTATTGAAAGACACAGACACAGAAGAATTTAAACAAACATGCCCTGCCAAGTTCCCACCAGCTTACTACCATTAGATCACACCCTCTTTGTCTAATTATATTCCTCCACAACTGTCCAGTCTTCATTAAACCTAAGCATAAATATACACGGTCCCTTTTGCTTTGGATTTTCATTTTCAAAGCTTCCCATATCACATAAAACTCACATCAAATAAATGTGCATCCTTTTTTCTTGTTGATCTGCCGTTTTCTTATAGGTGCCTCAGCCATGAGCCTAACAGTGAGTGAAGAAAATTAATTTTTCCTCCCGTACAGTGATGTTGCACAACTCTGAATATGCTAAAAACCAATGAATTGTATACTTTAAATGGGTGATATATAGTATTTGAATTGTATCTCAAAAAATTGTTATATTAGAAGAAAAAGGAACATTTTTTTTTCCTTTGCCTTTTGGCAATCCCTCTACTTAGGCATGGTATCTATGTGCTCACAAAGTGCTGTTATTTACAAGGTTCAAAGCACTCCTCTCCAGCAAGCCGACAAATGACAGTGCCTGCAGAGAGATCGGTTATGTGAAATACTCCATCTTTCAGAAAGGCCTGTGCCGGCCCAATTTAAATTCCATTAGCCCCCGGATCTCTGTCTGCCAAGGAGCAGCGTTCAAGTCTACAGCCCCACCTGGAATATATGAGACGACCTGCTAGGGAAATGCTTTGTAAATGTTCAGGGCAGTCATTATCGTGGCTCGTATTGTTATTTGTGTAGCCTTTATAAATGAAAACTGCTAGGAGAGCAAATGGATTTTAATAAGGCCCCCCCCCAAAAAAAAAAAAAAAAAAACCTGAAACTAGTCTTGGCTATCCATAACATTCTTTCTCATTATGTCCAAAAATTCAAATTTCTTTCTTCTTCCCCATCAAAATTATCCTCTGTTCTATTTCTTTCTCATTCTGCTGTCTTAAAACTAATATAGTATGCATCCATATTTTTAAAAGGCTTAATGACTATCTCTATGAATAAACCCATTAGGAAAAAAAAAAAATCTCTGCTGCTTAAATAATTAAGCTAACATGGGAGGTCCAGAAAACCTGCAGACTAATAAGGAAGATATATTTAGATAAAAGTCACAACAGACACACAAAACATTGCCCATGGGCTCTTCTCTTTAGCTACTATTGAGGATAGAAACCATCAGTCACAGGGCTAAGTTGTACTTTCCAGACAGGAAAAATGGAGAAAATGGAGCAGTTTCCCAGCAACCTGAGTCATTGGACTCAGCCAACATGACAGTAGTAGTGTTCCAGACTGATTTTGGTGTTCCAGAAGATAATATCCTGGGACTCATTGTGAGAGTTTAAGATTAGAAAGGGTAGCCTTATTACCTCTTTTTAACGGTGCAATCCTGAGTGAGTCGCATATCATCTCTGACCCTTCAGTTTCTACGATTGAAATCTAATTCTTCCAAGCCCAGTACTCTTCCAATATACTACCCTATCATAAATACTCCCGAGTAGCTGGGATTACAGGCATGCGACACCACGCTCGGCTAATTTTGTATTTTTAGTATAGATGAGGTTTCTCCATACTGGTCAGGCTGGTCTGGAACTCGACCTCAGATAATCTGCCCGCCTTGGCCTCCCAAAGTGCTGGGATTACAGGCATGAGCCACTGCGCCCGACCCATGAATATTTATTGTGCTAAAAGGTAAGGGACTTGGGTTTGATTATCATCTCAGTGCTTGTCAGCTTAGACAAGTCATACACTCTCAGAGACTCAGTTTCCATATCCTTAAAATGACAACAAATAACCTTGACAAAGACTAGAATCTGTGCGCTCTTGCTTCATTACATTTTCTTGAATATTTCAAACGTTTATAATAATAATAAAATCCTAACAGAATTTTAATTCTTAGTATTATTATTATTTTGAGACAGAGTTTCGCTCTTTCGCCAAGGCTGGAGTGAAGTGGCGTGATCTTGGCTCACTGCAATCTCCGCCACCAAAGTTCAATTGATTCTCCTGCCTCAACCTCCCAAGAAGCTGGGATTACAGGTGTATGCCACCACACCTGGCTAATTTTTTTTTTTTTGTATTTTTAGTAAAGATGGGGTTTCAGCATGTTGGCCAGGATAATCCCAAACTCTTCAAGTTATCCATCCACTTCGGCCTCCCAAAATGCTAGGATCATAGGCATGAGACACCATGCCCAGCCGGAATTTTTATTATTTTGCAAGGTAAAGAGAAAAATTTTAAAGAATTTAAACATCTTTTCATAAAGGATTGGTTAAGTAAATGGTATGTTCACATAATAGAATCCTAAGAAAAACATTAACAATAGATCATTATAATAGATTTAGAATAAAGACCAGGAAACATTAAGTGGGAAGAAAAATCAAGCTGTAGAACAGGATTGGTTAATTAGATATCATTATAATTAAAAAATATATCATTTTAATAAAACAGCATAAATAGTGTAGGAATATGTACGTGCGCACACACACACACACACACACACACACACACACACACACAGAGATAAAAGCTTGGTAGAATACAAACTATAATATGCCTGAATTGTAAGATATTTCATGTTATATGCGTTTGTGTGTGTGCATGTGTATAAGGGGGTAAGGGATGAATTAAATTTAAGATTGGAATTTGTCAGTCAGGATGTCACTTTTCCCATTATAGAACAGGTAACTTTGTGCCAGACTACTATACCAAGCATTTTATATTCAGTAACTCATTTAATCATCTAAATACCTAAAGGTTTCTTGCCATTATTATTATTCCAATTTAATGAATGAGAAAAGTGGAACATAAAGAAGTTAAGTAACTTACTCAGAATCTCACTTTTTTTCTTTAACCAATATTTAGCTTCTTAGCTAGTTGACTTTGAAATTAAAAAAAAAAAATCAGCAGAGTAATCTCTAATCCTAATATGACTGTTCTTTCTTCATCGCAAAGTTAGCAGTCATAGATTTCTGTTTTCTGTTCACTATGGGAAAATATTTCTTAGATAGGAATGCCTATAGGTGAAGGAGCACCTATCCATATTGTTTTATTACCTGACAGTATATTTGTTCTTCCCAACATATAGTTCAAACGATCCCTTGTTTTATCTACCTTTATAAATAGTCAATACATTGAGTGAGGGGAAAATGTCACTACCTAAATGTCAAAAACATTTCACGCCCTACCTACATGTACTTATTGCTCCTTTCTCTAATAACATGAAAAAAGAGTAAGTGTCTGTAGATAAATTGTAGCACTCTCATAAACTGAGAACTCAATGCCTAATAGTGAAAATGGGAATGAACTGATTGACAAATTTTTCAACTGCTTGAAGTCAGAAAATGTAGTTTAATTGGAACAGACTTTGCCAGTTATCCAGCATGATCCAAATAAAAATAGTTTTTAAGTACTATGGGAAAATATCAACTCCATCTCATGAACCTCTCTTCGGCCCAACCAGGCAGCTTTCTCAGCAAAGAGCATGAAGGTGGGGCTCAGTAACAACAGGGAAAGAGGGCAGTGGGGGAGTAAGCATAGCACCCCCAACACACGCACACACACACACACGCACACACGCACACACACACACGCATGCGTGCATGCACACAGACAGGCATGCGTGCATGCACACACACACGCATGGTGCTTAGTGATTGTAGCCATTACTGAAAATGAACAAGAAAGTTCAGATTCTTGTTCAACGTTCCTTTATATCATGACTTCCACCTCTTTGAAATTCCCATTTCTCCCATTAGGTGAAATGGCAACCTTCCTACATCATCTCTCACAGGACACAATTGCAAAGTATTGACCTTTTGTTGAGTGATGTGAACATGAAGGATTTATAAAGAGAAGAAATTATTAAGGCAAAATAATACCTTGGGACCAGTGATGCAGTAGCCTGCTTTCTTCTTCTGTTCTTCCTCCTCCTGGTCCGTATGAACCTTTGCCTCTTGCTTCTCCTCTGTCTTCTGGTTCCCTTGCATCTGAAATCACCCAGTACCTGTTTTATATGCACAGTTCCTCTTCTATGTTTAAGTAGAAAGTTTATTAATGTATCAAAGTGACAAAAATAATTTTATTTCTGTTATTTTGGCATACGAGGGAAAGAGAGAGGTGGCCTAATTCACAGCAAGAGAGAAGAGCATTTCATACTACTCAGGAGCAGAGACTGCCTGGTGCTCAGTAGATCCATTTCCTCCTCTTCCTGAGCCTATAGCCAGAATACGTTTCTCAGCCCATCTAGTACTTAGGTGTCGTTAGGTCATGAAAAATCTCTCCATTGTCATTCTTCATGCTCTTTCTCCTTCCCCTGACTTGATGCTAAAAAAGCAGAGCAACCTTAGAAGCCGTCTGATGAAGGCAGCAGAGTCATGGAATGGAAGGAACCCAGGCATCTACATCCCCCCTGGGAGAAGAATGGCCCATCGATCAAAAACAACTACTGTGATTTTATGTGGGCAGGAAATAAACTTCTCTTGTATTTGAGCCACTGTGCATTTTTCAAGGTATTTGTTACAGCAGCTATTTTCACTGAATTTATACAAGTTTTCTTCCACTTGGAAAGGCACTAATATGAAGTAGGTCATGGCTAAGAATTTAATCAGGTTAGTATCAAACTATAATGTCAAGACAACACCATTTTTCATCCCTTTTGGTTGGAAGAACAGAAGTCCTGGGAGATCAACTGAATGGCCAAAAAATTAGAACAAAAGAATGAAATCGTTCTGCATTAGAAAACAAGAAGAGTGTTCAAAGTTTTCTGGAGTAATTCAAGAATGTTGAAGAGACACTTAAATATACATATTGAGGTTGAATATATAGACTGGAGATATTAAGAGAAAAGTACTGAAGATGAAGTGGAAGAAAATAGCAACATGAGAGGATTCATAGGAAATCATCCAGTGACAATGCTCAACGGTTGGCTGGCAGTAGGATTTAAAAGCATAATAATGTTATGTTAGTTTTTGTGTCATTGGCTTTATTATGATGTGACATATCCCCCTTCAGCGAATGTGACACGTGTTCCTTGCATTGAGATACCCTAAGGAAATCAAGGAAAATATGCGGTGGGTTCATCTGGGTCACATCCAGCCTACAGGAGAAGAATAAAGACAGATAGAAAGATGAGAATGACAGCTAAAAATTTATCAGGAAACAAGGAAGTCAGCAAATGAGGAATAAATAAATGGAAAAAAAATGGAAGCCTGTAAGAGTCTTTGGAGATAATAGGAGGATGCTAAATTTTCTACTCCCTGTGGGTATGTAGTAAAGCAGTCTTACACTCTGGCTCTAAAGTTGGACTGCCTATTACTTAACCCAGGTATCACCAGTTACTGTGTGACTTTGGGCAAGTTAATTTATTTTCCTGGGCCTCAGTTCCAGACCCTGTAAAAAGAATAACACCATTTAATTCACTTATTCCACATAACATTACTAGATATACAGGTTCTCCTAGTAATGTTAAGAGGAATAAATGAATTAAATGGTGTTAACAGCAATGGATGGTATCTGGCATACAGTAAGCCTTCAGCAGATTTTTATTAACAATTATCATCATTATTAATACTATTACATGTGTAATTACACGGATATGATTATAAAAAACTCTTTACAATAATATTTATCACAGCATTAATCTTAATATCCTCAAAACAAAAACAACCTAAATATCCATCAAGTGTAGAATGTATAAATAAATTGTGCAATATTCATACAAAGAATACTACATAGCAATAATTATTTTATTTCATTATTTATTCATTTTTAGATGGAGTTTTACTCTTGTTGCCCAGGCTGGAGTGCAAAGGCACAATCTCAGCTCACTACAACCTCCACTTCCCGGCTTCAAGTGGTTCACTTGCCTCAGCCTCCTGAGTAGGTAGGGCTACAGGTGCCCACCACCCCACCCGGTAAATTCTTGTATTTTTGGTAGAGATGAGGTTTCACCATGTTGGCCAGGCAGGTCTCGAACTCCTCATCTCAGGTGATCCACCCACCTCAGCCTCCGTAAGTGCTGGGATTACAAGCGTGAGCCACTGCACCTGGCCAGCAATAATAATTGTATAATGAGCTCCTGCTATGCACAACATAGGCAAACCTCATAAAAATAATGATAGAAAGAAGCCAGACATGGAAGACTAGCTACTGTATGATTCATTTACATACGATGAATAAATAGTGTTACACGCACACAGTGTTGAATATTCAATAGTTAAATAGATATACAGTGTTACACTTCAGGGCCGTAATGACCTTTGACTGGCAGGAGTAGTGATCCCAAGGGGATGCAAGGAGGATTTTTGGTAACATTCTTGTTTTTTCCCTGGAAAGTTGTTGCACTGATATGTTTACTTTGTCATAATTCTGTGGATACAAAACCCTTTTGATTTGTGCTCTCATAGTTTAGTATAGAGTTTGTTTTGTTTTGTTTGAGACAGAGTTTTGCTCTGTCGCCAGGCGCTAGGCTGGAGGGCAGTGGTGTGCTCTCGGCTCATTGCAACCTCTGTCTGCCAGGTTCAAGCAATTCTTCTGCCTCAGCCTACCACATAGCTGGGACTACAGGCACGCGCAATCATGCCCAGCTAATTTTTGTGTTTTTAGTAGAGACAGGGTTTCACCATGTTGACCAGGATGGTCTCGATCTCTTGACCTCGTTATCCGCCTGCCTCGGCCTCCCAAGGCGCTGGGATTACAGGTGTGATCCACTGCGCCTGGCCAGTATAGAGATTTTTAAGAGGAGGATTTCTGATAAATTTGGATTTAGAGTAACCTCCACTAGATCCAAAGTGGTCCTTGCTCTTTGCTCCCAAGGTCACTAATTTGAAGTATCCATTACTGTTCAGAGATTAAACTATGGAAAAGACTCTGGCCTTACCACAAAATGACCTAAAAACATAGACATTTCTTAAAGCAAGTAAGCAACAAAGCCACACATTACAGTGGGTACCCCACAGGCCACTCTGAACTGCTCCCAGGCTTAAAGGAACTAAAAAAGACCTTCCATTTTAACTTGCCTGTTTGTCTTATCATTTTTATTGCTTTGCACATCAGGAATTTTCATTTATTCCTTTTTTTTTTTTTAAGTTAGCTTCTTTAGATTCAGTGTGGGAATGTATTTGAATAAGATCCTTACAAGAAAATAGTAAGCACCAGGTACAGTGGCTCAAGCCTGTATCCCTGCACTTTGGAAGCTGAGGCTAGGAGCTTAACACCAGCCTGGGAAACATAGTGAGAGCCCCATCTCTATAAAAATTTAGCTGTGCCTGATGGCATGCCTGCAATTGAGGTTGAGGTGGGTGGGGGGATTGCATGATCTTAGGAGGTTGAGGCTGCAATGAATCATGTTCACACCACTGCACTCCAGCCTGAATGAAAGAGCAAGATCCTGTCTCAAAAAACAAACAAATAAGACAATAAGCAATATGTAAGTTTTTATGCAAAAGGATTCAAGTTTAATTGCTAGTCATTTCTGTATTTGGTGATGCCATTTGCCCTGAAAATATTTGTCATCAGTTTAATAACCAGAACTCACAACAAAAAGACCTCATCTTCATTACGGTTTACAACTTGTAGTCATGTAGTTACTGTGCATGGGGCTCCTTTGCTACCCTTATTAGTAAGGAGACTTAAGCTTAATTAGGCCAGGGATTATATCTTTGTTGATTCATTTTCTATATATCCAGCACCTACAAAATTTATGAATAAATACATCACTAAATATTTCTATAATTTTCCAATGCTAATATATTTTCAAATATTGGAAGGAGGGCAACAGCAACAAATAAAATCTTATGAAGATCCCTGATGCATTAAGTATACTAAAATGGAGCTGTAGTGCATGTTTGTCCCCAGGTACTTCTATGCAATCCTTAGGTTGCTAGGGGTAGAATATGACTGCAATCTGACTACTTATATAAATAACTCTATAGTTCTTTGTATTGTGTAGAACTATTCATATATTCAGCTAGCAGGAAAGTTTCTGGATGTCTCTAGCAGAACTACAAATAAGAATAAAGCAAAGTAGAAACTGTAATGCTGTGAAGCCATCAGCGGCAACCCCCTTAGTGCACTCAACTCTCTGATTTTCTGTCAACTCTCCTTTTATGTCTCTCAGTAATTTGTTCAAAGCTCTGAAGCTGTCAAGTACAATAAAAAAAGTAGATCCTATTTACTGAGCATTTGCTCTATGCTTGTGCTGTGCTAAGCGCCTTATGTATATTATCTTGTGTAATCCTGCTTATTGCTATTTTGTAGCTGAAATAAATTGAGGCCGAAAGAGATTTAAAAAGTGGACAAAGTTAGCTGAGTACAGTGGCTCATGCCTGTAATCCCAACACTTTGGGAGGCCTAGGTGGGCAGATCACTTGAGGCCAGGAATTTGAGACCAGCCAGGTGAAACCTATCTCTACCAAAAAATACAAAAATTAGCCAGGCATGGTAGCACACGCCTGTAGTTCCAGTGCTGGGGAGGCTGAGGTGGGAGAATTGCTGGAACCCAGGAGGCAGAGGTTGCAGTGAGTCGATACCACACCACTGTATTCCAGCCTGGAAGACAGATTGAGGCCTGTCTCAAACAAACAAGCAAAACCCACCAGACAAAGTCAAACATTTGCTAAGTTGGGATTTGAATAAAAATAGTCGGTTCACTATTTAATTCAACAAATATTTTTGGAGTGCCTATCTTGTTAGATCTATCTCTTGTCTGTACCTAAACAATTCTACTATCCCACCAATAAATAAGTGACTTGTGACTATCTAGTTTCTTAAGGAATGAGAAGGATGGACTTCATATGTCAATATCATCAGGCATTGGATGTGGGCTACCTTGAGAATGGTGGGAAAACTTGGATGAGGTGACCTTCATAAGCTGAGGCATTTCCTGAAGGAGACTGAGAGCTCAGGGCCAACTGCCAGCCATACTCCCAGCAACTGAGGCCGTGTGTGTGTGTGTGTGTGTGTGTGTGTGTGTGTATAGAGCGAGAGAGAGAGAGTTAGGATTTCACTCGGTCACCCCGGCTGGAGTGCAATGCAAGGTCACAACTCCCTGCAACCTTGAACTCCTGGATTCAAGGGGTCCTCCCCCATGAGCCTCTGGAGCTGCTGAGACTACAGACACATGCCACTGCACTCAGCTTTTCCTACTCACTTTATATATGAATAAACAACAAAACTGGATCTTCCATGAGCAACTGACATAATTAGTGAAACACTTTTCATTTTTGTAGAGACAGGATCTGGTTTTGTTGCCCAGGCTGGTCTTGAACTCCTTGGTTCAACTGATCCCCTGCTTCGGCTTCCCAAAATTTTGGGATTACAGGCATCTGCCAATATGCCTGACCTGTCCTTCATTTTTAAATGAAGGAATCTGACTGATAAATCACAGTGTTTACCACAAACTTCATGATAGATCCCAAGAGAGAACTGCTCAACTAGCCTAGTTGACCCACAGAAATATGAGAAATAGCAGTAAATTGTTATATTTAAGGCTGAGAGGTAGGAAAGTGTAACTAAACATCTGTGGAAAACCAGAACAGAAGATAGACAATTGAGCTTTAGGATACCTTGACATTAAGAGGTTAGGGAGAAGAGTAGGAATCAGTGGGGAGATTGAGAAGGAGCAACCAGTAAAGAAGGGGATAAAGAAGTTAGGCTGGGCATGGTGGCTCATGCCTGTTATCCCAGCACTTTGGGAGGCTGAGGCAGGTGGATCATTCGAGGTCAGGAGTTCAAGACCAGCCTGGTCAACATGCTGAAACACCTCCTCTACTAAAAATACAAAAATTAGCTGGGTGGTTGTGGGGCACGCCTGTGATGCCAACTACTTGGGAGGCTGAGGTAGGAGAATCACTTCAGCCTGAGAGGCAGAGGTTGCAGTGAACCGAGATCATGCCACTGCACTCCAGCCTGGGCGAGAGAGTGAGACCCTGTCTCAACAAACAAACAAAACAAAACAAACAAATGAAAAAAAGAAGTTTGATGTGTCAGACTTGGACCTGTCGACCCTCAACCTATTCCTCATCTTTTCCCCACTGTGGTCTGTTCTGCAGTGGATTGACACCTGCAGTCCGCTTTTCCAGGATTCTCTTGTTAGCTGATTTCCAGCTGGGATTAGTGTACTGAGGGCAGCGACTAGAAATTGGAGAGAAAAAGAAAAGGATAAACCAGGTGCTTTATCTCTCCCTCTCTGGGATAGTATCTCTAATAGCAGTTGTATCTCTTCCCTGGCTCCAGCTTCTGCCAGCCAAACCCTGCATAGTTCCAGCTTCTGATGAGTCACCGCAGCCCACGGTCTCTGCTACCAGCTCCTCTCATCTTTGTTCCTTCAGTGTAAATTGGTATTGTGTTTCTGCTGTTGCCAGTGTCTACCTCACTATGTCTCGTTTGGCTTTTTAGCTCTTTTGTTGTCTGTGTCCTCAAGACCCTGCATTAAATTCCGTCTGGTCAAATACTAAGAATAGTTTCTGGGTTTTTGTTTGTTTGTTTGTTTTTGAGATGGAGTCTCACTCTGTCATCCAGGCTAGACTGCAGTGGTGCAGTGACATGATCTAGGCTCACTGCAACCTCTGCCTCTCAGGTTCAAGCAATCCTCCTGCCTCAGCCTCCATAGTAGCTGGGACTACAGGCACCCACTACCACGCCTGGCTAATTTTTCTATTTTTAGTAGAGAGAGGGGTTCACCAGGGGTTCAAACTCCTGACCTCAGGTGATTAACCAGTCTCAGACTCCCAAAATGCTGGGATTACAGGTGTGAGTAATTTACTGTGCCAAATGCTATTAAGAGGTTAAGATGAGAGATGAGAATTGATTACGGGATTTAACAAAATGGAGGTCATTGATGACATGATCAGAGCAGCTTCAATGGAGGGGTGAGCAAGTAAAGGACAGATTAGGCTAATCAGGAATTACCTCTAAACCTGCTATAGGGCCAATCGCCCAACCGATTGACACAGGGAAAACAGAATGAATGTGGGAAGAATGGGAAAATAACCACAACATCCACTCCCACCAGGAGAGAGGCAGAGACTAGGGTCACAGAGGGAATTCATCTAGGTGGAAAGAGCCAGAGATAAAGCCAGAGCCTTGCAGTGAATAAACTCAAGTACTTAGGTACATGACAGAAACACATGCTAAAGCAGAGAGTTAAAACCATTTAGGGGAAATTCAGAAACTCTGGTTAAAGCACCAGAAAACTCAAAATCCTTCTAAGGAACAGTGAGTTTCTGCTTTCCAAACTTCATTTTGGGCATTGGGCAAACCAATTAATAGTATATTCTGGGAAAGTTTATTGCAGGAAGTTAGTCTAAGTTGATAAAGTATGTTTGCTTGCAATAGACTTTAGAATACAACACTTTTGAGCAGGGACTCCACTGGAGGAAAGCTAATCCAAAGAAATAATCCTGAAAAGGAAATGTTGAGGCATGAAGATAAATACTGAAGTATTCATTAGGATAGAAAAGTTGAAAACTCTGTAGCTGTTTAGGAATATAGGATAAGTAGATAAAATATGGAACATTCACTCAAAGGACTATTAGGAAAGTCATGAAAAGTTATGTTTGTACACACAAATGAAACACAGACAATTTAATGTTCAACTTTTGAAATGCAGGATTATAGGCGTGGTGGCTCACACCTACAATCCTAGCACTTTGGGAGGCCGAAGTGATTGGATTATTTGAGGTCAGGAGTTGGAAACCAGCCTGGCCAACATGGTAAAAACCCGTCTCTACTAAAAATACAAAAATTTGCCGAGTGTGTAGTGCATGCCTATAATCCCAGATACTCAGGAGGCTGAGGCAGGAGGATTGCTTGAACTCAGGATGTGGAGGTTGCAGTGAGTCAAAATTGTGCCACTACACTCCAGCCTAGGCAACAGAGCAAGATTCTGTCTTTAAAAACGTTTTTTTAAATTAAAAACAAAGAAAATGAAGAATGCAATATTGATATGCAGAACATAATTTTAAGTAACTGTAAGTGTGCTAAAATTTAAATAGTGTAAGAATAGTGAGACTCTGGGTAATCCTTCTACTTTTCTATGCTTTATTCATCGATCACATATAATTTTTTCCTAGTATAATTAACAAACTCTTTCAGGTGATAGAAGACAGATCATTTCCTATTGAAGAAAATCTGTATTTAAATAACAGGCACAATACAGATGGTTTATTTTACTCTCAGGACAAATCATGTTCTAGCTAATCAAAGTCTTAATCTGAGTTTCACTTTCTATGGTTGCTTGTAATTAGCAGAGTTTTTATACTTGTGTCAAAGCTGCTACCCTTGTGATCTTTCTTGTCCCATTACCGGAGCTATTAATACACATCATAACACATGCTTAAACCAACAAAATTGCATGCATTCAGATGTCATAGTTAATTGATGCAACTTTATGGGATCCTAATGATATAAACAAAAACTTTCATTGCATGCAAAGGAATTGGAAAATCTTCACTGAGACAAGAATAGGAAAAAAATATGCTATATTAAAAGTATTTTTAACATAATCCCTTGCATTTAAGGGATAAAAAGTATGAGGAATTCAGTTGGAAGTAGATTTAATGCTTTTTCAATATATCATGAGTTCTCAGACCCAGATTTGGGAGAATCTATCCACAAATTTCTCCATCCAGAATCAACATACTTTCCAAACTACTTTGTTGTTTTAAAACCTAAATGGATAGCGTGTTATGCTTTCTTTATATTATTGGAGAATATGTGCTAACAAAAGATAAAGGAGCTCCAGACATTAAACTAAGCTCAGAAGAATGTCAGTGAGAACCAGAATCGTAATTCCAACAAACCTCTAAACAAATAAATATCTTGGATTTCATTGTAAATGAGGAGAATCTAAGAGTTTCTTTTTGCTTCTTTTTAAGGTTAACCATCAATGAACATTTGGCTTTGATGATAACAACAAAACATTCCAGATGTCTTGTACAGACAAGCAGTAAAGGTCTAAACTTTAGTTCTCACACTCCTTAAATTATTTTAAAAGATGGATAAACAGTAGAGATGTTGTTTTGGTAATGCAAGAGATTTCTAATCAGGTAAATAAGTGTTTTCTTCAAAAGTTATCATTCTTCCTTCCCCTTGGGTCAGGTACTATATTTTTGTCTACTCATAAAAGCTCAAATTCCTCTTCGCCCACTCCTAAATTAGTAATGAACCTAATATTTTCAAGTTTTAATGGTATCTTGGGTCAAAAACGAGAAACTGCATAAAGCAATGGACTCAGCAGAATTTTAAAATGGGTATCAAAGTTCCAGTTTCAACTCCTGCCTTTATCGTGTACTAGGTGAATGACCTTAGATAAGCTGTTTCATCTCTCTGAGACTCAGTGACTTCACTCATAAAACAAGGATAATAGTACCTCCCTTTAAAGATTATTGTGTGCCTAAAAGATTTTGAAGCACTTAGAACGGCACTTGGTCCACTGGGTGTATTTAACCAAGTGTTAGCTGTAATTATAATCAGTAACCTTTGTGTCCAGCTCCAGGAAATTCTTTGGAGATGACTACACCCACCCTTCAAGATAGTATGGTAGGACTGATAGTTAATCTTTCTAGCTCACTTAACTGAACATCTGGTCAAGTTTTTATTCTAAACAATATCAGTCAGAATGAATCAGCCAGAACATGACTAAATAAGGCAAACATTCTGTAATTCTACTGTATTACAAACCAAAAATGTTTTTCCCCTCTGCTGAGGGCCAGAGACAATGTTAAGGTGGGGTGGTAATTCATTTTCTTTAATAGACAAGGAGTATGTAAGCTAAATGCATGAACTCCAAATGCAAATATCTGGATAAAATATTTTTTTAAGGTCAGAAACTTACGCCATTCACGTGCTTCAGGAATTTATTCCCCAAATCGTAGGGTTGTTTTTTTTCTGTGCGCGCGTATGTGTGTGCACGTGTGTGTGTGTGTGTGTGTGTGTGTATGTGATAACTCCTCTCCCATTGAGAGGAAAGAGGGAGCCAATATGACTGATCTAGAAATGACAATCTTCACCGAAGTTGCACACTGCTCTGTAAAATGTAACTCTTTGTCCACAAAACCTTCATTCCTCTAGGATTCTCTCTCTCTTTTTTTTTTGAGATGGGGTCTTGCTCTGTCACCCAGGCTGGAGTGCAGTGGCGTGATCTTGACTGCAACCTCCACCTCCCGGGTTCAAGCAATTCACTGCCTCAGCCCCGTAACAGCTGGGATTACAGGCACCCGCCACCATGCCTGGCTATTTTTTTTTTTTTTTTTTTTTTTTTTTTGTATTTTTAGTAGAAACAGGGTTTCACCATCTTGGCCAGGCTGGTCTTGAACTCCTGATCTCATGATCCACCCACCTTAGCCTCCCAAAGAGCTGGGGTTACAGGTGTGAGCCACCACGCCTGGCTGGCCACCTCGAGGATTCTTAAAATGGCACAGACCCTTTAGAGGTAGGAAAACCTTTGAGGTTGTCTGTCGTTCAACCAAATTATTTCAGAGAGGAGATAATTTAAAGGTAAAGCAGAAAACTGATGTATTTAAGGTCATATAAGAAGTTTGGGACAAAACTGGGACCAGAATTGAATCACCTAACTCCTAAGGCAGTGCCGTCATAAGATCGCCATTATTCCCCAGACTCTACTGCCTGCAATTACAGAAAATGTCTTGGCACACTGACTTCTGGAGACATATCAGCCTGGATTTCCAAATATAAGTCCATTTGCAAACTGAAAAGTGAAATGAAAGTTTTTTTCTATCTTGGCCATCTGGACACCATATGGAACATATTTGGCACTTTTTAAGATAAAACAAGTTGTGGGTGTGGCCCAAAAAAACCCAGTAATTGATCAAAAATGCATTGTACCTAGGATGATTTTAACTATGGGTTGAAGACATAAGATGGGGCCGGTCTTGGGCTAAATTCTTTATAGAAATTATTTCATTTACTGCTCACAAGAACTCTATGAGGTAGTTAATATTATTACCATTCTTTGACAGATAGAGAAACTGAGGCTTACAGAAGTTAAATCAGTTGTCTGAAGTCACAAAGTATGAAGTATCAGAGTCTAATCATAAACTTAGATATTTTTACCCTGAAGCCTGTGGTTACCCTTTATGCTGATTTGGGGGTCTTATAGCCATTGGCAGATTTGCCACCGTCTCTACTTGCTCTACTTCTTGCTTAAAGTTTACAAACCTGAATGCACTCTAGGATTGCTGGCTGGATGTTGTTTTTTCCAGTATTCTATTTATTAACAAACATTTATACAGCAGTGATGCATGAAGCATTGTTCTAACAATATATGTATATTACATATATATTTATTTACTCTTTACCACAGTGCAATGAATGAGGTAAAATTAATATCCTCATTTTATAAATAAGGAAACTTAGGCATTTTCTCAATGCCACATAGTTGGTAAATGGCATACTCTACATAAAATTTGCATTATTTATTTATTTTTTTTGAGATGGAGTCTCACTCTATTGCCAGGCTACAGTGCAGTGGCACGACCTCTGCTCACTGCAATCTCTGCCTCTTGGGTTCAATTGATTCTGCTGCCTCAGCCTCCTGAGTAGCTAGGACTACAGGTGCACACCGCGCCCGGCTAATTTTGTATTTTTAGTAGAGACAGGGTTTCTCCATGTTGGTGAGGCTGGTCTAGAACCTCCAACCTCAGGTGATCCGCCCGCCTTGGCCTCCCAAAGTTCTGGGATTACAGGCGTGAGCCACTGCGCCTGGCCTAAAGGTAGCATTTTTTTAATGTTATCCTTTTTTTAAAAAAATCTTCCTACCTTTTTAAAAAAGCCTTATTTTCAAAAAGAAACTTATAAGAGAAGCGATTTAATTAAAAGATGATTGGGTTGTCAGGGACTTCTCTCCTTACCACCCTTACTACAATAACCTTTGGGGCATATCAAGCATCACAATTAGAAAGTCACTGCTTTAGCACATCTTTCAATAAACTTTTTCTTTCCTAATTATTCCACATAATATTGCCTATTCTCAAACCCAAAGAATTGTGTTGCCACAAGCAACAACTTGTAGATGATTATGCAACCATTAAAATGACAATTATAAGGACTATGTAACAACATGGCAAAGAAGCTATAATAGTAAGTAGAAAAAGGGAACACAAAATTGCATGCCTTGTATGATTACACCTGTGTAAAAATCGTTATGCATATACATCTTGGAATGGCAGTCTTAAAACAGTGGAGTTATAGGTGATTTCTTTTTCTTTTTAAAATTTCATCTGAGGATGTTCTATCATCTGAATTGAAAGCAACCCCAGCAAAATACCAAAACAAGAAAATAGTCTCAAGGAGGTATTCATTCTTTAACATAAAGGAAAGACTTTAGTTGTAGGTTAACTATCAGGACAGTAATTCTTCATTAGATTATATTTTGGGGGCATCTATCTCATAATGATTTACCAGTATTTGGTAGATTATTTTAAAGGCATTGCTCTTGAAAATTAGTCAAGAGCCTTGTCAAATGAATTACAAGCATCCTCTTTAAATATCATTTTGCCATTAAAATAACTATTTGTGATGGGTTTGTCATGACATATAATGTTTATATTACAATGGTGAGGTTTTTTTAAAAGGTGAAATGTAATGTTGTATACATAGTATAATCATAGCTATATTTACATATTTTTAATATGTAGGAATAATGTAGAAAAGAAATATACCAGAATATTAAAACTGGTTGTGTTGAAAGGAAGGCAGTTGTTTGAATAAGCTTTTCCTTTCTTTTTTAAAAAATATTTTTCAAATGTTTTAAAAAGTATGACTTATTTTATAATGGAAAGTTATAAACTTCAGTTTTTTTTTTTTTTTTTTTAAGTCAGGAACCTAAAGTAAAAAGCAAGAGAAGGCAGCATTTTATTGAGGATTCTGAATGGAGGAAGCTGTTTAGAGTTCTGTTTCCCTTCTCTCCCTCCCTGGGAGATGGGAGATGCCATGAAGTAGGAGAAAGGTTATCCAGTTTAAATGTAGATCCCAAATTTCTCAAAGCTGCATAGGTAGCTAATGTTTTAATCTCTGGTGTCTTGGATTAATGCCCAGTCTTAAAAGAGTATGTACCAATGGCCGGGCGCGGTGGCTCACGCTTGTAATCCCAGCACTTTGGGAGGCCGAGGCGGGTGGATCACGAGGTCAAGAGATCGAGACCATCCTGGTCAACATGGTGAAACCCCGTCTCTACTAAAAATTACAAAACATTAGCTGGGCATGGTGGCGTGTGCCTGTAATCCCAGCTACTCAGGAGGCTGAGGCAGGAGAATTGCTTGAACCCAGGAGGCGGAGGTTGCGGTGAGCCGAGATCGCGCCATTGCACTCCAGCCTGGGTAACAAGAGTGAAACTCCGTCTCAAAAAAAAAAAAAAAAAAAAAAAAAGAGTATGTACCTTGTCAAATGTTAAGACATTTAGACTGTCTTCTCAAAGAAACCATTGTTTTTGTTTTTAAATACAGTTTAACTTTAGAGATGTTACAATTTAAAAAATATATATATAGTATATCAGTTGCATTTTCCATTTGAGACGAATCCAACCATTCTATTTAGGAACTCCTTAAAAACTTGCACCACCTTAAAAACTCCCAGATCTGGCTGGCTATCAGAACAATCTGGGAAGCTTTTGAAAATAAAATGCCTGGGCTTGAGGGAGATGATGACTTTGTAGACAAGGGATGGACTCCTTTGGTTTGCTTAAGCAAGGACCTGTAACCAGGCCAAAGAAACACAATTTTAGGATGACCAGCCATTCTGATTTCTCTTAGCCTGTCCTAATGTTAGCACTGAAAGTCCTGCATCCCAGGAAATCCCTCGGTTCTGGGCCAAGACGGACAGTTCGTAATTTTAAATCATCTTCTCTAGACTCCTGACAAGGACATACACTTAAATCACCATTCATCTTGGTACAAATACAAAGAAGTAAAAACTGAAGAGAGTGGAGTATTGAAACCATCAAAATGACTGTATTTTAAAAAGGAAAAACCACTTAGATTTTTAATCTTCTAATTTCCTGAATGTTTCTCTTTCCCAACAAGCGTTTAACTTAAGAGACTATAATAGGGTTTCTTAGCTGTCATGACTCCATTTCAAAATGCCTCTTAGGAAAAGGCCAAAAGAATAACAATATTATTCAAAATGTAGGTTCAATTCCCAACCATCTTGGGTAAACATTGCCTTTATTTTTGTTTCTTTCTTTTTGACTTTTCAATGGTCAGAGAGCAAGCCCAAACATTAATGAGAGGGCTTTCTTTCAAGTTTGGACTAGAATTAAAGTGTTTGGGTCACTTGTTCCATTTGTTGAAGTTGGAATTGAGTAGGGTACAATTCTCAGATTGTATTACTGTCATCATCCTTTGTTCAATAGCAATATAGTTGGAGGTATAAAATATGGAACTTTTGAGCGTTAACAATGGGATGAGTGATATTTGTTATTATTAGAGATTTAACCTGTTACCATGAGCACATATTGAACCATGAGAAGTTATATAGCTTTAGACAAATCTCTTTA
This sequence comes from Cebus imitator, assembly GCF_001604975.1. Classification (NCBI taxonomy): domain Eukaryota; kingdom Metazoa; phylum Chordata; class Mammalia; order Primates; family Cebidae; genus Cebus; species Cebus imitator. The sequence continues at coordinate 1,447,307 of NW_016107804.1, read as the reverse complement.
AATGTAGTGACAAATGGCTTTTTGCCTTTTCTGCACCAAATCATATTGTGGGAGCAAAAATTGACCAAAAGCTCCATTTTCATTTCTTGTCCCAAATAAGGCTATACTATTTTCCTAGTGAAAACAAAACTCTGTTGTTTTTACCTTTCTCAACCCTGGGTTAAGGAGAAGAAAATTATATGGAAGTTTAAAAAGATATGATTTCGTAATAAGTCCTTTTGATATTCAGCCCCAGTACAGAATCTTGGGTAAAGTTTGCTTATAAAATTTTAATAGCTTTGGTTATGCTTTCAATGTCTGTTTATTTTAACAATCGGCTTCCTGTCTAGGATCAGAGAGCAAGTACTCTATTGCTAAAACAACCTGTCATCCTAGCTGGGGCAAAGGAAAATCAAAGGATGGCCATACTTTGGAGGAGCTGAGATAACTCACATGGAGTCAGCTGGCAGTATGATGTAGTGACTTACGCACTGGCTCTGGAGGCAAACTGATTGTGTTCAAATCCAGGCTTTATGTTTCACTAGCTCTGTAACCACAGCAATATTTTTATTTTATTTATTTTATTTTATATTTAAGAGATGGGGTCTCACTATATTACCCAGGCTGGAAATTGATCTGAGTTAGAGGGATTCTCCTGTCTCAGTTTCCTTGAGTAGCTGAGACAAGTGGCATGCCCCACTGTGCTCAGCTTAAGATATTTTAACTTTAAGCTTTAGTTTCCATCTACAAAATGGAATAATAATGCTGACCCCATAGAGCCTTTGTGTGGCTGGGATGAAATAAGCAAAGCATTTAGCATGGTGTGAGCAGTGAGGTATATGCTAAGCCCTGGGTCTTGATTTAATTCTCTCTTCTTCATTCTCTGTGCTATAATCTCATAGGATTTATTAGTTTCTAGAATGGACCACATGTTTGATTTCCACCTTAGGCCCTCACAGGTGCCATTTGTCTTATAGAAAGTGCTTCTCCAGACCAGCCGTGGTGGCTCACGCCTGTAATCCCAGCACTTTGGAAGACCGAGGTGGGCAGATCACCTGAGGTGGGGAGTCTGAGACCTGCCTGACCAACATGGAGAAACCCCGTCTCCGCTAAAAATACAAAATTAGCTGAGCATGGTGGCATCATGCCTCTAATCTCTGCTACTCGGAAGGCTGAGGCAGGAGAATCGCCTGAACCGGGGGTGGAGGTTGCGGTGAGCTGAGATCACGCCATTGCACTCCAGCCTGGGCAACAAGACCGAAACTCCAATTCAAGAAAAAAAAAAGTGCTTCTCCAGCCCTTCATCATCCTCCCAGTCCCAATTCTTCAGAGAGGTCTTCCTTTATCACCTAAACCACAGGCTGATCATAAAATCTCTCAGAACTTTCCCTTTATTTGTGCTCTAGCAAATAATAGGCACTTCAGAAATGATCACTATTATTACTAACATTATTATTTAAAAACCTAATGTCATAAATCAAATAAATGAGGAAGAGAGAAAGATAGCTTTACAAAGTAATGGTGTTTGTAGCCAATGCATTTTGCCGCCTCTCACTGCAATTAACCAGATGTATCATGTAGCATTTGCCAAATTTCAGTAATTATATTAACTTCAGGTTTTTGCCATATTTACACAATATTCATACTCCTATTTTCCTATAATGTTCTTTAAATTGGTTGACTTTTTTGTTTAATTTTATTTGAGAAAATATTAAATCACAGCCATTACTGGGAAACCAATCTCTGATAACTACTGATCTAGTTTGACCCCTTCCCTTTCCAGATCAGGAAACTAAGGATCACAGAAGGAGAAGAACTTGGGCTCAATCTTATACCAAGTATATATCAATAGTATATCAATGATAGCAGATCAGGTTTTATTTCATTTCTTGTTTTTGTTTTTGTTTTTTTCTTCTTTTGAGACAGAGTTTCTCTCTTGTTGCCCAGGCTGGAGTGCAGTGGCATGATCTGGGCTCACTGCAACCTCCGCCTTCTAGGTTTAAATGATTCTCCTGCGTCAGCCTCCCAAGTTGCTGGGATTACAGGCACACACCACAACTCCCAGCTAATTGTGTATATTTAGTAGAGATGGGATTTCACCAAGTTGGTCAGGCTGGTCTTGAACTCCTGACCTCAAGTGATCCACCCACTTCGGCCTCACAAAGTGCTGGGATTACAGGCGTACGCTACCTCGCCTGGCCTTTTTTTTCACTTCTTAGCAGGCGTTTTTAGAGTACTGGACACAGCCTCATGTCAGCTTCATTCCAGACAGTGCCTGTTTTAGTTAGGTCGACAGATTTAAAAGAGGCTGACAGAATAATCCACACTTATTTTTGACAACTTGTAAAGCTACCAAAGGAACCACCCTGCTGGCAGCTATTTCTAACAGAAAGATAATGCCCTGAAATAAAGGAGTAATTAATGTTTCAGAAACTGCAACCAACTAGTGACCTTATTTCCTATCTTTGAAGATCACATCAGAGTAGCTTCCACCTACTTTACCAACAAATAAAAACAAAAAATTTAATCAGAACTAAATTTTTCATTGCAATAATTATAATAATAAAGCTGCTTATTTGTGAACAGCTTTGTTAGATTAATTCATATTTCACACAATTAAAGTACACAATTTAATATTTTTTTATATACTCACAGGGTTGCAATGGCTGGTGCAACTATAACACAATATAATTTTTTTTTTTTTTTTTTAGACAGAGTCTCACTCTGTTGCCCAGGCTAAAGTGCAGTGGTGCAATCTCGGCTCACTGCAACCTCCATCTCCTGGGCTCAAGTGGTTCTCCTGCCTTAGCCTCCTGAGTATCTGGGATTATAGATGTATGTCACCACAACTGGGTAATTTTTTGTATTTTTAGTAGAGATGGGTTTTATTGTGTTAGCCAGGATGGCCTTGATCTCCTGACCTCCTGACCCACCTGCCTTGGCCTCCCAAAGTGCTGGGATTACAGGCATGAGCCACCATACCCAGCCACAATATAATTTTAAAACAGGTTTGTTTCCCCTAAAAGAAACTGACATCCATTACCAGCCAGTCTCCGTCCCACCCTCCTTTGTCCCTACTCCTACTTCCTGCAGTGCTGAGCAATCACTAACCTACTTTCTGTCTCTACAGATTTGTCCATACTGGGCATTTCATATTAAAAAATATGTGGCATTTTGTGTCTCAATTATTTTACTTAGCATAATGTTTTCAAGGTTCCTCATGTGGCATATATCAATAAATTGTTCCTTTTTATGGCTAAATAATATTTCATTGCATGAACAGACCACATTTGTTTATCCATTCATTGGTTGGTGGATATTTCAGTTGTGTTTACTTTATAGCTATTATGAATTATGCTACTCTGAACACTTGTGTATAAGATTTTGTGTGAATGTATGTTTTCACTCCTCCTGGGTATATATGTACGTAAGAGCTGAATCACTGGGTCACATGGTGGTAATTCTATGTAAAGGCTACTATTTTACCTGCTCCAGATCCTTGACTCCTTCTAGTAACAGTCGCCGCTGATCCCCATTTAGCTGCATAATTTCTCCCTCTTTGGCTAATCTTGTAGATCTGTCAATCAGCTCATCAGGATCTTCTCTGCCTAGCGCGTACACATGTTATCCAAGTCCTCCATCAGATGCACTCTTCCTGGAATTTGAGTCTTTGGAAAAGAGACATCTACACTGAAAGGAGTCAGAGCTCATTCATTCCACCCATTCATTTTCTACTCTCTGCAAGCCAGAATGGCACTTACACTTCAACTTTTTCTTAAGGATTGAGTTAAACCATATCCCTCCACTAAGTTACCTAATTATTCCTTAAGTAGGCCAAAGGTAGCTTTGTTTTTTACAGACACCTCTAGCCACATCTTCGATACTTTCTTTGGACAAGTATAAACACATGCCTATTTATCACTCCAAACTGGTCTTTCTGTTGATGGCATAATTTAATCAACTCAAATCTTTTTTCCCTAGCCCATTATCCAAGAGAGAAAAGGAAAAACACCCTTCATTATATGCCTTATTCCTCAAAACAAGAAGCTTCAAACAAGACCCTGAACTTGCCCTGTTTGAAAGACAAAGATACACATGCAAGAGCCACCAACAATGGTTCTTTCTTGGCCAAGTTATAATCAGAAGCATTTGCATCAGTATGGTCCCTGCTCTTTCATGTGTATAAAAAGGATGCAGTTAAAACAAATTAAGGGTTTGCATGTCTTTATGCTGTATTAATCCACAGAAGGGTTCTTCAAGCCCAGAGACTGGGTCCTGAACTCCCTTCTTTCCAACTGTGAAAGAAAAAATGCACGGGATGATTAAAAAGATGATTTTATTCAGGCTATTATAATAAGAAAATGTTTATTTATGAAGAATATCTCAAAGAAAAGGAAGGGGCCCATGGTGGTTTTATGGAGAAAATTAGACAAGGGAATCATGAGGCCAAGTGGAGGTGGGCCTCCACTGAATCTCATGTGAAGGGTGATTCTTTGTAATGAGCTCTTTCCTGAAACACGAATGCTTGGGAAATTTTGGTGGGGAGGGGAACAGAGGGCTTAGATAAAGCTATATTTGGTTCCATACATCCTTTCTTTCTTCCTTCCTTCTCTAAGTACTTCGTTCATATAGGAAATATATATTGACTATCTATTTTTATAGAACCAGGGCTCTGGCTTCAAGACAGAAGATCCTGCTCTCAAAGACTTTGCCAAAGGAAACAGAAAGTAGTAGTTCCCTTGACTTGTGTAGACTCAGGGAGCACTTGGTTTTGAAGCAGACTCTTGTTCTCTTAGTGGCTCCTTCTTGTCACTCCCATTCCCAAATTGCCTCCCCTCTCTTAGTCTCTTTACCTTGGATCAAGATGCCCCTTTGTCTGGATAGCCTATTTACATATTCCTGATACCTTCCAGGTCAGCAGGTCAGCCTAAATGCTGTTTCCTCTCAAAAGCTTTTCTAGATTTCGAGTGCAGTACACAAGACAGCTTTGGGAGAGTTTTATGGTCTCTACCAAACCTGATCCCATTATTTAAAAAAGATAGTATACTCTATGTGAATTTTATATAAGGTGGTATCTAAAATCAGCTTCAGGATAACCTCCAGCCTCCTCTTCCAACTCAACGTCTCTCCTAAATTCCCCTTACACAGAAATTTCAATAGGTTCCCAGAACTGAGTGAACTGCTCCTTCCTTTATTATATTCTTTAACATTCTGCCTTATTGAAAGTACTTATATATTTCTGCTCTGGTAGTTTTAAAGACATATTTTATTCATGCTTATCTCCCCAAATACCTTTTATACTTATCAGGTATAGATAAGTCTTCCTGAGTTTAAAGAGCAAGGGAGAATTATAAGTATTGTAGGGAAAAGTTTGCACTTCAGTGAACAACTATGCAATGTCTATAGCACATCTTTCTAGTGTTACCTTGTTCCGATTCTATGGGAACCACAATTCTGTAAGCTGAAGAAAAATAATAGTAATGTCAAACCTTGTCCACAGTATGCCGATTCTATTCACTAGAACTTCAGATGGCTTCCATCTTTCATTGCGGGAGAGTCCACTTTTGTTTGTATTTGCACATTCACTTCAATATTCCTGATCTATAAATGTGTATATTTTATGATTTTAACACATCTCTATTTTCTCATAACTTTGTAAAATAAAATTTGCACCACATATCCTTTTTTATATCTATATGAGAATCATGATTTTACCTGGTTTTGAAAATTATATTTTAACCAGATTGAATTACATTGAGTTTCTCAGTTCATCAAAGTACACAGAGGAAAATCCCCATAGACGTGAGCTCAGTAAATAGTGTAGTAGTTAAGAATACAGGCCTGGAGTCAGTCACCCAGGTCAAGATCTACCACTTTTTCCTCCCTAGCACTATGACTGAAGCAAGCTATTTATCCTTTTTGTACTGCAGAGGAGATAATACTATTTATTTACAGGGATGCTGTAAGGATTACATGAGTACATCAAATTATATGTAACATATAGTTTTACAGCAGACACACCTGACAGCAATAATTTAAGCATACATTGAGAATGACCCTGGGGTCTAAGAAGAATGTGTGTTTGAAGTTTTGAGCTAAGAAATCCAGGAGTGGCCAACCGGGAGATTTACTCCCAATCTATGAAGGACATCCAAACTCTTGGCCGATATTTTTGGAATGCAGGCCATAGAGAGAAATGGGGCTCTTTGTTTCGGGTTGAATGGTGAATGCTAGGTGGAATTTGCTAACTGAAAGTGCTATATAAATTGCATGCTTTTTACAAACGGTAGTGGTTTTCCTGTCTGGGCCCTGTGCTCCTGGACCTCTTTGTATGTACAGTCCTCAACTGATCCTATGTCTCCTTCGCTGGTTCTAGGTTTCTTTGGCTTCTCAGACCCAATGCCATCCCCATTGGAGACATTAGTAAGAGCTCAGTGAATACTATCTATGTATATTATTAATTAGCAGGGAGATATATAAGTAAATTCTGGAATCCATTATATTTTAGCAGATAAAGACAGCAAAACTTTACCAATCACTTGTCTCAAATTCATAGCCATGGTTTAATTTATAGGAGGAAAGTTTGAATAGATAAAAAGAAGTAGAATCTAGCTTGCTTGAGAGGTTATTCTGCAATTTTGTCCCACTTTGCAAATAAAGCATTTAAATGTTCACCCTGGGATTTTCAAACCAAGGTTCTTAATTGACAGACAAGTCCATCCCATCTCTCTCTATCTCACTTTTAGACATCACTCCTCCATTTCCACCCCACCGCATTCTCCCAGGGCTTCACAAATCTCTTCTCTGACGGCTAATATAAAATGGAGTGGAGGCACAAATGTTAGGGATATTTCTCTCAGGAGATCCATTTTCAAAGCACCAATTTGAAATCCTTTCTAGCCAATTCCTGCCAATGTATTTTCTGAGACATTTTGGGGTCCTTTATAAGTTCACATTTTACCAACTATGTTTTTGACCAGATGATAGTATTTTTTTTATGTATATCTCTGGTTGGTTGCCTGGAAGATAAAGATAAACAAGAGGATAAAGAATCCAGGAAATAGTGCTAGAAAAAGGAAGCATCAGATTCACACGGGAAGCTAGAATGGAATGAGCAGTGTTTAAGTGCATTCACACTGCTATTTGTGAATTACAAGTAGTGAAAAGAAGTTATATCTCAGGGAAGCAGTCATAGTGCTTGCATTCTTTATTTATAGGGGTGATAGAGTGTTTTGCTCTTTGTTTCTGGATTTTTTTAGACTGCTTTTGATTTGTCTGAATCAGAACAAATAAAAAAAGATTTTAATGCATAATTTTACTTTTGAATGGTCTATTTTATCTGCTCAAATCCATAGGTAAAAGATGAAAATTACATTCATTTTTTTTAACATAGTGTCAAATTTTTTTTTGTTTTTTTCTTTGACACAGGGTCTTGCTCTGCTGCCCAGGCTAAAGTGCACTGGCACAAACATGGCTCATTTCGGTCTCAACCTTCCTGGGGTCAAGTGATCCCACTGCCCCCAGCCTCCCAAGTAGGTGGGACTACAGGTATGCACTACCACACCCAGCTAATTTAATTTTTTATAGAGGCAAGGCCTTGCCCTGTTGTCCAGGCTGGTCTCAAACTGTTGGGCTCAATCTTCCCACCTTGGCCTCCTAAAGTGCTAGGATTACAGGCATCAGCCACTGTGCCCAGCACTCAGTTTTCTTAACTATGACTTCATAAACCTAGAGAGGTCAAGACAAGTAAATGTTTAAAGTATATCTATTTTAGGAAGTTCTTCTACTTGCCTTACTTTTGATAACTACATGAAAAGATTTAGGATTATCCCAATCTTAAGACTCACTGCTTTAGAAGATTTAAAAAATGGGGTAATTTTCTTGTCACTTCCAGTCAGTAAGCAATGGAGGCACTTGAATAAAGAACCAATTTTAAGTTAGCCTTTGTTCCATCTCTCCTCCAAGGCTAGCAGTTGACGTAAGTAAGCGCAAGAGAAGGAAAGAGAGAGAGGATGATTCCAAGGAGCCACAAGAGTATATGATCATTGTGATTTTATGGGATAAGAGACCACTTTTCGAAATTCTTGTCTATTCAGTGAAAAGAAAAATAAAGAGAAATTGGTTCATCTTTCATTTGGAGAAGTAAGCCTCCAAGGTCAACTGTTAAGTGATGTGAACCAAGTACATTCAAGTGTGGGATAATGTTCTGATTATTTCGAATGTTTGGGGATTTGTTCTTGATGAGGCTAAAAAGTCACCACAGTAAGCCTATCAATGACTCATCATAAAGGTCAGTGGGGGGAAAACTATTCCCCCCTCCGTCAGTATGGCATAAATAGTTGAATTCATTTTCCCAGCTTTTAACCTGCTTCTTAAATGTCCTGAACTGACTATAGCAAAGGGAAAAAAAGATCCATTTATTGCTCAGTTCAGTTTCCCAGTCCAGCACATTCATATTAAAAATGTTTAACTCACATACATAACAAGGCTTTAAAAGGGAGGTTGCTTTTGACCAAAGAATATCATATTTGGGAATTGTTTACCTCTGAAGAACTCAATCAGAACCTTTAGGGGCAGTCCCTAAAGGGTGTCAATAGTTTTTAAAAGTTCTAGTGATTTTAATGTGAGAATCATTGGTTAGAGTCAGAAAGATCTAAATTTTTAACACCATTTCATGTTCTTAAGAATAATGTGGTTCCTTTATAATTCACTTCAAACTCGAAGCCTATTTTCTTGTCTGTAAAGTGGGGATATACAACAAATAGTATATTAGGCCTTAATAAATATGGAAAAGAAAAAAAAAAACAAAGGCACACTAAAAATTATATGTTAATCCTTTTCTATCCTACAACAGACACCCTCCCCCACAAAGAGTTATAAAAGTGACAAATGTCTCATTACCATATTCAAATGTAATGAATTTAAAATAACGGCTTTTTAGATGATTAATTCTGACCAAGCATCTTTTCCTCTTTGCTGAGTGAATAATAATAATTAATTTACAGTAAGCAGGTGATTCACATTCTACTCACACACAGATTTCCTGGCTAGACCCAATGAGGAGGATCAAGCCATCTTGGCTGGCTGCCTATTCATCCATGGGATTATTCTTCTTTACAAACAGACCCGCCACAGCAAGATGAATTCCCATCCAGCTGAGACAATTGTCCTTATCGCCATGCATCTTCTGGGAATGTTCCCCAATCTCCACCACATGTCTTCTATCTACTTTTGTAATCACATGAGCAACCATTTTTGCATGCTTTCTCTGCACCAGTCAATTTGTGCTAATTATTTCACATATATTATTGTATTTAGCCCTCACAACAGCTCTGCGAATGACACATTATTATCTTCATTTTACAGATGAGAAAACGAGCTTAGAGAGGTTTAAAACACTTGCCCATGGGCATAGAACTAATATTTAACGCCTGGATTTGGATCCAAGTCAATCTGGCTCTTAATCATTACACCAATTCCTTCTTGACTCACGAGACGAATTAAGTTTCACCCAGGTTTTTCTCTTTATTTTAGGTCAAATCAGAGAGCAAATAAAGTATCCTATCTCAGAAAACCTAAATTTTGCATTTGTATTACTATAATGGCTGACATTTATTGAGGAATTACCAAGCACTGAGTAATTTTATGCCTTATTCTTTCCTTTGGGAACTACCTCTTCTAAACTTTTCACATGTATTTTTTTATTTTTAAACTAATGAAATATTCTTGCATGTTCAAAATTATGTGTACATACTCACCTACATATATCATGTCTATTCACTGTATTCTTCACACTCTGCTTCTGCTGCTCTGATCATAGGAAACTATTTGCAATTCCAAGAACCAGCCAACCTATTTCTTGCCACTGGTGTTCTGCATAGAATCTTATTTGTTTCTTTTCTTTAGTGTATGCCTTCAATACCACTTTCCTTCTCCTTACTCATTCTTCAGAACTCACTTTCCCTTACCCTGTAGAGATGGCTTTATGTGTCTTATGTCTGGGCTGACTTTTTGGTACTATTTAGCAAGCTATGTTTTCACTTGCAGTTTGTCTCTCCCGTGATGTTGAGAACTCCTGCAATGACTGATGCATTAGATGTGCATAACAACATGCCTACATAGGGTGAATCCATATAAAAATCTCCTTTAAAATACTATAAGTCTGATTTCTGTAATCCACACTGGACCACCTCGATTACACCTCATGTGATTCCAAACCCGTGTATTGTCAGTTTCCATGAAGCGGAATAAAAGTTATTTGGTACAAGATGTGGCAGAAGCATATAGACTGTTTTATTTAACCAGTAACTTTCTCTTTCCTTTTTCATTTATTAGCCTTTCCTAGGCATTCTCAAACTTTGCCTTTTGGCAAAAAGAAATGTTAGCTAAAACATCAGTCTGTGGCTGGGCACCGTGGCTCATGCCTGTAATCCCAGCACTTTGGGAGGCTGAGGTGATAGATCAGGAGGCAGGAGTTCGAGACCATCCTGGCCAATATGGTGAAATCCTGTCTCTACTAAAAATACAAAAATTAGCCAGGTGTGGTGGCTATCGTCTGTAGTCCCAGCTACTCGGGAGGCTGAGGCAGAAGAATCAATTGAACCTGGGAGACAGAGGTTGAGGTGAGCTGAGATTGTGCCACTGCACTCCAGCCTGGGCGACAGAGTGAGACTCCGTCTCAACAAACAAACAAACAAACAAACATCAGTTTGCTTCAGATTTGTGAACAGAGAGCAATTGGATAAATTAAATTGCTATTCTCAGTCAAGATTGTATGCCTGTCCCTGTTTTTTGAGCCAGGGTCTCTATCTGTCACCCAGGCTGGATACAGTGACATAATCGCTGCAGTCTGAACCTTCTGGACTCAAGTGATCCTCCCACCTCAACCTCCTGAATAGCTGGGACTACAGTAGTGCATCACTATGCCCAGATAATTTTTAAAAATTTTTAAAAATAATATAGAGTGATGTTGCACAGGCTGGTGTATGTCCTTCTTAACACAAGTAACACAGTTTAAACTCTCTGGAATTAACACTGAATTTTAAAGCATAGTTTTCCAGCTTAAAAAACAATAAAACTGGCCAGGCATGGTGGCACATGCCTGTACTCCCAGCACCGTGGGAGGCTGAGGTGGGTGGATCACCTGAGGTCAGGAGTTCGAGATTAGCCTGGTCAACATGGTGAAACCCTGTCTCTATGAAAAATAAAAAAATTAGCCGGGCGTGGTGGCACGTGGCTGTAGTCCCAGCTGCTTGGGAGGAGAGGCAGGAGAATCTCTTGAACCTGGGAGTTGGAGGTTGCAGTGAGCTGAGATCGTGCCACTACACTCCAGACTGAGATTCCATCCCCCACAAACAAAACCAATAAAACTAAGACAAGATACTATACAATAAGAGCTACGTGTGGAATATTTTTCCTGACTGTGAACTTGTAAGTCTTTGCTTCTCAAAGGAGGGTCAAAACACACTTTTCAAAGAAAATTAAAAAATCTAAAACTCTTCTGAATATTCTGATGGTATTAAGACAGATCCAAAGTTGTAAGATTTGCAATCAATATGAGGCTATTTACCATTAAAAATAGAGAATTCTGAATTCTAATGGTTTGCTGTTTGAAACCATAATTCGACTGCATTCAGGTGTGTGAAATGCATTTAAAAGGACCTGAAGGTCATGGTGCTGAAAGAACAGTTCCTTACTGAAGATATTTCACTTACACCAGCACAAGCAGCAAGTGTGACCTGATAATCTTCTCCAAGTTAGCAGGCACCAGTAACACATATTGTAAAATGAGTTTCAATAGAAACAGTCTCAGAGTAGAGACACCGGAGAACACTATTTTTTAGAATGTGGTTTCAGAACCACCTGCAGCAGAATCACCTGAAGGATGCAAATTAACATGCAGATTTCTTGAATATGTTAAGGGCTTTGAAATCTATTGTCAAACTGCCTTCTAAAAGTGCTGCAGCCATGGCCAGGAGCCCTGGCTCATGCCTGTAATCCCATCACTTTGGGAGGCAGAGGCGGGTGGATCACTTGAGGTCAGGAGTTTGAGACCAGCCTGGCCAACATAGTAAAACCTCGTCTCTACTAAAAATACAAAAATTAGCTGGGTGTGGTAGCAGTTGCCTGTAATCCCAGCTACCCAGGAAGCTGAGGTAGGAGAGTCACAGAACTCGGGAGCCAGACGCTGCAGTAAGCCAAGATTGCACCACTGCACTCCAGCCTGGGCAACACAGCAAGACTCCATCTCAAAAAAAAAAAAAATCTAGTGAATTGACTAAATGGCCTGTTTCCCTTTTGTTACTCCAGCAGGGACCTCCTCTCCTCTTAGCTTGGCTCAGCATTTGTGTGAACTTGGCTCATTAGCATTTATGTTATTTTAGGACAAAAAAAAACACAATTAGTCAAAAACCAAACTACAATATATATTTTTATAGATATAATTTTTTAGAGCCCAAAAAATTCCTTCTCTACAACTAGTCATTTTGTAGTATATTATTTGAGCATGTGGTCATACTGAATTTTTTGTAAGAAATAAGCAACATTGTACTTTAAGTATTAAAACAATTTCTACTAACCAGCCAACATTAAGAATTATTAAGTAAATTGTTAGATATCACATAGTCAAAGCTGAGTAATTTTTTTTTTAAAGACAGAATAAGGTTAATTCAAAAGCCCACAGTTCTTTACAAGAACACATTTCTAAGTGGCTCTTGGATTTTATTCAGTGTCTTCAAAGGCAAAAAACAACCAAGCAAACTTGATTGTTATGTCATCAGGTATACTAAAATTTGGGAAGAGTTTTATTTTTATAGTTGATTTTAGCCAAAAGAGAAAGAAGCATTGGGAAAGTTATAGTTTTAATAAAATTATATCTATTTTCCTCATGGGAAATTTTTATGTATGCTTTTTCCTGAATTAAAGACTTCTCAGGATCCAGATGTAAAAATGACTGGTTATAAAATTCCAGATGGTGAAATTAATCATCATTATATGATTTATGATTAAATTTCAATTACTAATTATTGAATTGTAATACGTAATTGTAAACTTGCCAGCCAATGTCAACAATTATGTCCACAAAAATGAATAATCCATTTCACAATATTATGCTCTTATTTTATTTTGTACAAGGGTAATTGCCAAGGCCTATATTCAGACTTACTGCAATACCATAAACAGCCTATAAATCCTATCGCTATCTCTTAAATCACTCAATTTTTGAGTTTGAGAATTGATATTTAGTGACAATTTTAAAATAAATTGAAGACAAATTATTATATGAAAGATAAAACACTGCACCATACAAGTAATCCAATAGAATATTTGCATAGTATTTAACCCTATATTTTCTATTGAAAATGCTCCTAAGTCATATTCAATAAATGTATGATTTTATGAATTTTAGATTAGTCAGATCTTAATATGCTCTCGTTACTCCAAGAACTGATTAATCAACCTATTACAAAAGGCTGCAATATATATTTTCACAGGTACAACACTTACAGCCAAAAATTCCCTTCTAGTATAACCATTTTATAGTATATTATTTGAGTATATAGTCACATTGAATTTTTTAATAAAAAATAAACACTTCAGCAAGTTAACATTGTACTTTAATGTTAAATGTTAAAACAATTCCTAGTAGCTAGCCAACATTAAGTTTTCTTTCTTTTTTTTTTTTTTTT
>NW_016107804.1:1383500-1433630 GCF_001604975.1 Cebus imitator | reverse complement strand
TTGTTGCCCAGGCTGGAGTGCAGTGGCACGATCTGGGCTCACTGCAACCTCTGCCTCCCGGGTTCAAGTGATTCTCCTGCCTCAGCTTCCTGAGTAGCGGGATTACAGGCATGAGCCACCATGCCCAGTTAATTTTTTGTGTTTTTAGTAGAGACAGGGTTTCTTCATGTTGGTCAGACTAAACTGAAACTCCCGACCTCAGGTGAGCCACCTGCTTTGCCCTCTCAAAGTGCTGGGATTACAGGCGTGAGCCACTGTGCCCAGCCCAACATTAAGAATTATTCAAGAACTTGTTAGACACTGCATAATCAAAGCTGAATAAATTTTACTATGAGCTCTGCTAAAAAGCTAATATTTAAAACATATATCTGTATCTTAGTACTTTTCGTATATACATATATTATTATGATGTGCTGTCAACTCTGTGTTTAGTGTTTACTGCTGAGGCAGATGTTTAAAATTTTTTTATTTAAAAATTTTTTATTATACTTTAATTTCTGGGGTACATGTGCAGATCATGCACGATTGTTACATCGGTATACACATGCCCTGGTGGTTTGCTACATCCATCCCCCGTCACCTACATTAAGTATTTCTTCTAATGTTATCCCTCCCCAATCCCCCCACCCTCTGCTATCCCTCCCCTAGCTCTCCCACTCCCCAAAAGGCCACAGTGTGTGATGTTCCCCTCCCCGTGTCTATGTGTTCTCATTGTTCAATACCCACTTATGAGTGAGACCATGTGGTGTTCAGTTTTCTGTTCTTGTGTCAGTTTACTGAGAATGATGGTTTCCAGCTTCATCGATGTCTCTGCAAAGGACATGAACTCATCCTTTTTATGGCTGCATAGTATTCCATGGTGTATATGTGCCACATTTTCTTTATCCAGTCTTTCATTGATGAGCATTTGGGCTGGTTCCAAGTCTTTGCTATTGTAAATAGTGCCGCAATGAACATATGTGAACATGTGTCTTTATAATAGAACGATTTATAATCCTTTGGGTATATAATCCATAGGCAAGGACTTCATGACTAAAACACCAAAAGCAATGGCAACAAAAGTCAAAATAGGCAAATGGGATGTAATTGAACTTAAGAACTTCTATATAGCAAAAGGAACTATCATTAAAGTGAACCGGCAACCAACAGAATGGGAAACAATCTTTGCAATCTACCCATTTGACAAAGGGCTAATATCTAGAATCTACAAAGAACTTAAACAAATTTACAGGAAAAAAAACAACCCCATTAAAAAGTGGGAAAAGGATCTGAACAGATACTGTTTCAAAAGAAGACATTTATGCAGCCAACAAACATATGAAAAAATGCTCATCATAACTGGTCATCAGAGAAATGCAAATCAAAACAACATTGAGATACCATCTCACGCCAGTTAGAATGGTGATCATTAAAAAATCTGGAGACAACAGATGCTGGAGAGGATGTGGAGAAATAGGAACACTTTTACACTGTTAGTGGGAGTGTAAATTAGTTCAACCATTGTGGAAGACAGTGTGGCCATTCCTCAAGGATCTAGGAGTAGAAATACCATTTGAGCTAGCAATCCCATTACTGGGTATATTTTTAGTGTATTTTATGTAAGTTTTATACATGCATTTCGCTACATCTTTTGTTTCAGGGTGTCTTCAGGGACAAATGTCTAAGAGTTTTACGATTAGAACAGAAGGTAATCTGATTTGGTTTCCCAAAATACATTTTTAACTTTGGTCACATCTAAGACTGATTAGTGATCATTCCCTACATACTACATACAGTTCTACCACTGAAAAACAAAAATTCCAGGTAACACTAATTTGACACGTGTTTATTGCTTAGCTGTTGATCTCAAAATTGGGGCCAGGCACTGAAGCAAATGAAAAAACATTTGTAAAGAACAGTTACAACCTGGCATAAAACATCTTCTTTTTTTTTTTTTTCAGCACCACAGCTTTTTATTTTCATTTTGTTGATGAGGGAAGAGAAATAGAGAGCTTCTGTAATTCCCCCAGATTCACTCAGTAGTGGATCCCAGAATTGTGGTCCAGATTTTCTGACTTCAGATCTCATGCTTTTCTCATTTATATCACACTCCACATAAATACTCTGCTATTTCTTAATGAGACATGGCAAGTGGAGCTATACGGTTGGACTAATTGTGCATATTTTCTTCATGCATCCAATATCAATTATTCTAAAAGCTTGGAAACATTGAAGGGATCCTGTTTCCTACCCATTAATCTTAATTAGGAAAGATCTGGTGGAGTAAGGCATTCCAGGGAGCTGCCTGGACAAGGAGTTATTCATTAACCAATAAATGAAATCAGACAAAAGCTTTGGGTTCAAAAGGCATTATCAATGCATGTATGTTTTCTGAATGTATGCATAACCATAAAATTCTCAATGAAATAATTATTCAATTTCTTTTTCCTCTCGTGTCTTTTAGTATTTGTCATTTGTACCCTGACCTGTTTGCTGCTTATATTGGAGCCAGGATGTGCCCTCATCTCTGGAGTCAGCAAGTTTCTGTCTGGAATGAAAGGAGCTTCTCTTTTCAGACTGTCATCTCACTTGACTGCCTTTCTTTGTAAATTACTTAGTTTAGTCTCAAGAGAATACTAAAATCAAAGTTATCCTATTAAATGTTAAGTGTAAGTTTCTTGTCCATGTTTTTTGAGCCACTTAAGCTTTCATAGTAACAAAAATATTCCCAATAAGAGAAAAATAGTTGGTTTTCTAGCCTGTCTCAAACACAGTATTGGTTAAGAAGCACAGAGTTATAAAGACACATCTTTGAGAGTTTGGATTGAATTTCTGCCCTGATATGAATTATGATTACTTTTATCTTAGGAGGGGAAAGCCTAATGTTACTGTTGTAAGCCTCAGCTTTCCAGGAGTGAAGTACTTCTGCACATCATTATTGGCCAGGGGTTATTCTAAATGCACATAATTAAACTAAGGCAATAATTTATTTGATAAGGAAAACAAGCTTAAAAATCCCAATTAAAGGATCAGCTTCCAATACATAGCAAACTTTAGAAGAATATAGGATAGTGGTTGTTATTCAAAGAGAACAAGAAAAAGAGACAAAGAAAGGGGTAATGGCCGGGTACAGTGGCTCAAGCCTATAATTCTAGCACTTTGGGAGGCCAAGGTGGGTGGATCACGAGGCCACAAGTTATAGACCAGCCCAGCCAACATGGTGAGACCCGGTCTCTACCAAAAAAAAAAAAAAATACAAAAATTAGCTGGGCGTGGTGGCTCGTGCCTATAATCCCAGGTACTTGGGAAGCGGAGGCAGATGCTTGAACCAGAACCCAAGAGTTGCAGGGTGCATTGAGCCGAGATTGAGCCACTGCACTCCAGCCTGGGCTACAGAGCGAGGTTCCGTTTCAAAAAAAAAAAGAGAAAAAGAAAAAAGCAAGGGATACCGGGGATATCCGAACTCTGTAATATTTTATTGGTTAAAATGTATGAATAAAACATGATGAAAAGTTAACTACACTGTGAGTACATGGACATTTGCTAAATTACTCTCTGCTTTTCTGTACATTCAAATTTTCATTGGAAAGGAAGGAAGGAAGGAAGGAAGGGAGGGAGGGAGGGAGGGAGGAAGGGAGGGAGTGATAACTAGGAATATGTTATTAATAGTACAAGGTAAGAAAGAACCATTTTATTTTAAAGAATCAGGATGAGATTGTTATAAAAATAATATAGAACCACTAAGAATATTTTGTGACTGGGCAAAAACATGAACAGCAACTGGAAAAATAACAAAATAAGTACACTTGAAAATCTTGGAAACATTGTAAGCCATTTTGAGGTGGGACAAGTCATAGGTTTGGTAGTGGGTTTTTTTTTTTTTTTTTTTTTTGTTACATCCTGTAACTCGCTTTATCCTCTGGCCCTTACTTAGAGATTTTCATTTAGGAGATTAAATTGCACCTGTGAGCCTGCATCAAGGAAACCAGAGCATTAGAGCATTTGAAATGAATATCTCTTTTGCCATATTGGTCAGCAACTACTTTAAAATTTATCTTCTTCCCACTTAAGGCCAAAGAAAATTCTGTTTTTGGAACTGGCTTTTGAACATTTGAGAATATTAAAATCAAAGAGAGATGCACAGTGTATAAAATTGGGAAGCAAACCCCAATAACTCCCCAGCAGGAAGGTGATTATGTCATGTCCTATTAACTAATCCTTTGGTGGAAAGGATTTACCTCAAGGACATTTGTAAGCCCTCGTTTCACGCTCTCATCATAATGATCGTTTCCCACTCAGCTGTCCAGCTGCAGAAATACTTTGCACGAAGTGATAATTTGACTCTGATGAGAGACCTAATTTTATTTTATTTTTGTTATTCACTTTAGATAATATATCTGCCTAGTAGAGTAGGTAGACATAAGCTTGGGACAAAAATTTTCCATCGGCAATTTTTACCATGCTCAGTAAATATATTTCTATCTAAACAACATCCTGGATGCATATCTAAAAATAACATTCTTTATGATTATAAATGTAACTCACACTTACTATAAAGATTTTGAAAAATATAGAAATATATGAAGGAAGAGACTAACAGTTACTTGTAATCCTGTGAGTTATACTCTGCTAATATTTTGATATATATCCTTGTAGGTGTTCCCTCTACATGTATATACTATTATAAAACCAGTTTTTTTCTGCATGTACAATTAAGATTATTGAAAATATTTTATGATCTTGTTTTAACATTGAGCATATATTTGAAAACAACTTGTTTTTAGGTTTTAGGTTTGTAATTATTGGCTTAAATGTGGCTTTGTCAGAATTAACACTTGGTTCACCAAATATTGAGCTGAAATTCAGTAGTGGCCTGTCAGGAGAATTCATAGGGTATGATGGAGGTATATGGAAAATGAAAATATTCAACATTATTACAGCGTCAGTTTGTTCTATAAAGTCCTGCAAAGTTAAAGTTACAGGACATCATAAAGCTCTGCAAAGCCTCTGTGACATTAATATATCTATACACTTAGGAAACAGGAAACTAATATTTATTGGGCACCTACTACATGTCAGGCAGAATGCTGAACATTTTGCAAACACTGCCTTATTTATATATAGGACCTTTCCATAAAAAATTAGATTTCCAACCTCTATGTCCATTAAAATCAAGACAAGATAATGCAGGTTCATATTCCTGCAACTCAAAGAAAGAAAAGAAAGAGGGTGGGTTTTTATTAGAATTGTTTAAATTAACTGATGAGTCAAGGTAAACTGTATAACTCCTCTATTTTCTCTCTATTTTCTTATTTTGAGTATAGAGGCACAACCTTAGTGAGGACTAAAATTTTATCTTCTGTTGAGCAGAGTTTTGCCTAAGAATGCAATGTGGCCAGGCGCGGTGGCTCATTCTTGTAATCCCAGCACTTGGGAGGCTGAGGCAGGTGAATCACCTGAGGTTAGGAGTTCGAGATCAGCCTGGACAACATGGCAAAACCAGTGACTCTACTAAAAATACAAAAAATTAGCCAGGCGTGGTAGTGAGCGCCTGTAGTTCCAGCCAGTTGGGAGACTGAGGCAGGAGAATCACTTGAACACACCATTGCACTCTAGCCTGGGTGGCAGAGTGAGACTCCATCTCAAAAAAAAAAAAAAAAAGAAAAGAAAAGAAAAGAAAAAAGAATGCAATGCAATTTATTTTCTCATAAAATGTATTCTGTGTACTGCCATATCAGGATTGCTTGGTATATACTATTGATTTATGTGGAGGAGTCTCTACCTTCTGCTGGTCTAGAGGTAATAGAAGATGCCTCTGGAATACATTTTCCTAGAGTTATAATCAGGTATGTATGGGCTCATATCACGAGTCATCTCAGTACAAAGTGAAATATTATTTACTTCAGTTACAAAAAATGCAAATTTGATTTGGTGCATAACAAGTTCAGAGCTCTATTTTCTTGCCCACATTACAGACATAGTTTGCTGTTCGTACATTGTTTTGGATAACCCCTTCCCTGAGTGGTCTGACTTACAGTATCTATAGACATACTGTTGCTCTTATGTTTATTATTATCACAAGTAATGTATCCTCTATCTCAGTAGAAAGGGACATGGCAAAATTGCCACGTATTCATGGGGCTAATGCCTTTGCTTGGAGTTGACTGGTCTGATGTTTCCTTATGTGAGTGTTTGCCTTAACCAAAATTAATATCTGGACAAGAACAGCTGGGGCACTTAGAGATATTTCATTCCATAACACCTTACTTTTGGCCTTCCCATTTATTATTTCTCTGGATCCTCATGACAGAACTTTATTATGGGTGTTTTTTTTAAGAGCACAGGCTCTGTCTGAATCAGCTAGTGGAAGGTTTGAATTCCAGTTTGAATTCCAGTACTAACTGTGATATTTCAGGGAAAGAACTAAACTTCACTAAGTCTCAATTTCTCCATAGATGAAACAGAAATAATTATCACTGCAGATTTATGGGGTTCTTAGGAAGGTTAAGGCAATGCTTATGAAATTCTTAGCACAATGGCTTGCTCAAGGAATGAAGTCCTTAATAATCCTCTTAAGTGGGTAAGGCAAACATAAAGGAGAAAAACACAAACAGGTTAAGCCAGACCCTTGCCTAAAGCCACATAGTTGCAGAACTGGAGTCAGATCAGCCATTCCCATTTCAGTCTTTTAAAAATTTTAATAAGCTGCTGTACTTTCTTAATTAAACACATATGTATACATGTAACTGTTACTTTTAAATGTGATATTTTGTCAACAAATGTAATTATTGTGCTTATATACTGCATCAGACACAGTGGTGAGGCAATGCAGCTATAACGATGGGGCTCATGTAAAACTACAAAGTTCTGTTTGTATGCCCATGCTCCCACGCAAATATGCACATGAAAGTGTGTGTCTACATACAGAATGTGCCCACTCTCAAAGCAAACACTGTCTGTGCATATCCTCCTTCAAGTTATGATTCTATTATAACTTGGACATTTATTCAGAGCCTCTGCTTCCTCATTAGTAGAAAAGAAAGAATAGGCCAGGTGCAGTGGCTCACTTCCATAATCCCAGTACTTGGGGAGGCCAAGGCTTGAGCTCGAGCTCAGGAGTTCAAGACCAGCCTGGGCAACATGGTGAAACTCTGTTTCTACAACAAATACAGGAGGTTAGCTGGGCATGGTGGCACACATTTGTGATCTCAGCTAATTAGGAGAATGAAGTGGGAGGATTGCTAGAGCCCTAGAGGTAAAGGCTGCGGTGAGCTGTGATCCAGCCACTGCACTCCCACCTTTCCCATGTGGGTGACAGAGTGAGACGCTGCCTCGAACAAAAAGAAATGCTAGCACCTGACAGGTAAGGTTATTAAGATTAATTAAGATACTGCCTGAGATGTCCTTAGCACAGAGCCTGACACTAATAAAACCTAGGTAAGCATTAAATGTAATTGTTCCGAAGCAGGAGTCACAGGAAATTCTGAGTCCATCACCAACCAGCATTTGTTAAGAAGGAGCAGCTGCCCAGAGGAAGTCAGCTTAAGAAACTGTAAATAGGCCGGGCGCGGTGGCTCAAGCCTGTAATCCCAGCACTTTGGGAGGCCGAGGCGGGTGGATCACGAGGTCAAGAGATCGAGACCATCCTGGTCAACATGGTGAAACCCCGTCTCTACTAAAAACTACAAAAAATTAGCTGGGCATGGTGGCGCGTGCCTGTAATCCCAGGTACTCAGGAGGCTGAGGCAGGACAGTTGCCTGAACCCAGGAGGCGGAGGTTGCGCTGAGCCGAGATCGCGCCATTGCACTCCAGCCTGGGTAACGTGAGTGAAACTCCGTCTCAAAAAAAAAAAAAAAAAAAAAAAAAAAACTGTAAATAATATTGATAGAGCACAGGCAGTTTAGCAAGTGGCTTTCTCTTCACTGGGCATAGGAGTTTTTTTTGTTTGTGTTTTTGTTTTTGTTTTGTTTTGAGACAGAGTTTTGCTCTGTTGCCCAGGCTGGAGCGCAGTGTCTCGATCTTGGCTCACTGCAACCTCCGCTTCCTGGGTTTGAGTGATTCTCTTGTCTCAGCCTCCCAAGTAGCTGTGACTACAGGCAGGTGCCATCATGCCTGGCTATTTTTTATATTTTTAGTAGAGATGGGGTTTCACCATGTTAGCCAGGCTGATCTCGAACTCCTGACCTGAGGTGATCCGCCTGCCTTGACTTCCCAAAGTGTTGAGATTATAGGTGTGAGCCACCGTGCCTGGCCAGGGGATAGGTTTAATGTGTATCAACATACCTGTCTTTGATCTAAGTTCAGGCCAACTTCCATTCCCCAAACTTCTGTGGCTGTCACAGGCCCGAGACTGACACTTCAGTTTCCAGAGCCTTTGTTCCACTCCAAAATCAGAGCTTAGAGTTTCGGTTCATCAAATTCTATGCAGACACCTTCAAAGACTATGTCTGTCTGTGTGCACGAAGAATCCTGCCATATGCTTATGAGCATTAAATGAGTCATTATATGTGAAACAGTTATAATAATGAGTGGTACGTAGCACTAACTCCGTAGATGTTTCCTGGTGCTGCTGCTGCTGCTGTTGTTGTTGTTATCCTCCATTTATTCAAAAAGAATTTATCAAGTGCCTGTAGATGTTCTGGGCACAAGATATACAAAGGCGAACTGAACAGACGAGATCTCTGCCTTCTTGGAGTTTAGTGTGTGTGTGTCTGTGCTTGGGAGGGGAAGTGTTTGGCTCACAAAATAAACTAATTTCAGTATGTTGAGCAGAGCAGTGAATGACTATGCCACCTAGATGCGTGGTTATAGACTGCATTCGTGGTGAGGACAGGCCCATCTCCCTTGTTCGACCCCCTCACTCCAGTACCTTGTGAAAGGCATATTGGGTACCTGATTTATGTTGGCTGACTAAAGAAATGAATGGGTGGACTTTCTGAGAGGGGGCCCAGTAAATCCAGCACCACAGGTTTTGGGTTTAGGCTGTGTGCGTGGATATGATGTGAGGTGTGTAGTTTGTGGACTCTGTTTATGTGGCGAAGTCTGGGTCAGAGTATACGTGGGTGGATGTGGGGGAGAGGATGAGGATATGAAAGCATAGATGTATATAAGAAAGTCTGCCTGTATGTGAGGTAATATGAAAAGTGAAGTGTTTGGTTGTGTAATTTTGAAGTAAATCTGGGCTTGGGTGTGAATCTGAGTGTAGGTTCTGAGTGAGGCAAACCTGGGCTTACGTCAGCGTGTGAGATTAACATCTGGGGGTTGTTGTTTGAGGGACAGCGCTTTGCAGGGCAAAATCTAAGAATGTGTGTGTGTGTCTGTGATCTGAAATGTCATTGTGTGGGAGGCAAATTAGGGGTGGTAAAAGCAAAATCTAGGATATTATATACAAACTAAGAAAGGGCTCATGTGAGTCAAAGGGATTTTGTGACCGTCAAGGAAGTAAGAGGGCCTCTCTCTTAGTGTGTGTGTTTGTGTTGTGTGTGTAAACCAATTCAGGACTTTATGTGAGGCTGTGGGTTTGCAAGGCAGATCCTAGAACTGGGTGTAATTGTGAGTGTAATCCTAAAGACGAGGATGAGGCAAGTCCGGGGTTCTGGGTAGGATTGTGAGTCTGTCGTAAATTTGAGTTTTTATGTGTTAGTTGAAGATCAGGACTTGGCTGTGAGATGAATCCACCTGGGTCGGCAGGGTTTTTGTGCATGAGGGGCGCCCGAAAGCTTTGTGTTTGTGAGGCAAACTAGGGAGTCCGTGTGGGTGAGGCAGTCAAGTTCTGGAGCGTGAACATTTCTGAATGGCGAGTCAGTGTGTGAAGCGAGGCCGCCGCGCGAGCGGGCAGTGTGCGCCTGTGTGTGCGTGTGCGCGCGCGCCAAGTTTGGTTTGTGTTTGTGATGGGCACCGACGCTGCGTCAGCCCGGGAGGCCACGTTAGGGTTGGGGGTGCGTGAGGAGGTGCGGCCGGCCGGGAGGTCCCGCGAGGGAGCGGAGCGCGCCGCTACTCCGGGCCCCTGCGCCGCGCGCTAGCTGGCTGTGTGGCTCGCTGGCTCGCTGGGGACAGGCAGGAATTGGAGCAGCACTGCCGCCTCTGGCGCGAACGCTCAGGCGCCTCCTCCCGCCCCAGTCACTGTGGCTCGGCGCACGCTGCCGGCGGCTGCCCTTTCCGCCTCTGGGGAAGAAAAACCCGCGGGCCGTTTTCGCGCTTGAACCATGGCCTCGGGCCGGAGGGGCTGGGACAGCTCCCACGAAGACGATCTGCCCGTGTACCTGGCCAGGCCGGGCACCACGGACCAGGTCCCGCGGCAGAAATACGGCGGCATGTTCTGCAACGTGGAGGGTGCCTTCGAGAGCAAGACGCTGGATTTCGATGCCCTGAGCGTGGGGCAGCGGGGCGCGAAGACTCCTCGGAGCGGTCAGGGCAGCGACCGAGGCTCGGGGAGCCGGCCCGGGATCGAGGGGGACACCCCGCGCAGGGGCCAAGGCCGGGAAGAGAGCAGGGAGCCCGCGCCCGCGTCCCCCACGCCCGCCGGGGTGGAGATCCGGAGCGCCACCGGCAAAGAGGTGTTGCAGAACCTCGGCCCCAAGGACAAGGTAAGGGGACCCTGGGTCACTTCCCTGCTTGCCTTCGTTCCCTTCTCCAGCCCCGGCCGCCATGGCCCGGACACAACTTTCTGCAGCTCACTTTGCACAGGGCTGGGGGACCAGGAGGAGGAAAGGGGCATCTTCCACTGAGCGTAGCGCGACTTCCTAGCTCAGACGCTGGATTCACGCGTGGAGCCACTTGCAGCATCTTCGTGCAAGCGCGGAAAGGATGCCCGGCTCCCCCTGCCTGGCGCCGCGTCCTTTACCCCTCGCCGCACCCCTGGGCCCTCCGTTCTGGGTGGGTGTGTCAGCCCGGGAAGGCTTAGTGATTTCCAGCTCTTCTCTCTGTCTGAGTAACCAACAGCACAATTGTCTGCCCCCCTCCCCCCGGCCCCGGCCCTAGATTAAATCTCAACCCGGGTCACCAGGGCAGAGGGCAAAGTGATGCTGGGAATATGGGGTCATCTCCATAGTCCCCGGATGAAAGTACAGGATGAACGGTCTCCCCTCTCACTCTTCAAACATCAGCCCTGCCCCTGAAACTTTTAGGTGTGAAGCCTCTAGACTAAACACTCGAATCTCTCTCTAGGCCTCGCTTATATCTTAGCACGGCATTTCACATCTGTGTTTGTAAAGAGTGTATTTGTGTACATAGCTTGGCACGAGACCGGGTATACAGGGGTCCAGCTGCCTCTGCAAGAATAGCATTATATTTTAGAAAATAGACAAGAGTATTAAGAGTGCACATTAAACTAGCATGAGATGCAAATTCCCTGCTGCTCTTAAATGTGCCAAAGCCAATTTCTTCTGTATGTGTATTTTTGAGAAACTTATGTCACACTGAACTGACTGAGGGATGGCACTGAAATCTAGCTTGCCCTGATTTATGTGTCTATTTCATAGAGAATCAGAGTTGTAGTTCACAAAATTCAAGGCCTGGCAGGGCTGCAGACGTCAGAGTTCAAACTGAAGCTTTCAGATAGGGAATAATAGCAGTCAGATGCCCTCACCCTAGTCTAGGTAATAGCTTCAAAATCCATCCACATGTATTATTCTGCACTAATATGGTTAGGAATAATAACCTGAAATGGAAATGTCTGCCTCAGAGCAATTACAGTTAATGCTTATCCAGATTTTAGTTGTTTTTCCATTAAAATGCAATGAGCTAGTGAAAGGACAACATCTTTCTCCACTGTCTGATTTTTGAAAGTTTAGACCAACCAACCAGCCAACCAACCAACCAACCAACCAACCAACCAACCAACCTTTAACTACTAAGACCACCAGGGAAAATAAATACTGAAGTTAGTGCTGTTCAAGGGTACCACTTGGGAAACAATGTCCGTTTCCTCTGGAATCACTCATCTAGTTTGTGATTTTCACATCATCCTTTGAGTGTGGGATTCCCCTAAGCTCTTGCTTACTAACATTTTAGGGAAAACTTCTGATATTTTGCAATTGTTTTGGTTGATAGCTAAACTAAAGAAGACCTCTATAGAAAGGTTATTCCTGTTCTTCATGTCTGACTTGATCGGTATTGAAATGTTCCCTTCCTGACTGCAAGGGGCGGGAGTAGTGATGGAAAAGGTTGGTAACAATTGCTGTGAGTCAGTGCTATTCCCTTTGCTGAAACACCCCTGATGTAAGCCAGATAATATGCTGGGTTTGCAAGATTTAAGAATGGTAACTAGAGAAAGGGAAAATATTCCTCCTTTAAACCTAGCAATTCTCCCGTTTTCTTCCCTTTTGCAAGCCCTATACTTTTGGCTACTAATTGAGAAATAATAATACAACCTAGGCACCAGCAGGATTTCTAGTGCTATATAGTTATTTGTAAGTTTGGGCTTGCCGTCTGCTTCGTCCAGGCCATGTTATTATCTCTAATTTGGTTGAATCACACTGTTAGAAAAGACCACAGAGGTTATCAAGTTCTGAATTTGTTTATTTCCTTCAGAGTAGAGATTGTATATTTGGATTTATGTGTGTGGCTAGAATGCTTGGCACATTGGAGGTGTTCTAAATGTTTGATAAACTAAACCTCTTTAATTAGCCATCTCATTTTCCATATAGTTGGTAAAATGATCATCTGGCCTCTGTTTAAATACCACCATTGTCAGGGAGCTCCCTTCCTCATGAAGAAACTTTTTGGACAACTTTACTTAAAAAAAAAAAAAAAAGGAAGCCCAAATCTACCTACCTGTAGTTTCTACAATTATTCTTAGTTCTGACCTGTGGAAATATAAAAGCAAATATGTTTCCCTATTCTGAGACATTTTAATGGTTTTTAGGTATGTGTGCCAGAAAAGGCTGGGTGATGCCACAGTAACCAACAACCCCCAACTCTCAGCAGCTTAATAAAAAACGTAACAGCATATTTCTTGCTGCTGTTGTCCAGTGTGAGTCAACAGGGAAGCTCCATTCATTATTGTGCCTAACTTGATCGAGGCTCCATCTCTACGTGTTTGTGGTGGGAATAGTATGTGACAAATTGTATACATAATTAATTTCTTGCTGAAGTAATGAACATGATGTATGCTCATATTTCATTGCCTGAAAACCATGTCTGTACTCAGCTTCAAAGGAATTGGTGGAATACAATCTTGCCATGATCCTGTAAGACTAGGAATATTTGGCAAAAAGCTCTCATATCTCTCCAGACCTGGGACGAACTAATGGAGTGAAACCCGTTCCAACCTTTACTAGTTATATGACTATAAGCATGTAACTTAGCCTCTGGGTGCCTCATTTTCTCAGGTACAAAATAAGGATAATGGTGACTACTTTGCATGTAAGTATTCAGTACATATTAGCTTTTACTATTGCTCTTCACTTTTCCTGCCTGTTAAATGTATGAGGGTAATTCTCTGATTCTCCCTAAGTTTCTTTCTTACTCTTATTAGCCCTAGCTCTTTCAGTTTTCTCTTCTATAAGCATTTTACCATTCTGATTTCCTTTTCAGGTTATATTACATATTGTGTAAATAGTTTTCTCACAATACAGTGCCCAGAACTGAATACGTTGCTTCAGATGGGATATGTCCATGGCGAAGTGCATTATGCTACTTAATTTTTTGGACTTGTATAGAACATATGTATCTATGACTTACTATTGTCTCCGTGGTAAACACCCTGTCATTCAAGCTCTCAGAAACTTTTCCATGTAAGCTGCTGTTAGGCCAGGATGTTCCCATTCTATGCTGGCACAATTTAATTTAAAACAAACCACTGCCCCCCCCCCCCCCACACACACAAAAAAAACTTAACTAGGCCGGGCGCGGTGGTTCAAGCCTGTAATCCCAGCACTTTGGGAGGCCGAGGCGGGTGGATCACGAGGTCAAGAGATCGAGACCATCCTGGTCAACATGGTGAAACCCCGTCTCTACTAAAAACTACAAAAAATTAGCTGGGCATGGTGGCGCGTGCCTGTAATCCCAGGTACTCAGGAGGCTGAGGCAGGACAGTTGCCTGAACCCAGGAGGCGGAGGTTGCGCTGAGCCGAGATCGCGCCATTGCACTCCAGCCTGGGTAACGTGAGTGAAACTCCGTCTCAAAAAAAAAAAAAAAAAAAAAACTTAACTATAGGATTTTATTTTTCTTCCTTCTATAATATTTATCACGATCTTAGCTCATTTTTCTATTATATAATAATAATAATCTTAAACCTTAATTCTGTAATACAACACTCCTACTCCCAGCTTTATACTATTTGTTGATTTGATAGTAAGTACCACCTTTTGAACACTTTCTGTGTGCCTGTCCTAAATAGTTCTTAAAATGTCATTTCCTCACAGAAAATGATTATACA
The DNA here is from genome assembly GCF_001604975.1 of Cebus imitator. Taxonomy (NCBI): domain Eukaryota; kingdom Metazoa; phylum Chordata; class Mammalia; order Primates; family Cebidae; genus Cebus; species Cebus imitator. Next base: position 1,419,269 of record NW_016107804.1, on the reverse strand, counting down.
GATGAGAAAACTGAAACCCAGACTCTAGTGTTTAGTTCCAAATCTCATAAATAATAAGTGGGGGGAGCCAGAATTTACAATCTGATTTTTCTGATTCCAGAGTCTGTGTTCTTTCCAGTTGGGGAGGCTGCTTCTTTATATTAATAGGAGCAGTCTGACCATTGTGTCAGCTCCTGACATGTCAGTATTATTCAGAGCAAGGACAGATCTTCCTGCCACACCTCTAGAACTTTTCCTCTGACTTGCCACCAGCCCATTACACAGGAAACTTTGAGACCAGTTGTTCAAACTTTGAGAACAGTTGCTGCAAAATCTTTTTTCTTCCAAGTTGATTGCAGAGGTATCAAAAGAGATTTTTAATGTCTTGGTAAAATCAAAATATGCTTTGTATCTAGCATACCTAATTATTAACTTTAATCTTAAAGAAATGAGTTTAATAAATTTTAATGAAGTAAAGTAACAAATCTCATTTAGCAGAATAAAAATATAAAAATGTAGGCTGGGCGCAGAGGCTCACGCCTGTAATCTCAGCACTTTGGGAAGCCAAGGCGGTGGATGACTTGAGGTCAGGAGTTTGAGACCAGCCTAGCCAATATAGTGAAACTGCCATCTCTACTAAAAATGCATAAATTAGCTAGGCATTGTGGTGGGAGCCTATAATCCCAGCTACTCAGGAGGCTGAGGCAGGAGAATCTCTTGAATCCAGGAAGTGGAGGTTGCAGTGAGCTGACATCATGCCACTGCACTCCAGCCTGGGCAACAGAGTGAGACTTACTCTCAAAATAAGAAAAGCCTCTGAGGGCCAAATTCCAGGTTTGAGGTATCACTAGATGATTACCTACGCTAATATACATTCTAAACGTATTGATAAACACCTTCTTAAATTGTGTATTTAGAGTTTTCTCATAACATGCATTCATGTTACTAAAATCCTCTATGGTTGGCTTACACAATTTTTGTTTAAAATTTTTGATACTAAGTGCATAGAAAAGCAATTCTAAGTGAAAAGTATGTATTTTTCGTCATTTTAAAGATGCTTTTCCATGCACACAGAATTTTCCTAGTAGTAAAAATGTTACTAAGAGGAAGACAATTATGATATATGGTCTACCAAGAGTAAATTATATCATAAGGACTTTGTCATCCAGCAAAAACAAAGTAATGACATTATGATTACAGGGGGTTTTATTGATAACTTTCTATTAGGAGTCTTGGGTAATTTCTAGTTTCCTGCTTCCCATGTGAGCCACTTTTGTGCAAGATGTTTCCTTCATGAAGTTGGCAAGGGCTCTGGGTGCAGAGGGAACAATCTAGAAACAAATGAGATGTGGCTCTTACCTTTTTACCATTTGTGATTTGTCTTGCTTTGCCTGGTCTAAAAGTTTTTAAAACGACTCAGAGAAATTGATGTTCTCCTCTTATCCTGCACAATGGGAGACAGCTGGAAATAGAATTCTAGGCTTATAAAGTCCTCACTAGCTATCAGAATCCAAACCCTGGTGTGTAAATGAATTTTATAAGGCTTCTCTGACAAATCAAAGTTTGTATCAAAGCTAGGAAAAAGGCCTCCTGCTTACCTGGCCTTCAGGCCACACTTGAAGCTGGGAGAAGGTTTCCTTCTCCATACTTGGAAGTGTTTGTGATCTTTCAGAACTTTGGTTTAGTTTGACAGTAGGCATTTGAGGAACATAAAAAATGTGCCTTCTAAGTAATGCTGCGATTGGCAGAGTTCCCTCAAAGTAATGGTCCCTGGAGACAGAGTTTTGCTGACAGCTCTTGTAAGTAATGTTTAAGACAGCCAGAACACTGTCTCTGATGATTTCAATCAGTGACTCTTACAGCTGATTCTCTTTGTGATTTATTTCCACTGGGCGTTATCCCAACAAGTAATGTTTCTATGAGACACGGAGTAAAGCTTACGAGGAAGAGGAAATCTGCCTGAGGAGGATGCAGTCTATGACTGCAAACTCAGCCCTCATTTTTGGAAGGAGGCAGAAGGTCCATTTAGGTGTGTGAGCACTTTTAAAATTAAGCTTCTAGGAGAATGTAACATTAAAATATGTGTGTAATATAGAATCACACTGCATTAAAAAAAAACAAAACAGTTCTGCTCCATCAAAGAACAATCAGCTGAGGCAAAACAAACAAAAAATCTAAGTGGATAAAGTATTAGCAGTCTCAGTTTCCAGACCTAACCTTTAACCTGCTATACAACTTGGGCAAGTTACCTCCCTTCCTTCTGAGCTATAGCTTCCTTCTTTCTGAAACAAAGGGGCTTGACCAAATGGTTCCTATAGTAATTGTCGTCTTGTAAATTTCCTTGATTGTGCATCTTTAAACAAAAATTTTTTGAGCATGCTCCATATTCCTTGTATGTGTATATGTGTATACACATTTGTGCATATATGTAAATTACTTAAGCAAATATCATACTAGTATCTTATGACTGGCTGGGCATTGTGGCTCACACCTGTAATCCCAGCACTTTTGGAGCTAAGGCAGAAGAATTGCTTGAGCCCAGGAGTTTGAGACCAGACTGGGCAACATAGCGAGACCTGGTCTCTAAAAATAATTTAAAAATTAACTAGGCATGGTGGTGCACAACTGTGGTCCCAGCTACCCAGGAGGCTGAGATAGAAGGTTTGCTTGAGCCCAACAAGTCAAGGCTGCAGTCAGCCATGACTAGAAGAGGTGACAAAGTGAGACCCTGTCTTAAAAAAAAAATCTTACGATCATCATAAAATGTAAATTAAAAAATCCAAACTAAAAAAGAAGAGATATAAAAAATCCAAATATACATTATGATTTTTTCCTTTATCCCAGTGGCTTGTCTTGTACAACCAATTGGGTGAATGCTTGGAAGTCTATGATCTGTAGACTAAATACATAATAGTCAGTGGTTGTAACAGTATACAGGTATTGATCAACTTACCACCTATGCAACTTACGACTATTCGACTTTACGACCACAATCGTTAGCCACGACTGCGCCGCGTCTGGCAGTGCAAACATTGCCCAGCTGGGCGTACGACAGTGCGGACCAGCTTCCGGCAGCACTACCATCTCCGCGTGTACCATTTCAACTGTACATATAGCCTACTCAACTTATGACCAAATCGTGTTATGACCGGTCCGTGGTCCCGAACGTGGTCGTAAGTCGAGCACTAACTGTAGTCATTAATGAGTCCATTGCCAGAGTTCTTCAGTGATAGATTTATTGAACAATTTTTGAGAGTCAGTTCAAAACTGTTGAAGGCGTGTGATGAGGCTAAAGACCAGGTGCTGGTTAGTGCACAGTACTCTTTACAAATATGCAGGTGGAGGTGGGCCAATAGCTTGTGGCTAACAAGGGAGTCCCCACGTCACCCTTTTCCCGCTGATTTTTGTCTTTACTCATTTTTTCAAAAAGTGTTATTATTTTAATAATTTTTTTTTGAGACAGAGTCTCACTCTGTCACCCAGACTGGAGGGCAGTGGCACAATCTTTGCTCACTGCAACCTCTGCTTCCTGGGCTTGAGTAATTCTCCTGCCTCAGCCTCCCAAGTAGCTTGGGTTGCAAGTGTGCACCACCACGCCTGGCTAATTTTTGTATTTTTAGTGGAGACTGGGTTTTGCTATGTTGGTCAGGCTGGTCTTGAACTTCTGACTTCAGGTGATCCACCCACCTCAGCCTCCCAGAGTGTCGGGATTACAGGTTTAAGGCACCACGTCTGGCCTCAAAAAGCATTATTAAGCCCCAGCTATGTAGGTGCACAATCAAAAACAAATGTTGGAAAAATGAAGCTGTACCAAAGAGATCAGCAGTAGGAAAACAAAACATCATTTTCTCATAATCTTCTGGAGAAAGCTTAACCTAACAGTGTATTTTCTTCCCGTGTGTGTGTGTGTGTGTGTGTGTGTGTGTGTGTGTGTATGAGACATGCATTTTTTTTCCAAAAGTGAAAAGATGCAGTATTTCTGTTTAATTTTTTTTTATCATTTAGTATGGTCTGAAGGTTTGTGCACCCCCAAATTCCTAGGTTGAAATTTTAAGCCCCCAAGATGATATTGATTTGATCATGAGAGTGGAGCCCTCATGAATGGGTTGGTGCCCTTATGAAAGTGGCCCTAGAGAATTGCTTTTCTCCTTGTGCCATATGAGAACACAGCTAGAAGGTGTTGCCGGAGTCAGAAAGAGGGCCTTCACCAGACACTGAATCTGCCTTTATCTTGGACCTCCCAGTGTCCAGAACTGTAAGAAATACATTTATTATTTATGAGCCACCCAGTTTATGGTATTTTGTTATAGCAGCCTAAGCAGACTAAGATATCATCTTTTTAAAAAAGCAAATAAGCTTGAATTTTTAGAGCAGTTTTGGAATCACAATCAAGTTCAGTGGAAAGAGAGTACTTCCTTTTACCCATCTCCACAAACAGACAACCTCCTTCACTGACAACACTCCACATGGGAGTTGTAGATTTTTACAACCAATGAGCCTATATTGATACATCATTGGCTGGGTGCGGTGACTCATGCCTGTAATCCCAGCACTTTGGGAGGCCAAGGCCGGTGGCTCACCTGAGGTCAGGAGTTTGAGACCAGCCTGGCTAACATGACAAAACCTCATCTCTACTAAAATGCAAATATTAGCCAGGCATGACGGTGAGCCCCTGTAATTTCCATTACTGGGGAGGCTGAGGTGGGACTTTGAACCTGGGAGGCAAATGTTGCAGTGAGCCCAGATCGTGACACTGTACTCTAGTTTGGGCAACAGAGCGAGACTCTGTCTTCAAAAAAAAAAGACACATCATTATCACCCCAAAACAATAGTTTACATTAAGGTTCACTCTGGTGTTGCATTATAATGGGCTTGGACAAATGTACAATAACAGGTATCTACCATTGTAATATCTTATAGGAATTAGTTTCAGTGCCATAAAAATCCTCTGTGCTCTCTCTATTCATCATTCTCTTCTGCTCCCAGCTCCTGGCAACCACTGATCTTTTTACTGCCTCCAGAGTTTTGTCTTTTCCAAAATGTCATATAGTGGGAATCATACAGTATGTTGCCTTTTCAGATTGGCTTTCGCTTAGTAGTATGCACATACATTTTCCCCACGTCTCTACATGGCTTGATAGCTCATTTCTTTTTCGTGCTGAATATTTGGATGCATAGCAGTTTATTCACTTATTTACTGAAGGATATAATGGTTGCTTCCAGGTTTTGTTGGTTATGAATAATGCTACTATAAACATTCATGTGCACATACATTTAGTGTAAACATAAGTTTTCAGTGTATTTAGGTAAATACCAAAGAGCACTGGCTGGACTGCATGGTGAGAGTACATTTAGTTTTCTGCCAAACCATCTTCCAAAGTGGCACTACGAATCTGTATTCTTACCAGCAATGAATGAGCATTCTTTATGCTCCACATCTTCACCAGCATTTGGTGTTGTCAGTGTTCTGGATTTTGGCCATTCTACTAGGTGTATAGTGGTAGCTCATTGTTGTTTTAATTTGCAATTTTTCAATGATATGATATGGAACATCTTTTTCTTATGTTTAGTTGCAATCTGTGTCTGGTAAGCTCTTTGGCTCATTTTATAATCGGGTTGTTTGCTTTCTTATCATTGAGTTTTAAGAGTTCTGCATGTATTCAGATAATAGTTGTTTACCAGATATGTATATTGCAAATATTTTCTCCAAGTCTGTGGATTATCTTGTCATTCTTTTGACTATATGTTTTGCAGAGCATACATTTTTAGTTTGTTTTGTTTTGTTTTGTTTTTCGACAGAGTTTCGCTCTTGTTACCCAGGCTGGAGTGCAATGGCTTGATCTCAGCTCACTGCAACTTCCGCCTCCTGGGTTCAAGCAATTCTCCTGCCTCAGCCTCCTGGGTAGCTGGGACTACAGGCATGCGCCACCATGCCCAGCTAATTTTTGTATTTTTAGTAGAGACGGGGTTTCACCATGTTGACCAGGATGGTCTCGATCTCTTGACCTCGTGNGCTCTTGTTACCCAGGTGGGAGGGCAATGGTGAGATCTTGGCTCACTGCAACCTCAGCCTCCTGGGTTCAGGCAATTATCCTGCCTCAGCCTCCCGAGTAGCTGGGACTAAAGGCAGGCGCCACCATGCCCAGCTAATTTTTAGTAGGGACGGGGTTTCACCATGTTGACCAGGATGGTCTCGATCTCTTGACCTCGTGATCCACCCGCCTTGGCCTCCCAAAGTGCTGGGATTATAGGCATGAGCCACTGTTCCCGGCCTACATTTTTAGTTTTAACATAGTCCAGCTCACCAATTATTTATTTCATGGATTGTGCTACTGATGTTGTAGCTAAAATATCATCACCATACCCAAGGTTATCTATGTTATTTCCTAGGGGTTTTATAGTTTTGCATCTTACATTTAGGTTTATGATCCATTTGGAGTTATTTTTTGTGAATGGCATAGATCTGTGTTATGATGTTATTTTGCACATGGATGTCCAGCTGTTTTAATACTATTTGTTGGAAATATTATCTTTTCTCCATTATATTACCTTTGCTCCTTTGTAAAAATCAGTTGATTACTTTTATGTAGGTCTACTTATGTGTTGTTTTGTTTTAATAATTTGCGATTCCTTTATCAAGATTGCACTGTCTTTATTGAGGTGTCTTTCTTGTAAGTCTTAAAGTTGGGTATTGTCAGTCCTCTAACTTTGTTCTTTTCCTTCAATATTTGCTGTTCTGGGTCTTTTGCCTTTTCATATGAAGTTTAGAATCAGTTTGTTGATATCAACAAAATGACATGCTAGAATCTTGATTGGAACGGTGTTGAATCTAAAGATCAAGTTGGGAAAAACTGATATCTTGACAGGATTGAGCCTTCCTGTCCATGAGCAAGGAATATACTCCCTTTATTTAGTTCTTCTTTGATTGTCTTTCATCAAAGTTTTTTAGCTTTACCCATATGGATCTTGCCCATTTTTTAAAGATTTATATCTAAGTTGCACATGTGTCTTTAGATTTATACCTCAGTTGCACATGTTTTTCTAGATTTATACCTAAGTTATACCATTTCCAGAGTGCTAATGTAAATGGCTATATGTTTTAATTTCAAATTTAACTTGTTCAGTGCTAGTATATCAGAAAGCAATTGACTTTTGTGTATTAACTTTGTATCCTGCAGCCTTAGTATAATCACTTACTAGTTCTTGAGGGCTTTTTTGGGTCAATTCTTTTGGATTTTCTACATAGATGATCATGTCATCTGCAAGGAAATACAGTTTGTTTCTTCCCTCCAAGTCTTTATAACATTTATTTCCTTTTTGTGTCTAATTGCGTTAGCTAGGACTTCCAGAATAATGTTGAAATGCAGTGGTGCAGCATATACAAAAATTACCTCAAGATGGATTAAAGACTTAAATGTAAAACCCAAAACTATGAAAACCTCAGACAACCTAAACAATACCATTTAGATTGCAGGCATGGGCAAAGATTTCATAATGAAGACACCAAAAGCAATTGTAACAAAAGCAAAACTTGATAAATGGAATCTAATTAAACTAAAGAGCTTCTGCACAGCAAGGGAAACTATCAGAGGAAACAGACAGCCTACAGAATGGGAAACAAAGGTCTAATATCCAGCATCTATAAGGAACTTAAACAAATGTACAAGAAAAAAACAAACAACACCATTAAAAAGTAGGCAAAAGACATGTGTTCATGTCTGTTACACTTTCCAAAGAAGACATACATGCAGCCAACACTCATATGAAAAAAACTCGACATCACTGGTCATTAGAGAAATGCAAATCAAAACCGCAATGAAATACTATCTCACACCAGTCAGAATGGCTATTTTTAAAAAGTCAAAAAATAACAGACATTGGTGAGGCAGTGGAGAAAAAGGAATGCTTATACACTGTTGGTGGGAGGGTAAATTAGTTCAGCTATTGTGGAAGACAGTGTGGCAATTCCTCAGAGACCTAAAGACAGAAATAGCATTGGATCCAGCAATCTTGCTACTGGGTATACACCCAAAGCAATATACATCATTCTGTTATAAAGATGCATGCATGTGTATGTTCACTGCAGCACTATTCACAATAGCAATGACATGGAATTAACCTAAATGCCCTTCACTGATAGACTGGATAAAGAAAATGTAGTACATATACACCATGGAATACTATGCTGCCATAAAAAGAATGAGATTATGTCCTTTGCAGGGACATGGGTAGAGCTGGAGGCCATTATCCTTAGCAAACTCATGCAGGAACAGAAAATGAAATACCACATATTCTCACTTATAAGTGGGAGCTAAATGATGAGAGCACAGGGGCATATAGAGGGAAACAACACACACTGGGGCCTATTAGAGGGTGGAGGGTGGGAGGAGGGAGAGGACAGGAAAAAATAACTAATAAGTACTAGGCTTAGTGGTAAAATAATCTGTGCAAAAAAACCCCATGACGCAGGTTTACTTATGTTACCTATGTAACAGACCTGCACTTGTATCCCTGAACTTAAAGTGAAAGTTAAAACAAAAAAACTGAAAGGAAGGAAGGAAGGATGGAAGGAAGGAAGGGAGGGAGGGAGAGAGGGAGGGGGGGACGGAGGGAGGGAAAGTTGTGGTAAAAAATTGTGTCCTTGCCCTGTTTCTAATCTTAGTGGGAAAGCTTTGAGTTTCTCACCATTAAGTATGATGTTAGCTGTAGGTTTTTTTTTTAATGTGTTCTCTATCAAGCTGAGGAAGTTCCCCAATCTTCCTAGTTTGCAAAGTATTTTTTAAATCATGAATGGCTATTGGATTTTGCCAAATGTTTTTTCTGTATCTATTGATATGACCATGTGAGTTTTCTTCTTTAGCCTGTTGCTGTGATGGATTATATTATAAGATTAACAAAATTTAGAGTAGCAGTCAGTACAGAAAATCAATAAAACCAAAGGTGGCTCTTTGAAAAGATCAGTAAAATAGACATGTCTCTAGCCAGGCTAACAAAGAAAAAAAGGGAAAAGATGAAAATTACTAATATCAGAAATGAAACAGGGACATCACTACAGATCTTGTGGATGTTAAAAGAATACTAAAGGAGGCCGGGCGCGGTGGCTCAAGCCTGTAATCCCAGCAATTTGGGAGGCCGAGGCGGGTGGATCACGAGGTCGAGAGATCGAGACCATCCTGGTCAACATGGTGAAACCCCGTCTCTACTAAAAATACAAAAAAAAATTAGCTGGGCATGGTGGCGCGTGCCTGTAATCCCAGCGACTCAGGAGGCTGGGGCAGGAGAATTGCCTGAACCTGGGAGGCGGAGGTTGCGGTGAGCCGAGATCGAGCCATTGCACTCCAGCCAAGAAAACAAGAGCGAAACTCTGTCTCAAAAAAAAAAAAAAAGAATACTAAAGGAATATTACGAACAACTGTATACCCACAAATTTGGTAAACTAGATGAAAAGAACCAATTCCTTGAAAGGCATAATTTGCCAAAACTCACATGAGAAGAAACAGAAAATCTGAATAGGTAAGCCTGTATCTATTAAGGAAACTGAATCAGTAATTACTTTCTAAAACAAAAAAAACCCACCAGGCTTAGATGGATTTCCTGGTGATTTCTACCAAATATTTAAGGAGGAAATTATGCCAATTTTCTACAATCTCTTTCAGAGATAGAGGGAGAAGAAACACTTTCCAACCCCTTCTTTGAGACCAGCGTTACTGTCACACCAAAATCTAACACAGACACCAGAAAAAAAGCAAACTACAGACCAATATCTCTAATAAACAAAGATGCAAAAATCCTCAACAAAATATTTGAAAATTGAATTCAACAATGTATGCAAAAAGTTAAACACCATAGCCACAAGGGTTTATCTCAGCTATTTCTCCTTGCAGTTCTTTTAGGTTTTTGCTTCATGTATTTTAATCCTCTGTTGTTTGGCATATAGACATTGAGGATTGCTATGCCTTCTGTGAAAACTGATTACCCCCTTATCATTCTGTAATGTCCATCTTTATTTCTGTCAACTTTGCTTGCTCTGAGGTATATTCTGGCTGAAACTAATGTTATTCGCATTTTCTTTTGATTAGTATTAGCATGTATATCTTTCACCATCCCCTTTCTTTTAATCTCTCTGTGTCTTTATATTTGAAGTGAGTTTTTTGTAGTTAACATAGAGTTGAACCTTGCTTCTTGATCCATTCTGACAATCTCTGTCTTTTAACTGGTATATTTGGATCATTGACATGTAGGGTGATTATTATTATAGATAGATAGCTACCATATTTGTTAATGTATTCTATTTGTTGTCCTTGTTATTTGTTCCTATTTTTGTCTTTTATAATTTTTCTGTATGATTCCATTTTCTCTTTTTTCTTAGCATATCAATTATACTTTTTTCAACTTTTTAAATGGTTAACCTACAGTTTGCAACATATATTTACAAAGAATCCAAATCTACTTTCAAATAGTATAGCACTATTTGCTATACTTCATGAGTAATGTAAGTACTTTATAACGATAAAATATTCCTAATTCTTTTCTCCTATCTTGTATCATTACTTTCATTTATTTGAGTTATACAGAAGCAGATATATCTACATAAGCATACATAATAGAATACATTATTGCTATTGTTATTTTGAATACACTGTTGTCTGTTAGATACATTAAGAATAAGAAAAATAAAGTTTTTATATTACCTTCACTTATTTATTCTCTGATAGTCTTCTTTTCTTTATGTAGACCTAAGTTTCTGACCTATATCATTTTCCTTTTCTCTGAAGAACTTCTTTTTACATTTCTTGTAAGTCTGCTCTACTGGAAACAAATTCCCTCAATTTATATTTGTATAAGAAAGTCTTTGTATCTTCTTCACTTTTGAAGGATGATCTCACAAAATTATAGGTTGGTGTTTTCTATTTCTCTCAATATTTAAAATATATGTATCCACTCTTTTCTTGTTTCTGAGGAGAAGTTGGATAAAATTTTCATGTTCGCTTTGCTATAGGTAAGGTATTTTCCCCCCTCTGACTTCTTTTAGATTTTTAAAAATCTTTGATTTTCTGAAATTTGAATATATGTCTAGGGGTGTGTGTGTGTGTTTGTGTGTGTATGTGTGTGTTTTATTTTTTATTTTTATTTTTTTACATTTATCTTGCTTGCTATTCTCTCAGCTTCCTCAGAGGATCTGTGGTTTAGCGCCTGACTTTAATTTTGGGGAAATTGTTAGTCATTATTGCTTCAAATACTGTTTTTGTTCCTTTCTCTGTGTCTTTTCCTTTCAGTATTTTCATTACGCATTTTACATCTTTGGTAATTGTCTTACAGTTCTTGGATATTCTGTTTTGGTCTTTTGTTAGTCTTTTTTTTCCTCCCTGTGTTTCAGTTTTGGAAATTTCTATTGTCATATCCTCAAGCTCAGGCATTCTTTTCTCAGCTCTGCCTAATCTACTAATGAGGCTACAAAAGGATTCTTGATTAATGTTGCAGTGTTTTTTTTTTTTTCATTAAAATTTTTTTTTAATCTCTAGGATTTCTTTTAGTTTTTTTTTTTTTTTATTTCTGTCTTCTTACCTTATTTATGTTCTTCCATGTTGTCTATTTTTTCCACTAAAGCTCTTAGGATATTAATCATGGTGTTTCTAAATGTCTTGTTTTGATCATTCCAACATTCCTGCCATATCTGACTCTGGTTTTGATGCTTGTTTTAGTCTCTTCAAACCATGTTTTCTGCTTTTAAGTATACCTTGTAATTTTTTGTTGAGAGGTGGATATATGTACTGAGTAAAACTCTAGTAAACAGGCCATTAGTAATGTAGTGGTAAGGTGTAGGGGAAGAGAAAGGGTTTTACAGTCCTATGACTAGTTCTAAGTCTTTTGGTGAGCCTGTGCCCTTGGACTATAAACGTTTCAAGTCCTTCTCCGTATTGTGCTGGCCTCCTTACATGAGAAACGATGGCAGGAAGGTGCAGGAGTTGTGTATTTTCCTTCCCCTACTGAAGGCTGAGCTCCCTGGAGATGGATACTACTTTGTTCTCCAGGTAGGTTAGGCTCTGACAAAAACTCTAGCAGCTTAGGCTCTAATAAAGTGGTTTCTCCGGCTAGGCACAGTGGCTCACGCATGTAATCCCAGCACTTTGGGAGGCTGAGGCGGATGGATCACCGGAGGTCAGGAGTTCTTACCAGCCTGGCCAACATGGTGAAACCCCACCCCCACAAAAAAAAATTAGGCGGGCATGGTGGCCGGGGGGCTCCTGTAATCGCAGCTACTTGGGAGGCTGAGACTGGAGAATCCCTTGAAGTGGGGTGGGGAGTGGGGGGTGGCGCGCGGAGGTTACAGTGAGCCAAGATCGCGCCACTGCCCTCCGGCCTGGGCAACAAAGAGCGAAACTGGCCGGGCGCGGTGGCTCAAGCCTGTAATCCCAGCACTTTGGGAGGCCGAGGCGGGTGGATCACGAGGTCAAGAGATCAAGACCGTCCTGGTCAGCATGGTGAAACCCCGTCTCTACTAAAAATACAAAAATTCAGCTGGGCATGGTGGCGTGTGCCTGTAATCCCAGCTACTCAGGAGGCTGAGGCAGGAGAATTGCCTGAACCCAGGAGGCGGAGTTTGCGGTGAGCCGAGATCGCGCCATTGCACTCCAGCCTGGGTAACAAGAGCGAAACTCCGTCTCAAAAAAATTAAGATAATAAAAAAATCAATTAAAAAAAAAAGCTTCTTTTTCTCTGAAAAAAGTTTCAGAGAGCATATCTTGTTCCTATGAACAGCATGCTCTAGTGTATTTCCCAATGGTTCCTCTCTTTTCTCCTCCCCCTAACAGAAGCAGGAGGGAATTTTTCTCCAGTATTCACTATGAGGTCCAGGCAGAGTTGTTGAAGGTAAAATTCACATGCTGCCGCCGCCCCACCCTGCTGCTGCCGTGACTGCATCTAAAGCTTTTAAGTCTCTGAGTTGTCCCTATCTAGCATCCAGCAATTAACCAATTACAGTTAGTTTTCCTATCCCAGGCTGCTTCCTGTGGAAGTTTTTGTTTATGGGTCTCTGTGTGGGTATATGTCATTCTCTGTATCTGTCTGTCTACCTCTTTTGGGGGAAGTGGTTTGCTCTGTGACCTCACTTTTCTGCCAGATCTAAGAAGAGCTGTTGATTTTTTAGTTTGTTTAGCGTTTTGCTTGTTATCAGGCTGCAGTGATGACTTCTAAGCTTCTTAACATGCCGGATCAGAAACCTTAAACTATTTTGTAGATTTCAATTATTGTGGCATCTTCACAGAGCATCCTTTTTGAGGTTTTCTGCTTTAGCTACAGTGTTCACCTTTTGCTCTAAGGAGGAAAGATGTAGTGCTGATTTGGGGTTGGAAGAGGGCTAGGGAGGGGCTTTTTTCCCTTTGGATAATATTCACACATCCTGCCCCTTAGATAGAAATAAATAAAACCAATGAAATGGAAAGTTGTATAATAAATGGATATTAAGTAAGAAGGAAAAAAAAATGAACGATGATTTTTTCACAAAATTGATAGGGAGAGAGGACTATATCCAGAGATACAATTTTGTCTTATATACCACCCAGGGAGAGTCAGGAAGCCAGACTGTCATAGTGCACTAAGGGAACTTTTTAGTGAGATTCCAGGGTGGGAAGTGGGGAGTTCAAACTAAGCATGAGGGGTTTGAAATGAAGGCAGTGTATCTGGCAATGCATGCTGTCAGCTAAAAGTTTTCAAATGAAGGACGAGATAGCTCTCAATGATCTAGAATAGGAGTCTGTAAACTTTTTCTATATAGAATAAGATAGGAAATATTTTAGATTTGTGAACAATAAGGTACCTGTTCAGATTATTCAACTCTGTAGTGTAAAAGCAGCCATAGACAACATGTAAATGAATGGTTGTGGCTGTGTGCCAATAAAACTTTATTTTCTTTTTTTTTTTGGAGACGGAGTTTCGCTCTTGTTACCCAGGCTGGAGTGCAATGGCGTGATCTCGGCTTACTGCAACCTCCGCCTCCTGGGTTCAGGCAATTCTCCTGCCTCAGCCTCTTGAGTAGCTGGGATTACAGGCACGCACCACCATGCCCAGCTAATTTTTTGTATTTTTAGTAGAGACGGGGTTTCACCATGTAGACCAGGATGGTCTCGATCTCTTGACCTCGTGATCCACCCGCCTCGGCCTCCCAAAGTGCTGGGAATAAAACTTTATTTAAAAATAACAGGTGGTGGGATGGATTTGGCTCATGGACAATAGTTTGCCAACTCCTGGTCTTGAATAAAATAAAAGTGGCCCAGGTGTATGTGTGTTTGTATGTGTGCAAGGGTCAGTAGCAGAGTCATAGCAACTGTTCAATATAAAAAGATTTCAAAATTTGAGGTAGATATGGTGACTAAGCAAGACAATCTGAAAGGCTCAGAAATACTTGTTCCCTTTTCAGGATGCCTGAAATTGGAGGAGGAAATTTAAACTAAATACATATCTGACTTTGAAGAGGAGAACAATGCAAGATATTTAGAGAATGCAAATTTATAAAATGGAGGCAAGGCTTGTTAAAAACAAAGACAGGAGAAAGGGGGAGGTTGAAGAGGATAACCTGGAAATGACAGCGGGAAAGAAACAAATACAGGAAATCCGAGTGATTAGGAAGAAGGAATCTTAAAATAAAGCTTTACTGGAGTGCAGAGAAAAGGAGAGGTGGCAAGGTAGCAAACAGCCTGAAGCTACAGAGAGGAGAGGTAATGGTGGGAAAGAAGGCCTCTGGGGAGTTAACAGCATGTGGCATTGTTAAGCAAAGGGGGAGAATGCTAAACTCACTTACCCTTGAAACATGTCAACAGACTCAGCAGAGCTTGGGGATTGAAATAATGACTAGCCCAATAAAAATATGATCAAAAATATGCAGTAAAAGGATACAATTGGGAGAGTGAGTTGATTACCCCTTGGAAGATGTGTGTTCACCATTCAGGAAATCTGACTTAGAGGTCAGGAATTTAGCCAAGGCTAGGTCCACTTGAAGTATTCAGTGAGAATCAATGGCTGTCCATTCACCCTTTCACTCATGTATTCTTTCATCCATTCACTGGCCCAACAGATGTTTATTGAATGTCCACCATGAGCCCCTTTAGGGCCAATAGCAGTCAGAGATCTGTCAGGTACTTGAAGGGATCATGTTGAAAAAGTGATGGCAGCTACCGAAATGAGTGCTCAGAAGGTCACTGACTGGCTCCTTTCAGGCCAGGGGAAGGGCCTGAATCAATATTCATGAAAGGAATCAATATTCATGAAAGATTTCTCCATCACAAGGCAGATTCATCCAGCTAGACTATAGACAGACACTCTGAGCTAAAAGCAATTTCAAGATTATTTTGTCGTATCATTTTTACTTTACAAATATAAAATGAAAATGGAGGTCTTGAGCAGTGACAAGGATGAAAAATAAAAATTACTGAGCATTTATTATATGCCAGGCACTGTTTTTTTAAAAATTGTAGTAAAATACTCAAAACAGAAACTTACCTTTTTAACCATTTTAAGTACAATTCAGAAGTATAAAGTACCTTTACAATATTGTACTATCATCACAACCATGTAGTTCTAGCAGTTTCTCATCATACCATAACTTTAGCCATTGGCATTCACTAATCTGCTTTCTTTCTCTATACGTTTACCTACTCTGGATATTTCATATAAATGAAATTATACTGTATGTAGCCTTGTGTGTTTGTCTTCTTTCACTTAGTGTAGTTTTCAAGGTGCATCCATGTTGTAACATGTGTCAGTAGTTCTTTCGTTTTTATGACTGCATGATATTCCATTGTATGTATATATCAGATTGTGTTTATCTTCTCATCAGCTGATGGGCATTTGGTTGTTTCCATTTTTTTGGTTATTGTGAATAGTGCTGTGCCAGGCACTTTTTAAAGCACTTTACATTAATTAATTCTGTTCACAAAAATCCTTGGAGGGAGGTACTATAATTACATCATTTTTATAGATGAGAAAGGAGAAATTAGATCTTTTGCCCAAGTTACAGTTAAGGGGAATTAGGAGGTGGAGCTGAGACTCAGATTTCTTATTTCCCAGCCCAGTGCTGTTTCCACCCTACCCTCCTGCTCAGCTCTGTAAGGGCAGGGACTGCCGTTTACTCCCCACCACAGACACTTGTGCCCAGCATATTTGATGTAAATTAGTTGAATTAAATTTCTCCACTGAATAATACATAGGAAACAAGGAAGAGACTAGAGATTATTTATAAGAATTCACCAGTAAAAAATAACATTAAACGACTAAAATAGTAATAGAATATTGTAAATAAATAATGTCATATTCATATGATGGAAAGTACTGTAGAGCCATTAAAAATGATGCTGTGGGAAAGTATCACTGTGAGGAACTACCTCTGGTTTATTTAGTCCCTTAGCCCTTTGAAGGAAGACATGATCAGCTCTTTGGCTTGCAAAACTGAGATTTCGAGCGATTAAGTAACCTGCATGAAATGAAACAGCTCACAAAGCAAGAATTTTGTCTAAATCTCCAAACTCACTCTCTCAGCCACAATCCAAAAATTAAATGGAAATTTTACAAAAATCTTAGTAGTGGTAAGAGGAATAATGTGTAACTTATGTTTTCTTCTGTTCCTTCAACTGCATTTTCTCCATTTTCTACGATGCTGCAGGTTGTTTTTCCAATCAAATAAAGGCAGTACAATTTAACTTACAAAAAAGAGATCTTGCCTAAATCAACCTCCAAACATAGTTGAAAAATGAAGCTAAATCTCCTATGGTCTATAGGAAAATAGACAAATATAAAAAGTATGGCCCACAGCAAAAATAAGGAATGATGCTGATGAGAAACTCTAAACGGAGTTTATTATTGCAACCTTTGGAAACTATTAATGGATGCTGACTACTCCTTGTCTCTAAATAAGCATTTCTGTTTCCCAATTCCTTGCTGAGTTCTTCTGTTGATATTAGAGAGCAGTTAACAAACCACACCAAATCATATGAGGTTGCAGCCTGGTCCTGTGTGACATGGTGGAGATTTGAAGCATTCAGTTATCTGAGTTATATACCTCGATATTTTAACCCCGATTCAAAATTCTACTTTGCTCTGATATCTGAATATTACCAGTGAGCACTAAGCAGGGCCTGATTCTGTCTACACTGTGTAGCTTGCACAAAGAGTTTGAGAAATAACCCTTCTTTATATTGCTAATGCAAGAACAATATTAGTTTGTTATTGTTTGTTACTGTTGATAGGAAAAACTCCATGAAAACCAGTCATTGTCTCTAAGGACTTAGGTTGTTGATATTTAATTCCAAATTTCCCCTTTCAATTCCTGTCTCCTCATTCAATCAGCAGTGATGTGGCTCCACAATAGCGGTAATATTGTCATAATTTCCATAGAAACCATCTGTAAAGCTGCAAACACAGGATTACACCCTCCCTGCAGGCTGAGGCAGGAAGGCCAGATGGGCTATGAAGGGGAAAAGCCCTCAATGAGACATAAATCATTTGGTGAAGGGGAGGAGGATGGGGGAGGAAACCACTTTGGGAGAAAAATTGTGTTTGGTGCAATCTTTGCAATAGGAAGAAATTCCCCAATGAAGTGGCCAGCAGCGTGGGCTCTCTTCCAAGGCTAGTGTCTGGAACTGGTTACTTGCTGGGAACCTGGAGCTAATGAGCCCAGAGACAAAGATTTTTTCCTGTGTGGTCTACTGATTTCACAGGTCATTGGCCACAGACACACAGAAAGACAGACAGACATAAGATCCTGGTCAACTCTTGTGCATACAAAGAGATGGAAAGTAACGTGTAATGCTCGCTCCTCTATGCCAGGTTGGACTTTTCACATGTGTAGCTCATTGGACCTTCACGGTATCCCTGGGAGGAAGATATTATTCCCATTTTACAGATGAGATAATTGAGTTATTCTTATTTTACAGATGAGATAACAGAGCTATGCTAACTCCCTCTTGTTCAGATATCATCTTTATCTTAAGTTTTCTGAGACCTTTCTCCAGGTGAGGAACGCCTATGTGCTTCAGAATGCACCTCTATTTAATACTCATTATTCTGTATATTATAAATACTTGTTAACCTCTTTCCCCCTCACCTGAGATTCTTTGAAAGCAATGTCCTTACCGCTAGCACAGGGTTAACTCATAGTAAATGCTCAATACCTACTTTTGAATGAATAAATGAGAACGTCTCAGTAACTCATTCAAAGTCTGTCTTTTCCGCAGTTGTATAACTGGGAGTTAGCACAGTGCCTGGCATATACAGACTCTTAATAAACAGGGGAATGAATGGACATCAGTTGGCTGATTACACAGTTTATCAGGTAGTCACACCAAGCTTTTCTGATTTCAGACGCAGTGTTACATTAGCTGGGAGGAGGTCATTGTCACATCTGGCCAGGCAGTTCAAAGCACCTGGCTTCCTGTTAGTGTCTTGGTACTGTTTGCTTTTAAAAGTACTTCTTATTATATAACAGCTCTAACTAAAAACCATTCTCTAAAAGCTCAGAGAGTGAGGGTGAGATGTGGATCTGTTATTCACCATGTAAATTTGATTAAATCCCTTTTCCTTTCTGGGCCTTAATTTCTCCATTGTTGAAATAATTATAGTTGAGTTAAATGTGAGATTTTTCTAAGAGCACCCCAATATGGTTTTTTTTGTGTCCCCACCCAGATCTCATCTTGAATTGTAATCCCCATGTGTCAAGGGAGGGACCTGGTGAGAGATGATTAAATCATGGGAGCAGTTCCCCCATGCTGTTCTCATGATAGTGAGTTCTCAGGAGATCTGATAGTTTTATAAGGGTTCCACAGTTCCTCCTTCACACACTCTCTCTTTTTCCTGCCAACTTGTGAAGAAGGTACTTGCTGCTTCTTCAGCTTCTGCCATGACTGTAAGTTCCCTGAGACTTCCCCAGTCTAAGGCAGTATCTTTATAGCAATGTGAAAACAGACTAATAGAACCCCCTGCCTTTTAAAAAGAAATCAGAAATTATCTTATGCATATCTCAATAAAAGTGAAACTGCTTGGATAGAGCCTCTGTCAACCTTGTTTTCATGTGCCTAGCCTCCACCCCTTGGTGGCCTCTGAGGGAGCTCAGTGGAAAACAAGGTCTCTGGTGAACACAGTTTGGAAATCACTGGAACAGATTATATGTAAGGCCCTTCTGGCTCTAAAGTTCAAGAGTTTTAGAAATTTTGGCTCTGAGTACCACATATTACATGGCCAATCTGAGCTGATGGTGTGTGCCACCTATCCTTACAAATATACATCCAGATGGAGAGGAATGGCCATGGGATTTGGTGTCATGATTTCTGATTTTTGAACACCCAGATCTACCGTTTCCCCGAAGGGTATCATCACTGAGCAAGTCATTTCATTTCCCTGAGCCAGTTTCCTGAATTCTATAAATTGAGAAAAGGATTATTTCATGATTGGGTTTTATGAAATCCAAACAGATAGCTATTGTTTGGTGTGTAGTTACTAAGTCCTTGGTAAATTACATTGGAAGAGGCAGTACACCATGGGTTTTGGGTATCCTTGCATGTCTAACAAAAATGTGAGGGCCTGTCTGCTCTTTATCTGTATCATTTCTCATGGTTCTGTTTTCAGTGAGCAATCTTGAGTGATGAGGTAATGTTTCTCCTAGACCAAGAGTAGTTTTGGTTCCTCTTACTATAAAAGTGGCAAATCCTCCTACATCAGTATTATTATCCTATAACACAACCCACTGTGTATGTAGCTATCTGGCATCTATGTTGAACCATGTCTTAAGTCCATTTTGTGCTGCTGTAACAGAATACCTAAGACTGGGTAATTTATAATGAACATAAATTTATGTAACTCATGGTTCTGGAGCCTGGAATGTCTAAGAGCGTGGTGCTGGCATCTGTCAAGGCCCTTTGTGCTGTGTCATACTGTGACAGAAGGCAGAAGGGCAAGAGAGGCAAAATGAGCAAGAGTTAAAACTCATAGCCTCAAGCTCTTTTATAATTGGCATTAATCCATGCATAAGGGTGGAGCCCTCATGACCTGAACATCTCCCTTGAGGCCCTACCTTCCAGCACTGTTCCATTAGGGATTACGTTGGCAATACATACTTTATTTCGGGCATATTCAAACCATAGCAAGCCTTTTGCATCATCCCTGTAGGACTTGGGAGGTATGGGCAACCAAAGAAAGCCAACATAAAACTCTGGCTAATGTTTTTTTCATGAGTAACGGTCATTCGTCACTTCATTTTCTCTCTGAATTTTATGAAATAGTGAGTATGAATTTTTTGGTGATATTTAAGCATTATATACATTTTATTTTTAATAAAAATATATTTATGACCGGGCGCAGTGGCTCGCATGTGTAATACCAGCACTTTGGGAGGCTAAGGCTAGTGGATCACCTGAAGTCGGGAATTTGAGACCAGCCTGACCAACATGGAGAAACCCCGTCTCTACTAAAAATACAAAATTATCCAGGTGCGTTGGTGCATGCCTGTAATCCTAGCTGCTTGGGAGGCTGAGGCAGGAGAATCTCTTGAACCCAGGAGGTGGAGGTTGCAGTGAGCCTTGATCACATCATTGCACTCAAGCCTGGGCAACAAGAGTGAAACTCCACCTCAAAAAAATAAATATAAAATCATATATAAATATAATATATACATATATAATATATAATACATGTATATGATGTAAATATATGTACTATATATGTATAATATATATTATATATTATACATAATATTATACTATATTATAGTATGTATATCTAAATATATATACTATATTATATGTCATATATAATATATAGTATATATTATATACAATCTAATATATTATATGTTATATATTATTTACCATATACATAACATTATATGTTATATATAATATATTATACATATAATAGTATATATATTTATATTTGTTGAAATAAACCAATTTCTTAGTGCACACATCACAAATATACATCTAAATATCTTATATATTATATATAACATACATACAACATATTATATATAAAATATATACAACGTATATATAATATCACAAATATACATTTAAACATATTATATATAACATATATCACAAATATACGCACGCATCACAAATATACATCTAAATATATACAACATATATAACATATGTTATATATGTTGTTGTGATGTGTGCACTAAGAAATTGGTTCATTTCAACAAATGCGTATTGATTGTGGTCCTACCTCCCCACAGCGGATGAAGCTGCCCATTTAAACTTCTGTGGAAAACCTGGGTTTAGTAGTAGTTATTCTGCTTACCAGCTGTGCAACTTTGGACAAGATAATTAACATATCCATATCAGTCTAGGTTCAGCTGCAATAACAGAGACTCTACTAGGTGTTTCAGACAGAGGGGATTTGATACAGGGAATCGATTATACACAGGCTGGAAGTTGAAAGAGCAAAAAGAGACACAGAGATTAACCCAGAGAAAATAACTAGAGGAAGTGGCGATCACCCAAGGCCGAGTGAACAAGGAGGGAGGCTGCCCTACAGGTTCATTGCCCAGATTTCAGAGGAGGGATTGATACCTGAGAGCGTGGCAAAACTGAGAGTGACAGTGCTGAAAGAAGCTGGAGGCTGGAGAGGACTGCAGCTACAGGAGTGATGCTGGCAGGAACAGGAAAACAGGAAAGAGATTCTGTTTCCTTTTCTTTGGCTTCTATTCTCTATGTGCTACCTTCTGTTTGCAGAACTCAACAGGAAGTTAGCTGGTTAAGAATCCTGGGTCATGTAGTTTGCAGAGTACTAGCCAAGTAGAAACCAGAGTATAAAGTGATGAAGGGTGGGCTTAGAGTTGACAAGCAGGAGGCAAATCACAGGAATAATTGCTGTGCTTTGGTCTCATAACTGTACAATGGGGATAATACCTATCTCATTAGATTCTTTTGGAGGTTTAAATGAGACACCACTCAATTGCTTGCTGATTGCAAGTGCCCAATAAATGCAAGCCTTTATGTTATTCTTATTATGCTAAGCTTGATTTCTGTGTAGTCTGCTGCCTGTGCCTGTTTTCCAGTGGGACTCGGGTGTTATGCTTGCTTCAGGGATTATCAGGCCATCTGGGAAGCTGGCCTTACTAAGCTCCATGTTGAGAATAGGCTTCAAGACTCAGCATTGGCCCTTGTGAGTCAAGATGGGAACTTTCTCCTCAGAGGTATTTAATTAGCTGGTTGTCAGAATGGTGTTGATAGATAAAATGCCTGTCTTCGATTGGGTCTGTGGTTGCTCTGATGTGGGATTCTCAGTGTATTTCATTTGTTATCCTGCTTCCTCTTTTTTGCAAAACAGAGCCCCCATTGCATTTTACCTCCTTTTTTCATTCTCTCTTCAGACAAGATAAAATGTCCTTCACCGAGCTAACAAGATTTGAGCTCCTAGAGAGTTGTCCTGTGCTCTGGGGCTTTATGCTGCAGTATCTCTTAGAATATATAGCCAAAGTGGCTGAGACCTGAATTTCAGCAACATAACCTGACAATTAAGGATTTTGATTGTGGAGTAGACACAACCAGGGTTTAAATCCCTGCTCAGTGTTTTATTAGCTCTATGACCTAGGGCAAATAACCTCTCTGAGCCTCACTTTCCTCGTTTCAGTAATTGCATGTATATCATATGTTGTGGAAAAAAAAGATAATCCCTGTAATAATACTCTAAATCCAGAATCCTTCACAGTTTGCAAAGCCTCAGCAAGTGGTAGCTACTATTACTACCTGTCTGTACTTTTTTCCCCCTTTAATGAACTCATGATGTACTCAGAGTAGAACGTACTAATTTATAGATTCCACAAAAATTTATTGCTCACCTATTAGATGCCAGAGACTGTGCAAATAGTTGGTGAAGAAAAATGAGCAAAAGGCAAATCTGATATGGTGGAAACTACAGTTTGGGGAGGGAACTATCCTGAGGCTGAATGAGGCTGCCACATTCCCTGACACACAGCACGGTGTGATAGGCAGTACAGTAGCAGTCTCAGAGAAACAAAGGGCCCCACGGTCCCAGAGGCAGATGGAGAACCAAACTTGAGGGATAAGAAAGGTTTCCCACAGCCTCAATGTACATTTGAGATAGCCTGGTAGTGGAAATGGATGCTGGTGTGTGTGGGGGACAAAGGATTTCCGCGCAGAGGATCTATAAAGGAGAAAGCATGGCATGCTCAGGAACCTAAAACACTGCAGATAGTGGCATAAGTCGAGCAAAAGTCAAAAGCAGAGACAGTCAAGGCCAAATTACATGGGGTCATACAGAGTGCATGTAGGGCCACAAACCTTAACAGGCATCTTGGATTCTCTTGGCTGCCTTTTTCTTGCCAAAGTTACCATCTTCTTCTTACACCACATTTCTTAGATGTTATGGTGTTTGTCTAACCAATAATCGGTTGTCTCCATCTTTCTTACTAAGGCAACCCTGATTTTTTGTTGAGAGAGGCAATGTGCCCAGCCTAAAAAACTACATGTTCCAGCCTCCCTTACAGATGCAGTTATGCAGAGCCGAATGCAAGTCTTAGCTGGTATTAATGTCTGTAAGCTGGAGATGGAGTAAAAATTAAAAAGTCAGTGTGTATTAAAAAGATCTATGAACTCCCTCTAACAGACCAATGAATACAAAGGGAATGTGTGAAGTTCTGTGTGACTGAGAGATATCTTATGCAGTGCATAACTTAGGATAAATCTTTTATTGAAAAACATTTTTATGAGAGCAATAAAGAAAAAGAGAGCTCAAAATGTAGGATACAAGTGACACAAATTCTGGTCCTGGCTCTGAAAAGTAAAATTGTGATTCTGGGCAAGCTGTTAACTCTCAAATAATACACTTCCTTTGGAAAATAGAAACAAAGCCTCTATCACAGTGCTACTGTAAAGAGCAAATGAACTATAGTAATAATAATGATGAGCGTTTCCTGTATCTCAGGCACTGTTTTAAGTATTTTACATGTATCATTTCAGTTAAAACACAAAAATATCATAGTAAATATATTAGCTGCAACATTTTGTAGCAAAAGGAAATAGAGAGATTAAATAACTTGCCCATGGCTATTGTAGAAATGGAAGGAAAGCTCTTCTTCTGCCCTCAGAAGTTTCACTGAAATGAACTAACAATAGACAGGTTAATGGAGAAAAGGCATACAAATTTATTTATGTGCACAGGAGCTACACAAAATATGAGACTCAAAGAAGGATCAGATGATTGGAACTTAAATACCCTCTTCATACAAGAGAGGGAGGTGGGGATGTAGGATAGTAAATAATTCTTAGTAGAAGTGAATGGGCCTGAAGCACAGACAATAGTTTATAAGTGATTCCTCTTTGGAAATTGAATGGGACCAGAGAACAGACGATAGAGCTTGGGACAAAGTTCCTCTGAGCCCTGGAGGAGGTGGCAACAAATGCAGGAAAGTGAGAGGTGGAAGTTTACTGTGAAGAAAGGTGCTTTTTTTTTTTTTTTTTTTTTTTTTTAATTTATGTAACTAAAGCCTCCTAGGTAAGCTCTTGGAATTGCTCTCAGAAGAGTAGATGAAAAATCTCTGAGTGTGGTAAGAAGTAGTCTATTTTTCTCCTTATGGTTAATCTTTCCTGGTTATTTGATGAGATTCCTAGGGAAGGAATATTAAGACAATTACATTTTTTTTTTTTTTTGAAATGGAGTTTTGCTCTTGTTGCCCAGTCTGGAGTGCAATGGCGTGGTCTGAGCTCACAGCAATCTCTGCCTCCTGGGTTCAAGTGATTCTCCTGCTTCAGCCTTCTAAGTAGCTGGGATTATAGGCCTGTGCCACCATGCCCGGCTAATTTTGTATTTTTAGTAGAGACTGGGTTTCTCCATGTTGGCCAGGCTGGTCTCGAACTCGCTACCTCATATGACCCACCCACCTTGGCCTCCCAAAGTGCTGGAATTACAGGCGTGAGCCACCATGCCTGGCCTTAACAATTACATTTCTTTTGGAAGAAGTTTTGTCAGTCAGATGAGGAAATTTCCCAAGAAAGCCTCTTTGTGTGCTTGAGGTGTTAGGGCAAGAGAAAGTCCTTGGTACTGCTGAGCGCAGTGGCTCATGCCTATAATCCCCGCACTTTGAGTCTGAGACGGGTGGATCACCTGAGGTCAGGAGTTCGAGACCAGCCTGGCCAACATAATGAAACCCTGTCTCTACAAAAATACAAAAGTTAGCTGGGTGTGATGGTGCACACCTGTAATCCCAGCTACTTGGGAGGCTGAAGTGGGAGAATCACTTGAATCTGGGAAGCAAAAGTTGCACCGAGCCAAGATCGAGCCACTGCACTCTAGCCTAGGAGACTGAGCAAGACTTTCTCTCAAGAGAAAAAAGAAATGTCCTTGGTTTTGAGGCAGCTTCTAAGGCATTCCAATTTTCTTTGCTTCAAAAGTGCTTAGCATGCCAAAAACACCATATTTTGGGATACTGCTCTTTCAGGCCCAACACTGTAAAGCTTTTAGCAAGAGAAGCCAGAGTTAGAATCCCTGACATTAGAGCCGGAGATCACATTCTCAAGACTGAATTCATTGTGTGGAACAAATTTTGAAAAACTGAAAACTATATACAAAGGGAAGATTATTATCATTTCCATATGTGACATGCATGAATTGCTGAGAATTAAAATAAATAATTTGCTAAATACCAACTTTGTATTGGATAGTGTTAGATATTTCTTTAAGGATGTAAGGGTCTTTCAAAATCTGTCATGGTTTCAGAATCATTAATCCTTTGAAGACACTCTTTCTTTTCTCTCTACCTGCCTTTAACGTATTTTCTTTATTTTTGCAGTTTTGCAATTTTAGTAAAGATTTAGGTGTTTTTATTTTTCCTTCTTTGCACCCAATGTGCTTTCTGAATCTGAAGATTCACGTCTTTCAACAATTTTGGAAATAGACATAAATTATCTGTGCATATTACCTCTCTTCATTTTGTTTTCTTTCCTGTCTGGAGCTCCTTTTAACTTTATTGTGGACCATGTTTCTAATGTCCAGGTCTCTTAACCTCTTTGTTGTACTTTCCATTTCTTTTCATTCTTTCTGGGTTGTTTGGTTATAGTTATATTCCAGCTCACAGATTCTCTCTTCATATGTAAATAATCTGCTGTCAAACCACTCATTGAGTGTTTCATTTCATTGGCTATTTTTTTTCACACTTCCAGACAATATATCCCCTGTCCTATTTTAAATCTGTACCCTCTGTTTTGATCATGTCTTGTTCTTTTCCTGTACTTAAATATTATTTGAATTGGGAATTTTGTCAATTTAAACATACTGATTTTATTTTATCTATGTAATTGCTTTATTTTATAAAATTTTGAGGGGACTGGGTGTACTTATTGTGTCTTAAATCTTGCTCAGAGTAGATTTTTCAAATGTGTCTTGTAATTTTTACTCATGTGAAGTGGTGCTTTTTCTGAAAGAATCTAATGAACCTGATTCTTAAGAATCTAAAGTATGTTTCTTTCTAATGCTTTTGTTTTTGGCCAGACACTCCAGTGGTATCCTTAAAATTACCTTTTTTTTTTTGAGATGTAGTCTTCTTGCTCTGTTATCAGACTGGAGTGCAATGGTGCAATCTTGCAGCACTGCAACCTCCGCCTCCCAGGCTCAAACAGTTTTCCTGCCTCAGCCTCCCGAGTAGCTGGGACTACAGGCGCGTGCCACCATGTCTGGCTAATTTTTTGTATTTTAGTAGAGACAGGGTTTCACTATGTTCACCAGGCTGGTCTCGATCTCCTGACCTTGTGATCCACCCGCCTTGGCCTCCGAAAGTGCTGGGATTACAGGCATGAGCCACCACGCCTGGCAAAATGACCATTGTTGATGTTAATATTTCGCTTTAGGAATTCCTGGTGGCCTAAAATAAAATCCAAACTTACATGAGGGTCTTCTGTTGTTACAAATTCTGAGGAGACTCCTCCCACAATACCCCATCAAGAACATTGGCCAAGGAAAATGAACTCCATGTCATCACACTATATATATGAGAGGAATTTACTAGTTTGCATTTTTCACTGACAGACCAAAATTTACGTGGAACTCTCTGTCCTTTGGTCCTTTGATATGGACCAAAGGGGTTCATCTGTTTTCCTCTTTGAAGCATTAAAACTCCAACTCTTGGTTACCAAGATTACATAAATCCCCAAAAGGCAGCCAAAGCTCCCCTGCTTATTTTTATCTTCGTTTCCCGTTTCTACCCCTAAATATGCATTTACATATCTTGCATTGAAAGTACTAAATGATATAATCTACCATATTTCTCTACTTATCATTATGAATATCAATTATTTTATAGTCATAGAAATTATACTCTGGATCCTGGATAATTGAAATTTTATGTTAATTCAAACAAAATTAATTTATTTCTTCTTTAACTAGATGATCATGGAACTAATTAGTACTGGGGCTTAAAATTCCATTTTAAAATTATAAGTTAATTCACATTTTTTTTTTTTTTTTGAGTCGGAGTTTTGCTCTTGTTACCCAGGCTGGAGTGCAATGGCGCGATCTCGGCTCACCGCAACCTCCGCCTCCTGGGTTCAGGCAATTCTCCTGCCTCAGCCTCCTGAGTAGCTGGGATTACAGGCACGCGCCACCATGCCCAGCTAATTTTTTGTATTTTTAATAGAGACGGGGTTTCACCATGTTGACCAGGATGGTCTCGACCTGTTGACCTCGTGATCCACACGCCTAGGCCTCCCAAAGTGCTGGGATTACAGGCGTGAGCCACCGCGCCCGGCCCGTTAATTCACATTTTAAATTTAAGTTTGAATTTCAAAATCAGGTTTATGACCATTTGTATAAATTTCAGCTTTAGCTCTACCACTTACTTGCTATATAAGTTTGAGCAAGTTACATAATAATTGTGCTTCAGTTTTCTCTTTGTGAAAATGGTTATAATAATAGTATCAACCTCAGCAGGCTGTTATGAGAATTAAATAAGTTTGTAGTTTGTACATGTAAAACATTTAGAAAAGTTCCTGGTTACCTGGCAATTAATACTTTTACTTCCCATCATTATTACTATTGTTACCTGCAGAAAAAATATAATAATCCTACATTCGTTTTTGAGGATATGTTCATTAGTGCTACCTTGTGATCATTATCTTAATTCAAATAAATTAACTTCAGATGTTTTTCAGTATAATTTTCCCCTCAAAAACCTTTACAAATATTTTCAAGAGTTTGAGTTGTCTTCTTCATTATAACATGTTAGGACAGCCCTTTAAATGAGATTACTCCTATAGTTTATAATTACTTTGATCTTTGCACTTTCCTAGGGTATCTTTTATTTATTCTTTAATTTATTTTATATTTATACATTAGCTTGGAGGCTTTGCTTTCATCTGTTCTTTCAAGGTATTCTTTCTATTCCTTTGAATAATTTTCCATTTTGAACAATTTGTTTTAGGATTTTAATCTTCGTATCAGATATTTTGCTATGATGAAGTTGTTTCAATTCTAAGAGCCATTTCAAAAATCATAGATGCCAGCATTCAGTCTGGGTATATTCTTCAAAACTTGACTTAGCTCTGCTTTTGAAGAGCTGCTATTTTAACATTTTATTTTGAAATGATTATAGACTCACGAGAAATTACAAAAATAGTTCAGAGAGCCCGTGAACACTTCACTCATCTTTTGCCAATGGCCACATCTCACATAACAGCAGTGCAATATTAAAACCAGGAAACTAACATCTGTAACAATACTGTTAGCTAGGTGGCAGGGCCTTATTCAGATGTCACCAATGTTTGAAGGACATTTGGGGTGTTTCCAGGTTTTGGCTATCGTGAATAGACTGGCTATGAACATTCCCCTACAGGTTTTCGTGGGAATGTAAATTTTCATTTCTCCGGAATAAATGCCCAAGAGTGTAACTGGTAGGTTGTATGGCGAGTGCGTGTTTAGTCTTTTGGGAAACTGCCAAATTATTTTCTGAAGTGGTTGTACCATGTTTCATTCCAACCAGCAATGTGTGAGAGAAATGCCATTTTTCATACGTACTCTCCTTTAAGAAAATCTAATCCATGAAAATCCAGATTTCAAAAAATAAAGGATTTTTTGAGTGATGAAAATATTCTACACTTAGATTGTGATGATAGTTATGCAACTTTAAATATACCTTAAAAACCCCTGAATTGGATACTTTAAATTGGTGAATTGTATGGTATGTGTTATATCTCAATGAAGACTTTTAAAAACGACTATTACATGAGATGATCTAATTATATTACAAAGAAAAATCTCATTTCTTCACCAAATTTCTATCTATTAAGAGTTTACCATGTGGCAGGCATTATGTACAGTGCTTTATATGGGTTACCCTGCATCATCTCTATATAATTGTTACCTCCAATTCATAATAAACACTGTTGTAAAAGAGGATAGTACAGAGTGGCTGAGAAGAGTGAGGTTCTGAGCACAAGACTGCTTGAGCTCAAATCATGACCCATTCATTGACTAGCTTGTCATTTAACCATTGTCAACTTCCAAATCTTCTTCTGTAAATGGGAATAGTGAAAGTACTTCCCTTTGTGAGGAATAAATGAATAAATTCATATAAAGGCACTTAGGATGCTGCCTGCATAGTATCATTATCATTATTATTAAATTCATGAAAAGATATTTTCCTCTTAGCAGTTCATAATTGCCT
The DNA here is from genome assembly GCF_001604975.1 of Cebus imitator. Taxonomy (NCBI): domain Eukaryota; kingdom Metazoa; phylum Chordata; class Mammalia; order Primates; family Cebidae; genus Cebus; species Cebus imitator. Next base: position 1,389,628 of record NW_016107804.1, on the reverse strand, counting down.
GATAATAGTGTTATGAGAAAGTGAGCCATGTGGATTAATAAAAGATGACAGATTTTGTCATTATGTGTATGGGAGGACAAGGGAAGCAGATGACATTTACTGATCCCCTATGATGCACCAGACATTGTACTTACTAGCCACCATTGTGTACATGAAATCTGAACAACACTGTGTGATGAGAGTATTATTTATCCACATTTTATAGGAAAGGAAACAAGCTCAAAAAGATTAAGGCAGCATTTCCGTTTTGTAAAGCAAGTATTTGATGTAGCCAAGGTAGAAAACCAGGTCCTTCTGTGTCCAGAATTCATGATTTTCTTTTTCACCTATGAAAAGAATTGATAAAAATAAGACTTGGCTTCAAACACTGCATTTAACTTAGAGCCTTAAGATACTTGCAGCGTTTCTTTCCTCTTTATTCAGGAACAAAAATTTAGCATTTCTATGGTTGTCACATTTAAAATATGTTTAATGAAGAAAATTGGAAGTCCATGTAGTAATTCAGAAAGGTCCCCAAGGTTTAATTCCACCTGAATTTCCAGCTACTTAGATGTTGAATCACAATTTAACTGCAAAGGGCAAACCCATTGATGGAAAAGTCCACTGCCAGAAGAGCTCAGCAAGAGGTGAAGAAATACATTCTAGAGATTAGAACAAGACGAGGCATCCTGTGCTGAGCTCAATCAGAAACAAAACAAAACAGAACCCCCAAATGAATTCCAAACTAAGAAGAAGAAAAGAAAATTGTTTGTGATAACATGTCATTCACATTTCTCATGTTTATTCACCCATAGATTCGTCTTTGTATTCTTTCTCTTTCTTCTTCAAACTCCTTTCTCTGTAGAAACTGCTAAGTGTTGTAATAGAAGGAAAGACAGGACTTTAATGTCAGCTTATTGAGTAAAACAACAAGATTTTTTCCTTTGCAGTGAGCCTCAAAGATTATGCATCTCATTCTTCAGGTTTATTATTGAGGAACTTGGTTGTTGGTCTCCACTGGAAAGAAACACAAGTATTTGGAATTCCCCTTGGAATACTCAGGTCTTCCTGATTTTTGAATAAACACAGAGACAGAATCACAATGGGCACTCTCACATTGATGTGAAAAAAGATCTTTGAATAGGAACCTACTCATTTATTCTCAGGGATTTAAGTGCCCTGCTTCATGTGTTGACATGCTGTAACTGACTTTATTTTACTTTATTTTATTTATCTTATTACAAGTAAGAGAAAGAAGGTCTGGTTCCCATATGATTAAAAAGAGAAAACAAAAGAAAAAGTCTTGGGTTGGGCTAGGAGGTTCTCTGAACCATGAGAAATGACCTCAATTTTGGCCGAAAAATCTGACAAAAATGAAAAATGGAATGGTACAAGCTCCAGGAAGATGTTGCAGAGATGAGCTTCAGATGCATTTTATTTTGTGTTGTTATTAATGGCTTGGAAAAAGGCCGTAAACCTATTATGGTAATTATATCTGCAGATGAGGGTAAATAGGATGGTGTAATAGACACCAGTAAGCAAGAGACATAGCAGCCTAGAGAGATTAGAAATATGGACAGGAAATGAACAAATGAGATCAGCCTGGAAAAGTGAAAACATGCATCTGGAGAACTACATAATGTGAAAAACAGAGAGGTACTTAAAGGCAAGGTCATACTTGGAAAGTAGCAATGGTAAATAGGCCTTTGAGCAGGTATCAGCCCTGGATAAATTTTTAACATGATGGAAAAATAATACTCAGGCTTGGTGTTCATATGGCCTTTCAAAATGTGTTTTTTTTTTTTTCCAAACAGAGGCATTTCCATTATCTCATTTGATCATTAACCCAAAGAGGCTGGAAGCAAAGAATTCTCCATTGAAATGAAGAGAGGTTAAGTGAATTGCTCAGGGTCAAACAATTTTTTAATAAAATAGACATGGCTAAAACTTGGATGCCTTGACTTCTTATTCTTTTTCTTCTTTCACTATAGCACCTCATCATATGTCTTGAATCTCAGAATAGTAATTATTTCTGGTTCAACATTTACGCATCTCTTTCTACTGTTATGCACAATTTTATTTCATTTCAGACTGAGGATAGTATTACTGAAACTTTGAACAGGGCATGATCCCTGCCCCAAACCTATTTTCTAGGATAAAATGAGGCAGTATGTAATGGATGGTGGATCTCAGAATTACAAGTCAAAGCCCTATACTAATGGTATTGCTAACCATAGGGTTGGCTGTGGGCAAACCATCTCTAGTTTCATGTGCTTCAGCTGTAAGATGGAGGAGGTTGATTGCTACGGTCTCATAGAATTGCTCTCTTTGAAGAGCTAAAAGAAGAATGAAGCTAATGTAAACAGACAACCTGAGACAGAAACTTTGAAGCTTGAGAGGAGTGGGAGAAGAGAGAGAGAGAGAGAGAGAGAGAGAGAGACATGAAGACTCCTGGACTAAAAACATGTATTGGCATATGGCAAGCAAGCATATTTAGGCTTTTGAGGATAACATTTGCAAAATTATCTCAATCTATTCTCTCATGCTCTTGTTATAGAGTTTCTATCCTAAAGTCGACACTGTCATTTTTTTTCTCCCTTTGATAATCACGTATGAGTTTCTATGCACCCTTATCTGCTTTTTGTAAGAACCGATGCACTAGATGTCTTTTTGGATTCTGCCAATATCATAATGGGTCCTTTCTTTCTGAGAAATGCCTTTATGTCCACATGGGTGGATACCTTACACCATGTTTAGGTTATGTGATTCCACCATCCCTTCTCCGTAAATGATTAGGTTGTAATCACTGACCCAAGCAGAGCCAGTAGGATTCCTTCCAATTGGAAATTGGGAGCAAGAGATATTCATTTTATTCTCTCACTGTGATTAGAATGAAAAAACATAGAGTGGCCAAATGTGGAGAGAAAACTAATGTAAATAGAGCGGTAGAGAGAATGACAGTGTGGCCTCAGAGGGTAAAAGACAGACTGTACCTGACATCCTGATTCCAGCTTTGCTGGATGCTTATGTTTGAATTATTGTTCTTTTTTTCCCCAGTAGTTTTACTGAGATTATTTTTCACCTTTTAATAAATTGTTTTTACTAACAAAGTAGTCAATCTAGATGATATCCTGTTAATATGCAATATTATATTCCAGGCACTATGATGAGTAAACAGAGCCCCATCCTCAAGGAGTCCAAGGGAGGTGGTCACAAAAACAGATCATTATAATATACTTTATAAGTGCAGGACTGAGGTCAGCAGGGGCTCTGAGAAGCACTAGGGGAAACTGCATGGATGTCAGAAAAAGCTTTCTGGAAGAGATAATGCCTGAGGGGAGTGTTAAAGGATTGTTTGGAGTTTCCCATGTCAAAAAGGGTTACATCATTTTAGGCAGAGGATATTATTTGGGCAAGTGCTTGAGGTAGGAAACAGCAGAATGCGAGAGAGAAAATCCTAGTTCCTAGGGTTACTGGAACATAAAATGCAAGGCAGGAGTGAAGAGAGATGAAGCCGCAGAAATGAGCAGAGGTCAAGTGTGGGGAGGAGCATCAAACGTTGTATCAAGGATATTGAATTTTAACCTGAGAGTACTGAGGAATGATTGGAGACTCACTTACAAGTACGTGGGAAGGTGACAATTTTTTCTTTTGAGACAGAATCTCCCTCTGTTGGCCAGGCTGGAGTGCAGTGACTGTGATCTCGGCTCACCGCAACCTTGGCCTCTTGCGTTCAGGCAATTCTCCTGCCTCAGCCTTCCGAGGAGCTGGGACTACAGGAGTGCGCCACCGTGCCCTGCTAATTTTTGTATTTTTAGTATAGATGGGGTTTCACCATGTTGACAAGGATGGTCTCGATCTCTTGACTCCATGATCTGCCTGCCTAGGCTTTCCAAAGTGCTGGGATTACAGGCGTGAGCCACCGCACATGTCCAGTGACAATTTAAGATGAGACCTGAATGACAAGAAGGAGATAAACTGGTTGAGGTTGGTCCAGACAGAGGGAGCAGACAGTGGAAAAGGACCAAGCACTGAGACCAGGTTTTCAGTGAAGATGACCAAATGAAGGGAAGTGTAAGCAGCTGAGCTACAGAGCACTGGAAAATGTAAAGAGAAGTCTCTGGAATCCATTTAAACTTGTTGAGTGTTCTAGATTCCCTAGAAAGTAGATTATAATACAAAGAATAATATGCAGGGTTATTAGGGAGTGCTCTGGAGGTCAACACCAGAGAAGGGAAGAAGAGGAAGGAGTTGGAGGCAGAACTGGGTAGAGGGGGAAGGCCACCTTAATGGACACTCAGCTGACTCTGAAGGGAGTTGTGAAGAGAGGATGAGCCTTCAGTTTGCTTCTGAGTTGGGATAAGAGAGTCAGGCCTTTAAAACTACTCATCGGTATTACTGGATGTGGTCACCCCTCAAGGCAGTAACGTCTCAGACAAAATAGATGTCTTTAGCAGAAGTAAATGCCAAAGGTGGCTGACAGCTGAGAGACTTCTGCCAGTAGCACTTGCAGAAGCTGGGATCATAAGCCCTTTATTCCTGAAGGGTCAAGATGGTGCACCATAGAGGCTTGTAGATCACCTACGTGGAAACATCCTGTATGCAGTTAGATGTATGATACTGAAACTGAGAGGAGAGGGCTGGCTAGAGCTAAGGACTGGGAAGCAATATTATACCAGTGGTGAGAATGGGTGACCTCTTTGGGGTCATGCACCTTTTGAAAATCTGAGGAAAACTAGAGAGTCCTCTTCCCAGCGAAATGTGCAAATATATATATATATATATATCTCCATGGAATTTTTGGAGGTTCACCCTGCGGCTCTCTTTTGATTGGGTTCACTCAATAATATACTGTGCCCTGGGCACCATCATGTAATATTTTAATTAATCTGATTAATTAGTCCAGTTTATTGGAGCATTCCCAGAATATCAGCACCTCTCCCACATTTTACCTAATCTTCATGCTATCTAACTTAACCATATTCTCCCTATTTTACAGAGGAGAAAACTGAGCTTAAAAGCACTTGGGCACCACAAATACTACAGCAGAGCTGGGATTTCAGCACTGGTCTGTGTGACTAGCAGAGTTGGATTCCATTTCTAAGCTCCATGATATATCCTCTCACCTGGGCCCTATCAGGGCAAGTGGCCTCTTGCAAGGTAGGGAGAAAAGCAAGGGAACCTAAAGAGGAGTCAAAGAGGTTTATTGATAGCACCCTATAGCTGCCATCTGTGATGCAGAGTGTTACTGGAGAAGGAGAAAATCACTGACATTAAGCAAACAGCTCCAGAGTCGGGGGCTGGCCAGGGCTAACGACGGGTGGTGTTTGCTTGAGGGTGCCCCAGTGGTCATAAGAATTTTGGCACAGGGGTCTGCCATTCTGTCCCTGGTGGTGGGTGATTGGCTGTCTCGGATATTTTTCTCATTCACTGGTGTCATGGAAAATAGCGTACATGGTATTCTCAACTTAATTGGCTAGTTCTTTTCTATTTTACTTGAAAAAAATTAATATGCATGTCATTATTGCTGTCCATTGGCTCTTATCTTTTTATCCTAGTTAAAGAAAACCAAACTTGCAAGGTCATAATAAAACACTCATTATTAAGTTAATGAGTCAAATCAACTTTCTATGGCAAACATCGTTCCTACCTTTACTGAGTAGATTCTTTTACAACAAACTTTCTGATAATCTAGTTTCTTGTGATAGTCTTCTACAGTCACAGGGAGTTAAGTGGGGAGAACTTGGACCTGTTAAAATAGGCTTTCAATATTGGAAGAAGTTCTCTGCAGGTTTTTAGTCAGGGCACATAGAGAGAAACTTAAATTTATGGTGACAAAGAATAACTATCGATTTTACTTAAATTCGGTAGTAAATGTATAACTATCCATTGATCTTTCCCTTTAGCTTTCTAAACAAAGGCTAATTGCTAACCCAGTGCATTGCAGTGGTGAAATCATTTGTTTTGTAATAGTGGTTTCTCAAAGCTAGCCCTACAAATGACTTCCAGGACTCCTGCTTGGGAAAAGAAAGTAGTGCCTGCTTTTAACTTTAATTTTAATTAAAGGTGAGTCAAAGATATGTGGGTGTTAAAAATCATTGTTTTCCATAGTGGCATTAGCTTAAAACCCTCATTACAATAGAGCTATT
>NW_016107804.1:1289732-1383443 GCF_001604975.1 Cebus imitator | reverse complement strand
TTTTTGAGACGGAGTCTCTCTCTGTTGCCAGGATGGAGTGTAGTGGTGTGATCTCAGCACAATGCAACCTCCGCCTCCTGGGTACAAGTGATTCTCCTGCCTCAGCCTCCCAGGTAGCTGGGACTACAGGCATACACCACCACACCCAGAGATGGGGTTTCGCTGTGTTGGCCAGGATGATCTTGGTCTCTTGACCTCATGATCTGCTCACCTCTGCCTCCCAAAGTGCTGGGATTACAGACATGATCCACCCCTCCCAGTCCCTAACTAGCACCTTTTCATGCATTACATAGGATCACTGCTGTGGTCCAGATGTTAGTGTTGGAAATTTATATGTTGGAACTTAATTTGTATTTTGGAAGCTAAAGTCTAATGTGACAGTTTTAAGAGGTGGGCCTTTTGGGAAGTGATTAAGTCAGTAAGGCTCTGTCCTCACAAATGGAATTAGTGCCCTTGTAAAAGAAGTTAAAGGGAGCTGTCTTGCCCATTCCACCAGTTGAGGGTCTAGAAGGCATCATCCATGAGGAACAGGCCCCCACCAGACATGGAATCTGCTGATGCCTTAATCTCTGACTTTTCAGCCTCCAGAACTGTGAGAAGTAAATTCCTGCTGTTTATACATTACCTAGCCTAACGTATTTTGTTATAGCAGCAGGAATGAACTAAGACAATCCCCATGAAAGGTATAAACTAATCAAGTGTCAATAACACAAAATGATTCACCTCTTTTGCCAGCAATACCTTGGGGTTTTTGGAGGTCAGTGTAAATTGTTTGTGGCTATGAGGTAATAAAAACAAGACTTGGTTATTTGCTAAAATATGCATTAATTATGTATGCCTTTTTGGAAGGTATTCTCTATATGTACTCTATTAATAAATTAAGAAGGTCCTTATCTAATTTGGTATACGATTACAGCAGGGAGGATGACTAGTATTTGACAGAGGACCAGGTTGGGCAGGGGTCCTTCATTTTCCATCCACTCACTGCTATAGGGACTTTGAAATCTATTCTTTTAATTATACTATACTATAATGATATACACCAGCAACTCCTTTAAAATGAATCAACCCATCTTTCTGTTTCATAAGACCTGTTTCAGGTTGAGCACCATGGCTCATGCCTGTAATCCCAGCACTTTGGGAGACTGAGGTGGGTGGATCACCTAAGGCTGGGTGTTCGAGACTAGCCTGACCAACATGGAGAAACCCCATTTCTACTAAAAAATACAAAATTAGCCAGGCATGGTGGTGCATGCCTGTAATCTCAGCTACCAGGGAGGCTGAGGCAGGAGAATCACTTGAACCTGGAGGCAGAGGTTGAAGTGAGCTGAGATTGCACCATTGCACTCCAGCCTGGGCAGCAAGAGCAAAACTCTGTCTCAAAAAAAAAAAAAAAAAAAGACCTGTTTCTCCTCTTCTGTGTCAACATATCCACTTAGCAATTCTACCTGCTACTTTCATAGGCGAGGCAAGTAAGCCTAAGGCTTTACAGGTTGTTAATTCCAAAGTCAAATAATTTGAAACAAATTTGGAAAATCTAACAGTTTTCTCTATTTATGTTTTCTGCCTCTTATGTTGATATCTCCAGTGAAAAATTAGTGCCCGGCCCTTTAAACTATCTAAGTACACTGCTTGGGGCCAGGTGAGCATTGAATACTGGACCTCCTGAGCTCAGAAATCCAGGGTCTTATTTGGGATCAATGTGTAGAGGTGGCCAAGTCAATTAAAATGTACTCATTTGTTGACACTCCAGTTGCTAGAGGTGCCTGTTTGTCATCCCAGGGCTCCTTGGGGAAGTTGCTTCGTGCAATCTGTGTCTAGACCCTCAGGCTTGTGTCTCTGCCATTCCTACTTTCCCCCAAAAAACAGGGAGCCAGAGCTAATGAGGCCAAATGGTCCTGGAGCATTTGCTATAGCTGAGTACAAGAAACAGGAGGGAAGAACACAAACAACACAACCAAAGCCTCTTGCTGTAGATAGAGGGGAAGCCTGCAAAATACAAAGCGGGATTGCAGCCTTGCACTTAGGGGTTGGCTTGCTGTACTGAGCCCCCATCCAGGAGTAGTTTCACATCCTCCTGGGAGTGATCTGTTGTGCTATTCAGGAAGGGATCTGAACCCAGTCATATATGCTTCCATTTACCCAAGGGTGAAATTGACTGCACTTAACTGAAGATTCAGCAGCTCTGGCGCATGTTCTCAGACAGGCTTTAAACAGAGGTTTAGGTAGTTCCGGGATTCAGTCTTGCGGTGTAGGGGTTCAGTGCGGGTGGAGTTGGGGTGGGCTGGAAAGGAGGTAGTTCCCTGGAGATAACTCACTGCCATCTTAATTTTGAACAGATATCAAAGACTCCTTCAGAATAAACAGCCTTCATGTTTGAGACACAGACTCCTTATTCTCCAATTCCTAAATAACCCGAGTCTCCAAATGGTCTGATGTCAGAAATTCAGATGACCGTAAACCAGGCAGGGACATAAATAAATGGCAGTGAACCCCTTGTAAAGGAAGAAGCAGCAGCAGACCTTATGGCTCATTGGAGAATACGTATTCTGTCAAAATTGAGGCAGCCAATATTTGACTCTAGCTAATACGCACCGATGTGTGTCTATGAACTTAAGTCTTTTAATTTTTAAAGAAATTTAAATGTGAGTGTGTAATCTATAAAATTTAAAAACTGGCTAAATAAAAGATGTCTGTCCATGTACATATTTATTTAATATCAGTCTCACTGTTGCTGGCCGAGTATCCTGGGAGGCAGATTCTGAGAAGAGGAACATGAGGAAGGAAGTTTATTTGGGAGTGTTCCTGGATCAACATCTGTGGAAGGGAAGAGAAAAAGAAGGATCAGGCAGAGGAACAAGTTAAGCTGTGTTGAGGTCTTAACAAAGGCTTTAGCAGACCTTATACGACCTTGTAGGCAGGCATGAAACTGGGATAACCCTTTAGAGTTGTTGCCCTTTTGTGACTAGGAAGCCAGGCTTCTGTGTGCTCACATTAACCAGCTTTCGGGTTATACGCCCTGGGTTGTCAAGATGCTTTAGACGCAGGCAATTTTCAGAAAGGACTTACAGCTGAGGGTTGAGAGCACCTGGGGGAATAAGTCCCTTAGTCTTAAAGAGGGACCAGGGGCCAGAAGCAGTGCAGGCCTGTAATCCCAGTACTTTGGAAGGCTAAGGTGGGTGGATCACCTGAGGTCAGGAGTTCGAGACCAACCTGGCCAACATGGTGAAACCCTGTCTCTCCTAAATGTTCGAAAATTAACCAGGCTTGGTGATACGTGCCTATAATCCCAGCTACTAGGGAGGTTGTGGCAGGAGTATCGCTTGAACCCGGGAGGTAGAAGTTGCAGTGAGCCAAGATTGCACCACTGTACTCCAGCTTGGGCAATAGAAAAAAAAAAAAAAAGGGACCTGGGTGGAACACCCAGTGTCTACTACAGACCACCCTTCACATGTCTCAGATTCACTTCCTGGTTGTTGTTTTTTTGTTTATTTTTATTTTTTTGAGAGACAGGATCTTACTCTTGTCCAGGCTGGAGTGCAGTAGTGTGATCACAGCTCACTGCAGACTTTACCTCCTGGCCTCAAGTAATCCTCTTATCTTAGCCTCCCAAGTAGCGGGAAATATAGGCATGTGCCATCTGGATTCAGCTAATTTTTAAAACTTTTTGTAGAGAAGAGATCTGTGTTGGCTTGGCTGGTCTTGAACTCTTGGGCTCAAGCAATTCTCTCTCCTTGCCCTTCCAAAGAGCTGGGATTACAAACATGAGCCACCACAGCTGGCCTTAGATTCACTTCTTTGCATGGGTTCAGGGAGCAACAACTCCAGGATTTAGGGTCTCTTCTCTTGGGAGGTCTTGGGGCCTCTTTTTCCATAGCTGGTCTTAAGACCACAGTAAGACCCATTCCATATTGTCCTCTACTGACCATTTTAGATACTCCTTACTCTTAGCTAGTTAGTACCTTTACTAGTCCAGATGGTTTGGCTGGTGTTGGCACTTGGAAGGGGCAGAGCCCCTGGCCACCATGCCTTTCTCAGGCTCAAGTGCATTATGGCTGATGTACTTGTTCGTACCATTAATGCTGGGCAAGGTAGTACCTATAAGAACCCATGTAAATCACAAAGGTGCTATACATTCTCTTCCTTTCTTTTATTGTGTAACAGCAGTCTTACCTTTTCCTGATAATCAGTGTCCTACAAGGATGCTGACTCTCTGCCTGTTTACAGACTCTGGGCACATGAGCCCAAAGTACATAGGTAGCAGCTGCAACTTAAGAGTTCGATAGGATTCTTGCTATGCCCCCTGGTGGAAGCATTTCTCCTTTGGTAAAAAGGCACTAAATAACCCAGAGCTGCAGAAGTGGAAAGCATGTATTTCCCAGTTGGGTCCCTGGGAGTGAAGGTAAAAGGGATCACTTCCACTTCTTCCTCTTGGTTCTTGTATCCATGCATCCTTTGTTTTGGGAAACAGCACCATATAAAGGGCATTGATGTAAAATGTCCAGTGTATCCTGGAGGATAGTGGCCTATCCTTGCACAGACTCTTCTCTGAATTGGTGCTTCAGTTTTTCCTTCAATAGGCCATTCCTTCACACTCAGGATGGTAGCTTCTGGTTAAAATGGGATTTGATAAAACTGTGGATCCTGAGGTCATGCAGTGTTTCTTGTATGTCATTTGTTATTGAATGGGCCCCTTGGTCTGATGGGATGTTTTGTGGGATCCCATGCCAGTTAATCAGACACTCTTTAAGCCCTCAAATAGTGGCGTTGACTGAGGTCCTAGCAGTAGCAAAGGCAAATCCGTGCCTAGAATGTGTTCATTTCTGTAAAAACGAATCACTGTGCCTTCTAGTATGAAAGGGGCCCAGTATATTCAACTTGTCACCAAGTAGCTGCTTGTATCTTTACGGGATGGTGCCAGATTGGGAAGTAGGGTTGCTCTCACTTGCTGGCATGATGGACATTTGACAGCACCAGTAGCTGAATCAGCATTGATTGGTTCCCTGCATTGCCTCTAGCCCTGTCACTGTGCCTACTCTAATCATGTGCCCATTGTGCCAACACTGGGGCTGCTGATGGCAGAGCCTGGTAGATGTCAACAAACAGGGTCACTGTATGTACCTTATGGTTTAGTGCCTCTTTTGTGATGGATGCCCTCTGGAAGGCATTAGTAAGGCAATACATGTATCTTCAGTCTTCACCCCCATTCCCATAGGCCCACCCATCTGCTTCTACCCATGACCTTCTCTTCCTTGATCTTTTAATCTTTCCCCTTCCAGTCCCTAGTTGGTGCTGCCTAGGAGTCTATATATAATCTTAAGCCACATTTTTTCCCTTTCCATATAAGGTAGATGGCTAGCTGCACTGTCTGAAGCCATAGGAAGATATCTCCTTATTGTTGTCTTTCGGCACCACTCTTGAATGGGGCTGTCATGTGGCCATGGTCTATTTTCAGCTTGCTCCACTCACCAAGATGGCCTATCTGTAAACCAGGCTCAGGCTTTTTTACAGCTCCACCAGCTGATCATAAGAGCCACAGGCGTGTGTTAACAGAAAGGTACTGGAGCAAAAGTAGTGGATGACATGGGAGACTAGACCACTTGCCCAGGTAGCCTACTTATGCCCTTCAGCATTTCTCATGGCCAATCCTGGATGTATCACTTCCATTTGCAATGCATTGCTGCTAGGCCCAGCTGCTCTTATAACATGCTGAAACTGGTAAAACCTCATGCTGGGCATTTGTGGTTGCATGGTCACTTGATGACCCTGGTAAGGGCTTCTACCTTTACCAGGGTCCAAAAGGACCTATTTTTCAAATAGTGTGTAATTTTCTTGTTCCTGAGTCCTAGGAGTCTAAATTATGATTCTCCTTTTGGTACTTATATGACCTCCACATGGTGTCTTTTCCTGCAAATACCTCCAATATCATAGGAGTCATTGGATCATAGGGCCAAAATGGTGGGGCTGTTTACACTACAGCCAGATCTGTTACAGAACACTTTCCTACTCCAGGTGCCACTCAAAACTGACAGCCTTTTGTGTATTTTTTTTTATACACACACAAAAAAATTTGGAATATGGAATATGTTGTCTCTAAAGCCTGAAGAAGCCTACCAGGCTTTGTGCTCCCTTCATTGCAAGAGGAGTTCCCTAATACAATAATTTGTCCTTTACTCTGAAAGAAGTTGTGGCATGCACAGTCTGAGCTACCAGGCCCCTGTCTTGTAGATTTATCTTTATCTCCCATTCTCTAGGTAGAGTTCATGTGCCTTACCAAAACCTTCAATGTACTTGTCATTTCTTCCTCATCTAGTCATATTTTCATGATGTTATCAATAAAGTATACTACTGGGATGTTCTTTCAGATGTCCAGACAAGCTAGGTGTGTCGGACTACTTTATGGTGGAGGAAAGGATAATTAACATAGCCTTGGCTCAGGATCGTTCATGTGTACTGTTGTCTGTTCCAAGTGTGTGCAATCTGTTTTTGATCTTCTTTTCTGATGAAAAAGCACTCATTTTCTAGGTCAGTGGCTATGTACGGTCTACTTGAGGCCATTTGCTCTAGAAAAATATCGCAGTAGCTTAGGTTTGGGCTGTTGACTGAGTCATGCTCTGATATTTGCCCTTCGATATACTTGTCATTTCTTGCTCATCTAGTCATATTTTCATGACATTATCAGTAAAGTATACTAGTGAATTAAATGGTGATATGATAGGGACTAGCAACCCTGCATCCTTCAGGTCTTTACGTGTGCTGCTAACCTCTGCCATTAGGATAAAGCAATTTTTTAAATTTACTCTCTATCTTGGGTGGGGTGAGGGTTCAGTTTTGGAGCCTTCTGCTTGGTCTTCCCTACTTGATGGCTCTTACTGCAGAGACTAAAACTGATATGGAAATTGTGCTAATTGCCATGTTTGTCTATTCCAATTAATAGATGGTGGTCTGTGAAAATGACCACTAGGCGGATCAGTGAACCCACAAGGCCAAATGTAAGCCAAATGTAGACCAAGAGTCCTCTCAGTACCTGGCCTCCACATGTCTCTACTCTAAGAGAGGAGCTATGTTGATACTTCAGCTCTGGGTACCAGTGTCAACTGGGAGACTGTATCTGCCAGTCTTCAAAACCTTTATGTAGTCTTCTTTCCCACTTCACAGTGGCATTAGTAGGTGGCCGTAATGAAGCAGCATGGTTGTCTGGGGTGATACCTGGGATTCATTGTCTCATGGCCATGGAAAACTAGGACGTGGACACACAAGGAGTAAGGTTGAGAGTGGAAGTTTAATTGGCAGGAAAAAGAATAGCTGTCTCTGTGCAGAAAGAGTGGTCCCCAACGAGTCTTCTGAGTCCATGGTGAAATGCAGGGGTTTTATAGGTGAGCTTGAGGAGGCGGTGTCTGATTTACATAGAGCGCAAAAGATGGGTTGGACTAGGCGTACCATTTGCATAAGGCATGAAAAACTGGTTAGGACTAGATATGCCATTGCAGAGGGTGCCGGAAACTGGCCTCCCCCATCCCAATCTTTTTTTATGCAGATGGGCTCTCTGCCTTGCCAGTGCCATGTTGCTTATTCCTTTACTCTACACACGGTAACAAAAGGGAAGATGGGCCCTCTATGTTGACCATGCCTGGCCCCAGGTAGCCCTTTTCTATTGGCACAGCTGCCACCACCGGCATTCATCCATGCAAGCTTCCAGGTTGCTTATCTATGTCTGCAATTCGATTTTCCAGGCTTCTTTTGGTAGAAAAAAATAATTTCTTGGCCTATTTTTTGTTAGAAGGGAAGCCTTGATGAGGACTCCTTTACTCACATTATCTGCTTCAATAATTTATTTCTGTCTCCTGTATCAATAGGACCTCTTGTAGGAGGACTAGAAGTCTAAATTATGATTCTCCTATTGGTACTTGTGTGGGAGTCAAGGTTACCTTATACATTAGGCATGGCGTTCAGGCTCTTTCCTTCTGACGAACCCCTTTTCCTTCAGTTAATGGATTGCAAGCCTGAAAACTAGCTCAGATCCAGAATTTGGACAAGGGATTATTACATTTTAGTGAAGTGATTTCCCCTTAGTTTCCTGATCATTTATCTTTGATTTATTTTGATTACTATCTATATTAGTTTCCTATTTCTGCTGTAACAAATTACCACATACTTAAGAGGTTTCAGACAGTAAAGAGTTATTTTCTTACTGTTCCAGAAGTCAAAAATCTAAATTAGGTCTATGGGGCTAAAATCAGTGTCAACAGGGCCGCCTACATTCCTTCGCTCATGGTTGCATCTGACACTCTTAGTTGTCTAGACACAGACAGATACTGGTGTCTAGACACAGCAATTCTTGCTTTCTCTGACACAACTCCCTCCCTTTCTGAGTCTCCTGCCTCCGTCCTCCCTGTATTAGGACCCTTGTGATTACACTGGGACTGCCTCAGTAATCTAGGATAATCTCCCCATGTCAAGATCCTTAACTTAATCACAAAATCCCTTTGCCATGTAAGGTGACATCTTCATAGGTTCTGGGATTAGGGCGTGGACCTTTAGGGGGATGGTACACACTAGACTGCCTTCTTTCCTAAACCCATGTACATACATAGCTGAAAAACTTGGGATTTCTTGCTGAAAGGTGATTCACAGCGGCAACTTTGGGGAAATAAAGTATTTTCTAAAATTCCTGAAGTTCAGATAAGTTAATCAGACTCTCGTATCTCTCCCCATGATGCCTAAGGCAGAACTGTCAAGATTTTTTTCCCTCAGTATGAATGCAATTTCACTTGTGTGTCTAACATACTGGGCCAGAGATGAGAGCAGCATACAATAATTTATCCTTTTCTCTCAGCCTCATCTTATAACTCTGGCCTGTGGCTTTGCTATGAGTTGCCATCAGAGCTTATGGAGCAGGTCAGAATCCTTCAACATCAATGACTACTGAAGAAAAGAATGCGAAACTACATCTAGGGAGACGTAGGATTGCACACCTTTGCTTAAACTAGTGTAAGCTTGATTTTGGAATCAGCCAATCAGCCAGTGAGAATACTTTTCTGTAACTGTCATTCTTTTTTTTTTTTTTTTTTTTTTTTTTTTTTTTTTTTTTTTTTTTTTTTTTTGGTTTATGTGTATCCAAGGTAAGTTTGTTTACCAGTTTATTTCTGTATTCAATACGTAGACATCTAATAATAGCAGGTGAATCACCTCTTTGGTTCTCATTCTGCAACCCTGGAATTTCATGACTGAGATTTCCTTTGTTTGGATTGTAGGTAAAATTAATAGACCCAGATACTTAACCGGCAGCTGTAAGATTAAATGTTTATTTATGTAATATAAGGTTAGCCTATATATTTCACATAGACCTAGTATATATATTTTCCCTTTCAAAACTCTTGTATATTTACTTTGGAACTTTTTTTCTGAATTTTTCAAATCAGGACCAAGGGGAAAATGTTTTTTCATATTAAGATAGCAACATATAAGTGTATTTATAGAAAGTAAAAAATATTTTTAATGGTCAAAACTGTGTAAATGTCTAGGTCCTTATTTTAACTATTTTGGAGATTAAAGGACAGAGAACGGTCTGGACTTTCCCGCTTTAGATTAAAGGACAGAGAACAGTCTGGACTTTCCCCCCTGCCTGTTCAATCTCCCCATTTTCCCACTGATTCTGCTTTACTCCAAGCACTATAAAAGAGCTGGGGGCTACAGAGATAGATAAGACGTGGTTCCTGGCCTAAACAAGTTTAGAAAAAAAAATCAAAATATTAAAAATAATGGTAGGAATAGCTGCCATTTAATTAACTTGACTTATTTTATGCTAAGAGCCTTATGAGAATAATCTTACTTAATCTTCAATATGTTCACTGTCCTTTATTCCCCTGTACAGTGTGTTCTCCTTGCTCTCTTAAGCAGCTTAGATCCCTTGCTTCATCTTCAATTCCCTTGAGTTTTTCTCTCCCTTCTCAGCACTCATGTAAAAGAGCCCACATTCAATTCCACACCCTCCCTGCTCCTTGCCTGCACATATACTGCTGTAAGTGGCTGGAGGGACATCCACAACCATGTTTATTGGTTTCTCTTTAAATTTATGGCCACCATTTGAAGGGAATCCTTAGTACTGCTATTACAGGAAAGGGGTACCAATTCAGACCCCAAGAGAGGGTTCTTGGATCTCTCACAAGAAATAATTCAGGGAGAGTCCATAGAGCAATGAAAGCAAGTTTATTAAGAAAGTAAAGGAACAAAAGAATGGCTACTCCATAGACAGAGCAGCCCTGAGGGCTGCTGGTTGCCTGTTTTTATGATTCTTCTTGGTGATATGCTAAACAAGGGGTGGATTATTCATGCCTCCCCTGTTTAGACCATGTTAGGGTAACTTTTTGACATTGCCATGGCATTTGTAAACTGGTGGGAGTGTAGCAGTAAGGATGACCAGAGGTCTCTCTTGTCACCATCTTGGTTTTGGTGGGATTTGGCCGGCTTCTTTACTGCAAACTGTTTTATCAGCAAGATCTTTATGACCTGCATCTTGTGCTGACTTCCTGTCTCATCCTGTGACTTAAAATGCCTTAACCATCTGGGAATGCAGCCCAGTAGGTCTTCGGTCTCAGCCTCATTTTACACAGCTCCTATTCAAGATGGAGTTGCTCTGGTTAACATGCCTCTGACCACTGCAAGGTGATCATATCATAATTTCCTAGTTCCTTATTGTCCTGGAAAATGATTTTCATATGAACTCCTTCTTCTCTCTCCCAATACCATCTTTCCTAGACTGTCTTAGCTGATGGCAGAGAAAATAGATGGATTCAGAAAATAAATTCCATAAAGTTCCTCCAGGAAATAGACCCAGCTACTGGACTCTGTGTGAGGATATTCTCCTTTTCAGTTGTTGTGGAAGAACCAGTCTTGTTTCTAGCTAAGGGCAAGCTCTCCACTCGAACAGTAAATGTCGTCTGAGTTGCCTGTTCTAGAACTTTCTTACAGCCATTGACCTACTTCTCTCTTGCCTCATAAAGTTTCCTCTCCTGACCGAATCAGCCCCATTGGCATATAACTAATCAGTGCCCAGGTACCAATTCTACTCTACTGAGCCTTTCTTTGGCCCATATGTTGCCCTGAAATTTTGGACTGTATCATATTAGCAAAGTGATCCTTCACCATCTTAATTCATCTGCTCTGAAATCTAGAATCAGGAAACTCTAAAAATGCATAGAGAAGCAAAGATAGATACTGTAAAATCTAGATTCTAACTACATGCTCTTTAGTTCCAGAAAAGTTCTTCTTCACCTATTAAATCTTTATCTAGATGCAATTTTTAAAAATTCTTACATTCACTCGCCTAATAATTATTGAGCAATTTCTATGGACAAGGCTCTATTTCAGGCATTCAGTGAGTAAAACACAGACACATCCCATGCTCTCAAATAGCTTACATTCTGGTGATGGGGAGAATACCCAACAATAAATTATTATGTCATGTGGTAAAAAGTACTATGAAGATAAAGCAGGGAAGGGAGCTTGCAAGTGACAGGTGGTATAATAAGGGTATGCCTTATTATATAATAATGAGTATAAACTCCATGATATTTGGGACTTCTTATTCACCTGTGTTGCACTAATACCCAGAAAAATAATGGCACGTAGTAAGCAGAAGGTAAATATTGTGTGAATATTTTGTGAATGAATGAATTAATGAGTGATGGTGAAGAAGATAACCCAGTTAGGAGGTTGCAATAATTCAGGTGATAGCTAATGGTGGCGAAACACAGGGAGAAACTTTGCAAATGATGAGAGGAGCCTATGGTCTGGATACATTTGAAAGATATAACTGGCTAGGAGCATGACTCATGCCTATAATCCCAGCACTTTGGGAGGCTGAGGTAGGCAGATCACCTGAGGTTAGGGGTTCCAGACCAGCCTGGCCAACATGGCAAAACCCCATCTCTACTAAAAGTATAAAAATTAGCCAGATGTGTTGGCAGGCACCTGTAATCCCAGCTACTCAGGAGGCTGAGGCAGGAGAATTGCTTGGATCTGGGAGGCGGAGGTTGCGTGAGCTGAGATTGTGCCACTACACTCTAGCCTGAGGGACAATAGTGACACTCTATCTCAGGAAAAAAAAAAAAAAAAAGAACTAATAGCATTTACTGAAAGATTGTCTATAGAGTAGGGGTGTGATTGAAGGAGAGAAATCAAGGATAGTGCGAAATCCTTGGCCTGAGCAACTGGCATGGAGTACCGGTTGATTTAGGTGTGGAAGTCTGGGGTATGGCAGGTGTGGTAGCCAAAATTCAGCTTCTTTGGGACTATAAATCAAGTCTCTCTTTCTGTGTCTTTCTCTCCCTCTCTTTCATACTTTCCTGAGATACCTAAAGCCAAGCACTGCTGTGTATCCAAGAAAAACCATTCAGAGTCATTCTACTGTGGAAAACATCCATACTGGTTCCATTCTTCTCTCTCTTGGCCAGACACAGAGGCATCCTGTGTTGATGGCTGCCTTTCTTATAGCCAAGGAAGGCTTTTTCCTTCAAATTCATCTTAGAGGCTTTATTTTGGTTCAAGAAAGTGAAAGATAATTAAAGGGGATGAAACAGGGAAAGTAGTGTTTGTTGTGCATTTCTGATGATGGCAACAGCTTGAATCAATTTGCTGCTTATTATGTGTTCCTGTGCCTGGCTGGTCACAGCAGTCAGATCCAGAAGAACACATTGCAATTGCCATTTAACATGGCCTCTTGCATGCAAATCTGACCTCAAAAAGCTTAATCAGGTCTTGTTATTTGAAGCAATACACACACACACACACATACACACACACACACAATCACCAAGCGATCAAAAATATGGTATAAATGTATTTAGTAAAGAGTGTTCTGGATTATAATGATGGTAACAGAGGAGATAACTCAGATGTAAGAAAGGCAAAGAAACCTGTGAAATTTAAAAAAAAAAAAAAAGAAGCAGCAGTTTTTTTTTTTTTTTTGGATTGTAAATGTCTCTTATGTATTTTTACTTTTCTTGAGAAAAATTTGCAAGATCCTTTCCAGCAAGTTTGGGGCAGTAAAATCTATGGGAAAGATGCAGAGAGAGAGAGAGCTCTGCTGGTTTCCATAGTATGTAGTTAATTCTCTTTTTACTCTGTTCTAAATATAATCCTGCTCATTTGCATGCCAATCCCCAGAATGCTTTGTAATTTCACAACTCTTGGCTAGTGGTCTCAGCACTTATGCTTTAAGAACAAAGCAAAATGTTTAGGGCGTTCCTTTGGCCCACTCTTTTTTTTCCCCCTTGTGTTTTGCAAAGGAATATAGGGAGGTGACCTTTGCTTGGCATTCATCCTCCTTTCCAGAGTATCACAGAAATAAAGTGGAGACTGCTGTGGACTTTTCTTGTGAAGACTGCATTCAGACCAATTAACCATAAATAACTAGCAGCTTTGATTAACTCACTTGAGAGGGAGTGTTTAAGGGGGATTTTGCGTGTCCTTGGATTATGTGACCAATCTGGTTTTTTTCAGGTTTATGGCAAGCCCAAGCTGTAGTATTCTGTATCCTTTCTGTGGATGATGCCTTATATAGTTTCTTTATTGCAAGCACGTCTTCACTTTAATGACAAGATGTCTAGAATTGCCATCAGTAGGCTGCCTTATGGAAACGTGAATTCAAGATCTTCAACACAGATTTAGTCACGCTTAGTGACATAGAGGATTTCTATTTAATAGAACATTAAGACTGACAATTGGGGGGTGCGGTGGGAGACATTTTCAAGGGGTTTGTAATTTTTTTTATTTTATTTTGCATAGCAAGTGTTTTTTTCTTGTTCTTTAAATTGTATGTTTGGAATTATTTTTCGTGAGAGTTGAGCTCCCTTACTTCCAGCCACCACTCAGGCCCCACCCACAGTGGCCTCTCCAAATTTGTCTCCCTTTGGCAGTTTGATTTTAGCAGGTATCTAAAGGACAATATATTCCTTCGCCGAAGGGCCGTGGTTTTGCTTCTGAAAACACGTAAACCTTCGTCTGGCAGCCCTGCCTAAAGTAAACTCTGGATTGTGAACAGCACACGTGGTTCACTACTGACTGGGAGCAATAGCAGTTCTACTCAAAATCCATGGCTGCACACCAGGAAAGTGTCTGGGCTTCTGCCTTCCCGCTCCACAGGTGTTTTCTACTTTTTACTCAAGGGCAGCATTCATGTTCTTTCTTTGATTCTGAGAGTCAGGCAGTGGAGTTTCTTTACCAAGATGTTACGTGTATATTTTTTAAATACAGGGAATGATGAGTCCACTGCCACCGTGCTCCTTGCAGCCTCCCAGAGCGAGTCAATGGCTTTCCATTTTCTCATGTGTATATTTCGGGTCTGGTGACCCCAGCAGGCCGGCCAGGCAGCAGTCAGACCAGTCCCCGGCGTCGGAAGGGGCTGCGCCGCAGTTTACCACCCGGCGGACCGCAGAGGCGGCGCCCAGCCCTCCTCTCGAACAAAGGCGCGGCCGCCGCATTCGGTCCGCGCGATGGCGGAGGAGATCGGGTGCCGGGAGGGAAGCCGGGAACCGTCTCCATTCTGAAACCAGGGCGAGGAAGGTGGGAGATCCGACGAGGGGCTGGCTGGGGGCGGCGGTGGCGCCCGGGGCTCGGCCACGCGGCGGGTGGGGCGTAGCTGCTGCTCCCACCCCTGACCGGGGCCTGCGCGCCCGAAAAGCCCCTCGCGCCCCCTGGTGGCTGTGGAGCAGCCTGGCTCCACCGTACTCGCAAATCAGGAAAAAAAAGGAAGAAAAAGAAAAAGTGGGTGAGGCAGATGCAAAGAGGAAAATCAATAGGGATAAGAGAGAAGAGGGAGGAGTCGCAGATCAGCCATTCTTGTCTTATGGGGTCCCAGCTGGCACAGTAAAAGAAAAAAAAAAAAACCCGGGCGTGAACGCGGGTGGAGGAGGGTGTGCGTGGGGGGGCGGGGGTGAAAGGGGGACTGGGGAGATTTACTATTGTCTCTGGCAGCCGCCGCGGGAGCCCGGGAGGGGGGCGGAGGCGGGCGGAGGCGGCGGCGCGGCCAGCGCACCATTCACTCCACCTGATCTCGGGGCGCTGTGCGCTGAGGAAGGCGCAGGCGAGCCGGAGCAGAGGAAGGAGGGAGAGAGGCAGCCGCTGCAGCCACCGCCGCCACCATGTCCTACCAAGGCAAGAAGAACATCCCGCGGATCACGGTGAGTCCCGGCGCCGCGGCTCCCTCCCTCCTCGCCCGCTCCCGGCCCGCTGTGCTGCGGGCGGGGGTGGCTCTGATGCCGCCGGCTTCCCTGGCTGGGTCCCCGGGGAGGGACGGAGACCCCGGGTCCGGGTGGCGGAGCGCGGCGGTCAGTCCAGCCGGCGCCACACAGACTGAGCGACCCTGGGGTTTGGGGAAAACAAAACAAAGAGGAAACCCAAATAGTGGCGCGGAGAACTTTGGATTATTTATCCTCCCTTCCCACCGCCAGTAGTTCCACAGTAGCGCGGGGCTCGCGGCTTTCCCAGGACCCCTGCTCCGCCTGGGGTGTCGGTGTGTGCAGCCCCAGGTTGAGGTGTGCTTTTTGTTTAAGGATCCTTTTGGCCGGGCGGGGTCTGGAGAGATGACACCTTTCTCCAGGGGTACTTGGCAGCCCGACCGCGCCCCTCTCCCAGCCCCAGCCCCACGGCTCTGACCCTTACGCCGCGAGGTTGGCGGGGTGTCTGGACCACCTGTCCTCGCCGGATCCCCTTCTTGCCTGCGTTCACTCCGACTCATGTTTCAGTGTGTCATTCATGGGACCGGACAGCTAACGTGGCTGCAGTGGGAATGATCAACTTTGTGTGTGTATGCCTTCTATGCACTTTACATTTTTCATTTCATTTCTCCCTCACGCCAAAGAAAAGGACGAGTTTTTAGAGCAGATTTTAGTTTGCTGTCGCGGGCGCACGCTGTGTGCATGCAGAGTTCAACCCATTGTGTGCAAGACCGAGACACCCCGACCGGCTGGTGTCGGATGCGCCGGGGTGCTCCTAGGGCGGGGTGGAGAGGGGACGTGCCATTATCAGGTACAGAAGCCGCATCTTCACTGGCGTCCAGCAAGGCTGGGATTGCATGGTGATGCCCCGCAACGATGCTCCCAAACAGTAGACACATAATGGCAGGCTGGGATGGGCATTTAAAAAAATAGAAAAAATAAAAACTAACATTTTTTAGTTTAGCACGAAGCAATGCAGTTGCGCTTTGTCTATAGTGAATTGGATGGTGTGTGTGTCTGTGTGTGTGTGTGTGTATGTGTGTGTAGTGGGGGAATGGGTGGCTACTCCATCTTTGCAAGCTGAACAAAGGAAGTAATCAGCTGGCCCTTGGGAGGCTCTGCAGCCGCCTTAGGGCAAAGCTTTACCTGCCATAGTAGCTGATTTGCAGGGTCCGCCAGGTTTTGTTGTGGGCAAGAGTCTGTTTGCACTTGTTCCCTTAGGCTTTGGAACGTCCTGTGCGTTTGCAATTGAGATGCAGGACCTTCCTGTCTGCAGGCAGGAAGAAG
Organism: Cebus imitator; assembly: GCF_001604975.1. Taxonomy (NCBI): domain Eukaryota; kingdom Metazoa; phylum Chordata; class Mammalia; order Primates; family Cebidae; genus Cebus; species Cebus imitator. The sequence continues at coordinate 1,366,938 of NW_016107804.1, read as the reverse complement.
CCTCTCTTGCCCCTGGTACACTTTATTGTCAATTGATTTATTTCTTTTGCCGCATCATATCTTTTTCATGCAACTGAGCTTCACTTCACACAAATGCACCCCACCCCTACCAGCTTCTCAGCTGGTGCTAAGGAAGAAACACTCCCCAGGGAGAAGAGTTGAGACCAGCAGGGATCCTTTTGCCTGGTGGAGGCTTTGGGTTTTATCCGATCCTCCTTTACCACTACCTGATATCATTCACTTTCCATTATTGAAGAAACACTGTGAGTCTTTTACAATGCACGGTATTATTTAGTGCCTACTGTCTTGTCTTTCCAAGGAGCTGTGGAAGTTATTATCAAAATAATAATAAAATAAAAAGAAAAAAGAAAGAGAAAAAGCTGAGTGGGACAAAAGCTCAATTTTTACTTATTTCCTTAATTTAGGAGATTGAGCTACAGCTCTCATGCTGTTCCATGCTGGAGGTGTGCTGCATGTATCTGCCAATTGCTTTATATCCAGTATGTATTTGCTAGTTTTCCTGTTTGGGAAAGGCAGAGAACCGATTTTTTTTTTTTTCCTCCTAGACTGCAGTGGTTCTTCTTCTGGACTCATCCTGTGACATGACATTGAGAGCCACACCCATTCTTCTAGGTATCATTTAAGGAACGATAAAGAAATTCAGCCTTGATAACTTGCCTTAGGAGCGCCAGTAAATGTGGTTGTGCCCTAATCCCAGGGCCAGGTTTGCAGTGGGTTCCCTTTTGTTTCTGTTTGAATGATCTTCCCTGGGGTACCTCCTTCATTTTCAGTGCAGCTTCCATCCTTTCTCTCTGTGTGTGGGGCGTGGTGCTGCATAGCAGCCTCTGCCTGGAAGCTGGGGCTGTATCTCTTGCAGCTGTAACAGGAGTAGACAGTGTTTGTGAATTTCTTCAAACCGGGCTGCCTTGCATTCATTGTTAAAACCAAGAGGATGAAAAGGAAGGGCATAGCAGGAGGCGGATGTTGGTCTTTGGGGATAAGGAATCCATTTGTAAATTTTCTCATGCTTTGTGTTTGCATTTCCATGAAGAAGGAATCTATTTTATAATAAAATTTTTATGTATGTTTGCATGTCTATTATAAGATTATAGTTGTCTATATACTATGAAGGTTGAGGTACCTTTTCTAGATATAGTTATAAATATAAAAATGTATACATAGATATTCATGTGCAGAAAGTATCATTAAAGATCTAAATATAACATATACCCCCTACCATCAATTCTAGTACATTTAAAAAATGGTCGTATTATGGAATTTGAGTTGAATTTTCACCCTCTCTATTCCTTTCTGTGAAGGCAGCCCCACCCAGTAGCTGAGGTGTCACTACAATCTGAGGACTGATGGGGGCAGTCTTTCTTGGCCTGGTACACTTTGCCTTCCTAGGAACTACTTTCTATCACTGTTTTGGGTCCGGAATAGGGTTGGTTGTTTTTGTTTTGTTTTGTTTTTTCCTCCTTCCACCTATTTTTGTTGCCCTCATGAGATTAAGGCATTCTTACTCTCCTTGTTTTATTGCTTTCCTGTTGGTGGGGGAGGGGGAGATTTCTGTGTCCCTGCTGGAGCTGGCTCCACCTTTCTCCAGGAGTAGCTTACCCTTCAGATCTTCTTCGTCCCTTCTCAGGTCGGCTCTGTGGATTATCTGTTCTACCTCAACATGAGCCTTGTTTCTGCTTATCAGACTGGCAGTTTTGGAGTTCAACAGATCACAGCAAGGGACCTTGTATCTTTACTGTCTAGCACTGAACCTGGCATACAGATACATAATGATTGTCACTTAAATGGATGAATTAATTAAAAATTGTTCCTAATAATAATAGCACCTACCTGTTGAGTGTTTGTGTCAGGTATTATGTGTTCTGCCTTACATGCCTTGTTACATTTAATCATTGACTCAATCAATACTGTCTGAGAGGGACTATAGTTATTCCTCTTTTATAAGTTAAAAAAATCTTAGAAAATAAAAATTAATTTGCCCAGGGTCAGAGAGTCAGTAAGTATTAGAGGCAGGACTTAAACCTACACACCCGACTGAAATGAAAATGCAGGTCCCTCACCATCACACACTTTTTGGTGTTCCTGCCTCTACCATTGCTGTGCCTTGGCATTGGTAGGGCAGATGGTTTCCAGACCGTCTCCACTGCTGGGAGGCATATTTTTCTTGTCACTGTCAACAAATCACATAGCATGGTCTTTCTGACCTTTTATTTTAAGTACATATAAGAACACATTCTTGAAATAGTAGTCACCATCAATGCTACAGGCAGAAATTCTTGATAAGTTACAGTTATTGTTTTCCTCTGACATAACGTTACAACTTGAAACTGACCACAAGACTGGGTCAGGCCCTAATACTTAAGCATTCAAGTTCCGGTGTTTCGTATGTATTTTCGTATTAGAACTTCCACAGATAATCATTTCCCAGATAAGAAAGGACATTGAAATACAGGTAGGTGAAGTTATTTAGAGCTGCCTGGTTAGAGTTAAGCTGAGGCTGTCATGGTGCAGCAGCTGCCTCCTGGAGGCCGTGCAGCTGAGATGTTGAAAGTTGTGGAAACAGCTCCAGAATTCTTTCTAGGAGACAAATTACAGAGAACCGTTTTTGTTTTTTTTTTTTGTTTTTTTTTTTGCAACTACTAATTGGGTTTCAGTAAACATTGTCTTGCAGATAATGCATTTCTGTTGCATTGGAAGTTTGGTGTGTGTGTGATATTTGGGAATTGCTGGAAGATATATCCCCAGTTGGGAATACAACTTGCAAAGTTCAGTCTAGGGTGTGTATTCAGATCTCTCGGATCTCCCTTGAAAGGGTGTAATTGTGAGTATAGTAGGTGCCACTGGAATTTATTTTCTTTTTTGGAGAAGTGAAGGGACCTTATGAACTGGAGGAACACCCAGATCTCTTTGGCAGTTGATCTGGGGGCCTAGAACTAGACTAGAACTGGAGGAAGGGACAGGCGCAGTCCCACCTTTGGATCTACACGCTCCTTGTGCGTCAATGGGTGTCATTTAAGAAGGAGAGGAAAATATTAGGAGATGGAGACCTAGAGTTGAGGAAACCAAAGGAGGAGGAGTCACGGAAAACCAGCTTTCTCTGTGTTGGAAGGCACCTTGAAAGGGAAATTCCAGAGTAAAAAAACAGAAGAAAAATAGCAAGCACTTAGGAATGGAAAGCAGCTTAGATATCTGATCACTGAAGTCTCAGCCTAGGCCCTGCCAGAAGTGTTTGTTTGTTACTTTAAATTTTGAGCAGGTATGTGCTGATTCTTAGCCAGGTTATTCCTTTTCCTCAAATACTAGGAGAAGGCCTCAGGCATATAAAGAGCCCTGAATGTTATTAGCTGTGACCAAGCCAGCTGGGCACTGGGAGGAATTCTGAAGAAATAGATTTCCTGCGAGAATTCAAGTCTATGTGGCAAAACACTCAGTTTATAAATAAAAAGACTTCCTGCTTATCACGCTGAGCTACTGAGAGGCTCGAACAGTGGCCATGAAAGTGGTCCATGAACTCTGAATGTGTTCAAGAGGGCAAATGCTGATTTATGTTTATAAAATCTCAGCTACTTTGAAATGTGGAAATTAATCAAGGAAGACTTGACAATGGTCTGGTTTAGAAAGAGACTACTTAGGAAATGTTTTTTTTTTAAAGTAAGAGTTTTCCAAGACAAAAATAAACACAGTGTTATATAAAACCTTTTTTTTTGGGGGGGTGGTTAGTTACATTACATTGTTCCTAAGAATTGTGCCTGTCCTCTCTGGTAGTCCGATACAGGCCATTAGACCACCTTTGAACTTTTGATACAGAGACTCTCCCTTAACCTGAATAGGGGCTATTCCTCTAAATTATTGAACTCTGTACATCTTTTCATCCTAATCAGCGTCTAGGCTAGAGTGACACACATTTTGAAGATCCTTTCAGCAGTTTCTTCATAACTTGTTTTTCAGTGACTTGTTTGCTCTTTTTTCTTCAGTTAGAAAAAAATAAAGCTAAATTATAGGGCCATTTTTGTTTGCTCATTACATTTGAAAAACTGCAAAATGTTTACAACAGTAGGAAGTCTCCAGGATTTAAATGCCTGTCTTTGATGAAATCAGTGCTTCTAATCAGAAGGAGACAGGAAATTTGAATATGTCATTACCTCTTGTGATGGATGTTAACTGGAGAGGTGAACTGCTCCCTGGTTACTCCCTCCTCAGATCAATGCTCAACTTTGCCTCTTCTCCCACTTTCTCTAGGCAAATGAGAAACAAATAAGAAAGACCTTGGAAAACCCAGATAAATAGGCTCCTTTATGTTCAGACACCTTTTGCTGTGAAGCCCCTCTTTCATCAACGTTTGTCTATTTCGATATATGAAACAAGTATCCTCCCACCCCTCAAAAAAAGCCAAAGGTAGTTTGGTGGAATAGAATGAGCCCCTCAACTTGGCCTCTTCTTTTGGTTCCAGTCCCTACACGAAGCCCAATATCAAAACTACTTTTCCTGAGGAGCTTTCTTCTGTTAATTAGATTGTAGGGAACTCAGTGGCTAGAAATACAGGACTAAGCATGGTGCAGCTGTTGTTATTAACTGTCTTAGTAAAAGCTACGTGGATTATCTCATTTAACTGACAGCAACTCTTATAGCTACAGTTATTAACCATCATTTTGCATTCTGGCAAGGGGCTCAGAGAAACTAAGTAATTTGGCTAAAGTCACATAGCTGAAAAAGCAAGACTCAGGGATTGATCCCTGCAGAGGTGAATTAGTTTCATAGGCAAGAGAGCAGTAGTTCTGTAGGCAAAGGTGAGTACCTTCTCCTGCCATTATTTCCAGCTGTCTACACCTGTTAGCTCCCAAATGCAGGTCACTGTTCACAGGATGGAAGGATTGGGGATGGTCTGGCCAGCCCTATCACATTACTATTGGAACAACAAGTGAATTGTGTGTCCTCTTGACAGTGGTTCATATATTGCTTCTGCCAGCTGTCTGAGTGAGTTAGCCTCTGGCTTTTGCCCAGGAGCATGCACGAGTACAGGGTGGAAAAGCGGATGCTATTTTTCTGCCTTGCGTCAGAGCAGATCTGGGTCTAAGGACCTTTCTCACTCTCTATCCCTGTCTTCTTCCCAGACATAGCCAGGGCCTCTGTTTCCCTTCAGCCACACGGAGAAACATTTATAGGAGACACCCAGCATTTTAAGCTAGATGGGGAAGCTCCACAGTAGAATGGTGCAGGGACCTATTTGGAACATCTGGAATTCAAAGACAACATTTCTCATGTCCTAATTAATATTTTTTTCTGCTGGAAGTGCTCGACAATGAAATTTTAAGGGTAAAATGCAATTTTATTTTTTAAGAGAGGAGTTCCTCGGACTAGTAGAGCAAAGGAGCCCTCTTGATTTTAGATATGGAATAAGGAAGCGAACCCTGGAGGGAGTATCAACACACTGTGGTTGAGGCCTGCCCTTGCCTCTAATTTACTTGTCACTTTGGGCAAACCCTTATTATCCCTCTCGGATTCTGCATCAGTAAAATGAGGGCATTGAACCAGATGATCCTTGAGGTCCCTGCCAGTGCAAATGACCCTGTGAGCCAGCCCCTCCTCACTTTGTTCCAAATTCACAGAGAGGAGTTCTAAGCCCTTCCTGTGAGGGAAAAGAGAGTAGGGAGAAAGTGGATGAGAGCAGCCATTGTTGGCTGAAACTCAGAGGGACCAGCCAACATCTGTGTTGGATATAAGGGTCTTTGGTTGCTTTTTACGCTTAAAATCCCAGCCTTTTTCTCATTCAGGGAGTAGACTTATTTAGATTTTGTGCTGAGGAGAAATGGAATAATAGTGACTGATAGATCCTCTGCCTAGCAGAGCATTAGTATTAATTCAGATGAGCATTATTAAAGTGATATCATGATTCATTTGCTGTCACATACAGTCTTTCTTTAGGATAAGGCTAGTATTGATAAGGGCATGAAGGCGACAGTTGCCCAAAATCTGGACCAACTAAACGAACAAGCAAACAAATAAGAAACAACTCTGAGTCTGTATATGCTCACCAAGCTCTTTTTTAGCTGCTCTTGCTAATATTTCAAATATGAGGGCTGCCATTCAATGGAAATAATCTACCAACAAAGGCCCAATCATGCCATGTATATGCCATGAGGAAAGGGATGGTTTTTGTTTTGTTACCACTGAATCTCCAGCCCTTAGTCTTTGGTTGTTGCGTATTAGGCCCTCTGTATTTGCTGAATGAATCTATGTATTTAACACTTACCTGCAGGAATGATTTCAAGAGAGAAGGTCACCTGAAAGTATACCAATTTGTTCTTGTACATAATCTTCCCTTTCATTGACAACTTTCTAGAATATTAACTTCTAAATAAGGCCAGACTCTAAGAAACTAGCATAGGATCACTGGGCCAAGAGAAACATGACAGCTCTTTAGCAGAACAAGCAAGTCATTGTAATCCAGGGCCTGACCTGGGCACGTGTGCCAGAAAGTCCATCCATCATTTAGACTTTTTTCTTGTCTGGCCCCCATTTCTGTCTTTCTTCCAGATTCTGCATCTGGGCTTATTCTGAACTTGTTTCAGGGGCCTACCTGGGTACTTATTGCCCACAAACAAAGATATCATTTCTCTTACTGCAAATTATTTAAAAGAATTAATACAAATCTTTATGTCCTCTTTCAAATAGAGGGAATTGTCACCATGACTCTTTGAACCAGGACACAACATAGATCTTAATTGAGCTCTCTTTCTGCCTTTGCCCATAAACTAAAAAGTTATTAGAGTTATTAGCAGCAACTAGATAGGCCAATCTGCATTTGTAAAGGAAACTTGGTGTTTTGGAAGTATTGGTTAAGAAGCAGCTTATAGTTCTTTTTGTTTCCCTATCAGGGCTGGCCATTTACATGGAATGATTTTGTTTCTGTGTGTTCTCTCAAAAGATTTTTAGTGTCTTATCCCGCTACACCTGTCAGCTATCTCTGAGCTATAATTGGAGCTATTCTTGTTACTAGCTTTTATTCTAAACATCATTCTTTGGTTTGAAGGGTCGGACGAGTTAACACAGATTTTACCAAGTTTACCTCTCGGTGGAAACCAGAGTTCATGGTTTCAATATGTCTATGTGTAATGACAATCACTAGAGTCTTTTATTATTTTATTTTAGAGACAGAGTTTTGCTCTTGTCACACAGGCTGGAGTGCAGTGGTGTGATCTTGGCTCACTGCAACCTCCCCCTTCCGGATTCAACCAATTCTCCTGCCTCAGCCTCCCGAGTAGCTGGGATTACAGGCACCCGCCACCACACCCAGCTAATTTTGTATTTCTAGTAGAGATGCAGTTTCTCCATGTTGCAAAGGGAGCATCTATAAGGGAAGACAAAATGGGAGAATCGAAGTATATTCATGGAACCAAAAACCGTTGATTAGAAAGTGTTTGAAGAACTATTTGTATTATAAGAGTGTCATATATAATATAATCAGGTATGATAAAAGCATTTTGCTATTTTTTTATTGCATAAAAGATATTTATTGACCATAAGCTTGGGAAAAGTTATTTTAATAATAATAAGAATTCATGTTTATTGTACCCTGTGTAAAGTGCTTTTTATTATCTCACTTAATTCTCAAAACAACTCAATTAGTAGGTGGATTTTTAAGTAGGTCTTTCTTTCCATTTTATCGATGAGGAAATGTAGAGAGATAAAGTAATTTGACTAATATCGCACAAGGCTTAAATGTTGGAGCCAAAATTCAAACTAAGGTTTATGTGACTTACAGCCCCCATTCTTAACTGCATCCTATGGTGCTACCTTAAATTCTGCATCCTATGGTGCTACCTTAAATTCTCCCCTGTTTTATCTTCTCCCACCTCTGGAGTCACAAGGCATTGATTCCAATTGGAGTTCACTTACTTCAAGTCCAGCAGTAAGTTGTTCTCTGCACCTGTTTCCTAAAAGGTATGAGTGGTGCAAGTTATGGGGGATGTGGAGAACAGTTGGTACCCCTCCTCTGCAAGGGCAGTGGACTCCTTAGCACTGTTTGGCATCAGGAAGCCCTCTAGCCTTCCTATTACGAGCAATCTTTCCCTGGCATGTCCAAAGCTGCTCCACACTGTTGTACTTACACAAACAACTTGCCAGGGAGGTTCCCACCACTCTCAGCATCTTGACATTGAATTAGCAAAACTACCAATTAGGGGTTCTTCCTAGAGTGAATTTAAATGCCACCTTCTCATTTCATGCCCTATGCTGCATGCTCCATTCTCTTAAATAAGTCTTAAGCAAGACTCTTCTAAGGTTTGCCTTACTATGGCTCTGTAAAATTCATACTTTGAGTATCCATGGAGATTACTCTTTTCCTTATTTCTTCTAAAAAAAAAAAAAATGGGATACGTGTGCAGACCGTGCAGGTTTGCTACATAGGTATACATGTGCCATGGTGGTTTGCTGCATCTATTGACTTATCCTGTAAATTCCCTTTCCTCACCCTGCCCCCCCAGCAGACCCTGGTGTATGTCGTTCCCCTCTCTGTGTCCATGTGTTCTCAATGTTCAGCTCCCACTTATGAGTGAGAACATGCGGTGTTTGGTTTTCTGTTCCTGTGTTAGTTTGCTGAGGATGATGGCTTTCAGCTTTATCCATGTCCCTGCAAAGGACATGATCTCATTCCTTTTCATGACTGCATAGTATTCGATAGTGTATATGTACTGCATTTTCTTTATCCAGTCTATCATTGATGGGCATTTGGGTTGGTTCCATGTCTTTGCTATTGTTAATAGTGCTGCATATGCGTGCATGTGTCTTTATAGTAGGATGACTTATATTCCTTTGGGTATATACCCAGTAATGGGATTGCTGGCTCAAGATTTTTTTTTTTAAGCCTAATGCCCCATCTTATGAGTCAGAAAACCAAGACCCAAGTGGTACTCACTTAATTAGCATTTTTGCTACTATCTGTTTTACTGTGGGGTACAAAGATTTTAAAATTAACTAACGGCATTTTTTCCATTACAAAGCTTAAGTATGTTGGTTGTAGAAAAAATTACCAAAAACACGAACAATAAGGACAATAAAAATAAGCTACACTGAAATTACTCAGAACCAATGTAAACTTTCAGTATACACATCTAGAATTTTTTCTTGACTATATGTGTCATTTATTAAAATGGTTCCACATATTGTTTATGCTGTTTTATGTCTTTTCATTGCACAATAACTTAATTTTTAATAGCTATATATTATTACATTCCTTGGAAAATCTAGTTAAATAGATCTCATTTTGTTTGCATTGTTTTGATTTTTTTTCCAAAAATCTTTGTATTAACAATAAAATGAAATGACAGATTCATTGTCAGTTGAAGTTTTTTAGTTGAACCCAAACTAAAAGCTACCCTAGGATGAGAGGTTCAGTAACCTGCTGAAGTAACTCAGCTCATGAGCATCAGACTACAGATTGATATCCTAATGTCTTTACTCTTAGCCTTACATTCTTGTCACCACTCATTCCTTCATTAGTTGTGCCATTTATGGAAAACTCTGCTTTCTCTCGTTCCCTTAGCTCTCGCATGAGCACATTTTTTTCTCACCACCACCTTTGCCTTCCTCCCAGTCTTGTTGAGGCTGTTGACATTTGTAGAGGTACACCGTGTCTTGGGACCTGAAGCTACACAGCTGGAGAGGGAACATGGCCAGTTCTTCCCCACTCCTTACTCACTCAACCTGTAAGCTTGGAAACTGGTTTTAATTTTACATTTCCTGTGTGTATGTGTGTTTGTTTTTAAAACTTTTTTCCACTTAATTCTTTCAAGGAGATCTTTATTTTAATTCTTGTACTTTTTCCCTCAAAGCCAATCTGTGCCCCAAATTTTGATGAGATTACTTTGTTTGGTGATATTGTTAAATTCATGGTGGGGTTTTTGGTTTATCCAACTAAATTGGTTTAAATTACAGCCTTACAGGCAGAAAGGACTTTAAACAACTTAGAAGGTTTTAAGGCAATTGAATATAATCTTCTACTTCTAGGGACTTCATCCTGGGTTTATTCCACAAAGAAGGTATTTTTTGTTGTTGTTTTCTTTTTATTTCATTTACTTCGTTGCATGCTCTATCTCGGAGCCCTTTTTGCTATGAGAAATCATGGGAAAAACTTAGCTTTGCTTGGCTAGGGAAGGAAGATAAATAAGGGACCTGTTATTCCGACCCCTTCATTTGAATGATTAAGAAAATGTGGGTCAAAAGTGGGAAATAATTTGCCAAAGTCATATAGTAAAATAGGTTTAAAAAAATATGGGCATAGGACTCATTTTTCCTTGCTGTAGTTTAGTGCTTTTCTCGTAACTTTTGTTGAGGGAGGAAGAGGATGAGGAGGAGAGTGAATGTCCCCTACCTGCTAATTGAAGTCTTAACCCTCAGTACCTTAGAATATGACTGTATTGGAGACAGGGTCTTCAGAGAGGTAACTAAGTTAAATGAGGTCATTAGGATGGGCTCTAATCCATTTTGACTGGGGACTTTTATAAGAAGAACAGATTAGGACACAGACACACACAGAGGGAAGAGCATGTGAGGACACAAGGATCAGGGGAGTTTGAGGAGAGGCGTCAGAAGAAACCAAGCCTGCTGACACCCTGATCTCAGACTCCTAGTGTTCATAACTTTGGGAAAATCAGTTTCTGTTGTTGAAACCATCAGTCTGCGGTACTTCTTTATGGCAGCCGTAGCAGAGTCATAAAGGGAGAAAGTGAAGAACAAAGAATGAAAAAATTAAAAACTTCAAACTTGAGAAGTTCTCAGAGAGCAGAAAAGGGAGCCTCAAATAAAATTTATAAGAAACTGTGCCAAGCTGGAGCCCATACTAACTGATTTTCAATTATAATTTTATACATGGCATTTCATTCAATTCTCATACAATGCCTAGATTATAGTTATTATTAACCCACTTTACAGATGAGGAAATTGAAACTCGGAAAGTTAATTTATCTCAGGTTGTATCATTGTTAGCTAACTGGCAGAACTGAGTCCAAATCCACTTTCGGGTCTGCCCTGAAAACCCTCACTTACTGTACTATTCTATCTCCTGTTAAGAAGGTTAATGTAAGCTGCTTAGAAAACATTACTTATCAAGTTATTTAATGTTAGGAGAAATAAAAAAAACATGTACGCCAAAGTCTCAGTGACCTGGAATCCATGTAATTGATTAGACAGGAACTACTTGGCCCCTAATTTTAGGATAAAAACAGAGATCAGGGAAATTTAAAAAGATGGTGTATTTAGATTTCAGTACAGTCATCCCAGTGGCTTACACTTTCACATGTCTAAATGGACAGCTATACATAATGAAGAAGTAATGTTCATAGTGATGTGCCTTGGGCCGTGAAGAAAGCTGATTCATCAGAGAGGATCAGCTACTCTCACTAGCTTGCATTTGCTAAAAAGCAGGAAACCAGATCCGTACATGTATAACATGAGCTGACTTGGAAGCTGCCTATGTCAGAGTTTTACAAAGACATATTTTAGAAGTAATTTCAGTGATTAGATAAATATCCAAACAAATAATCAAAGTAACCTGAGCTGCTGGTAAACCCAGGTGTTATGATATTGGAACTATGAAGTGCTTTAAATATTGAATGTAGATGGCTCTGTTGAAGCTGCCTCCTCACTGTTTCAAAGTTGTGAAGTCTATCAATGCTGAAATATATAGGTGAAATTTACTTGGATATTTAGTAAGAAGACACAGTCAAGGTAAGAGGTGGGCAGGCATTGTTTTCAACAGATACTGTGATCAGTTCCCAACTAGCTGTATATTAGCTGTGCATATTTGTTGGTTGTACCTTTAGTGTAGAATATTAAGCCAACCACTTCTCACCATTTTTCATCAGTCATCACGCTCACTCAAGTCTCTGTCATCTTACTCCAAGAACTCCATAACTTCTCTGTGGTTCCACTTTGCCTACCCCTAAATTCATTCCCCATTCATGATAACCAGGTGATCTTTTAAAACTGTAAATCAAACCAAGTCACTCCCCTGCTCAAATGTCTCCTATTGCACTTCAACTAAAACCCAGACCACAGCCCTTGAGGTCCCATGTGGGGTTACCCTGCCTACTACTTTTCTGGTCTCCAGTCCTGCCACTGCCGGTCAGTGACTCAGCATCAGCCATCCTCCCATTATGGCACGTTCATGTCCAGCTCAAAGCTTCTGTACTTGCTGTTTTTTCTTTTTGTGTTTTTTTTTTTTTCCTTTGTTTTTGGATTATTCACATCAGTTCAGGAGACAGCTCCTTAGACATGCCTTCTTTGAGCTCCTTAGACATGCCTTCTTTCAATATAATAAAATGTCCCAGACTCTGTTCCCAGCCTCTACCATCCCCTTATCCTTTTTCTAAATTTCACTTATCACTGTTGAAATTATGCTACTTATTTATTAACTTACCTATTCTTTGCCTTTTCAACCACTGCAGTGCCTTATTTTACTTTGTTCATTATTGTATCAATAGGACTGTGAGCAGGAGGCATTTACAAATACTAGATGAAAGAATGAATGAAGGAATTTAGGCTAATGTTTTTTCCCTGGGTTAAGTGGTTTGGAGAGAACAGGTGTCAAGGAAATAGGGATATCAAAAGGCTGTTAGTCTATCAGGTCCATGATCCTAGGGACTCTGTGTCATACCCCACAGTATCACCAAAGCCTAGCTCAGTCTAACCCTGAATGAATGGAATGATAAATGAAAGATAAGACTTGGGGCAACAGGGGAAGAGTGAAAACTGTTTGTGTCTGAGATGACTGGCAAAGCTGGTGACTTGTTTTCTATTTTTTGGACAAAATTTAATGCATGTTACAACATACATCTTGCTTTGATAGGCATAAAACATATAACTGTAAACTTCAGTCTGAAACATTTCTGAGCAGACATACATCATAAAAGAGCAGACTATTCCAGAACTGCTCCCCTGTTGTTAGGCTCAGAATGTTAAGTAGTGATCATGGGAAGAGAAGTGGGCAGCTTTATGGCTTTGCAGGTAAGGGATGAAGTCTTACAAGTTTTAAACACAGAGAATGTATTCCCATAATGTTAGCATGGTCTTTGCCAATAGTAAGAAGTCTTGAATACATTCCAGGAGGTGCCCCTTATGAGTAAAGCCTTAGACCTTCATTGAAGGTGAAGAAACCTTTTGTTCTAGGATTAACTACTCACTTGTCTCTGATTTTCGAGTTCTGACAATTTTTAAGTGGTGCCTCATTTGTATTTAGTTCAAGTGTTTGTTTCATGCAAGGTCTGCCTGACCTCTTGAGGTCCTTGTTCTCAGAGCATCAGCAGTTTTATCTATCAATACAACTTGAGGAAGTTCAGGGCCAAAGAATCAAAAATAGCCTCTGCTTCAATAACCACCTCTCTATCCAATGAAAACAGAGCTGTGGATGTACAGGTTTTTAGACAGACAGAAGGAAGCCTATAACCAAAAAAATCACTCATCATGATTGTCTGCTTTGTCAAGAAAGAACCAGAAAAAAAGAGCAAACTCTTCCCTTTCTTTTCTTACCCATATTATTTTCTAGGAAGTATGTTTTGGTTCTTGTAGAAAGGTAGTTAAGATACATGGTATGAATCAAACCAAACTAAAAAGAAATGAAAGTCAAGTTACTTTTCAGGGATAAAGGAGAGGAGAGGTATGCACCAGGTGGAAGGCTTTGACCTGAGAAGATTTAGGGAGGTTCTAGCTTTTAAAGGGACTCCCATTTATTGAGTACCTACTATGCACCAGAATCTGGGCTTAATCCTCACAGCATTCCTTTGAAAAAGATATTGTTTTCCTTGTTTTACAGTCAGGACTCCAAAGGCTTTCCCTTTTCCGCCATTCCATCAGGCTAACTGGCACTGATTTACCACTTGGGTTTTCGGGCTGCTTTAATGATGAGGACCCTCTTTGCTCTCCTGTATGATAGAACTAATCTTTGAGGTCTGGACTGCAAGGCAGAGCACACTGGAAGACATCTGTGGTCTTTGAGACAATTCCTTCCTTCCACACTCTCCACAGGGCCCTTTCCGTGGCCACCTAATGTGACTGGAGCACCACAGCTAAGTGTTCTGTTAGACTGGCCCACCATGGGACAGTTTTAGGAAGTTGCATAAGCCAGTGGTTGTGTGCTTACGACCACAATCCCCAAGAAGCCCCCACCAGCTTTAAAAGTACAATGCCTGATTTGAAGAAGAATCCCTGTGGCCTCCACAAATAGATGGGGAGCTATTGCCTGTCATTTGAAGGTGCTTGTCACACATTCCAAGGCCTGAGCCCGCATTCCTCCTCTGGGAATTGCATTTTGGCAGGCTTTCAGATTTAATGAAAAGGTTTCTTGTTTCTGAGGAGTAATAGGGTGGGAATTCATTCGACTTCTCTGTCATTGTAAAGGCTCTGTCAAAGCCAGTTGTCAGTCAGAAAAGATGAAAGGGAAGAGCTGCTTCTTAAGAGGGAGCTGGGTACCATTAATGGCGCAGCAGCTTGGAAAGGCGAAGGGGGTCACAGAACTTTGACCAGAGTCCACAGCTCCCACTCCCGTTCTAGGGATCTTTCCACTATTCTTTGCTGCCTTTCAATTGGCACAGCCATTTTCAGTGTGGCATTAACTCAAGTCCATCCACTAATACCTGACCATTCTCCTAAATCCCAGGCCACCATTTTCAGTGACCTGCTGCATGGCTCAGTGATTGACCAGTACCTCAAAATTATTCTTAGTCTTGCACTTCAATTTGGTTAGCCCTTTATCTGTTCCCTCTGTCTATTAACGGGTCCTCCCTAGACATGCTGCTTTGAAACTTCAGTCTGGTTTGGCACGTCTGCATCTGCATCATTTTCTCTTCCTCTTCAGTTACTTAGTTGATTGACGCTTTCTTCTACAGTATGCCATTGCATTTTCCAATCCATATTCTTCCTGTCACACTGGACCACGGCAATTACCACATTCTTTTACCTTTTAATAATTTTCTTTATTGTTTCTTTTAAAAGTTATAAAGTACATTATGCATATGCAACTAGAGAAATAATGTAAATAGAGGAGAGAGAAGAAAAAGTTTAAAAGGACCCCTACCACCTCTCTCTGCATCCTTCTACAATATCCAATGTTAACAATATGATGTGCATCCTTCCAGAACTTTCTTCCAGATCAGCACACACAAAAATATAATAAACGTATTTACATACAGTGTTTTCTGTTTGCTTTGGCAAGAACTGGATCATATTTTGCACATTGCTCTACAACTTACTTATTTTAGATATTTCTTCAGTTCATGATACAGATTTAAAGGTGGACATAATAATTGTAATCCATAGTATGGCAATATCATAGTTTATTAAATCATGTCCTACTGTTGGCCATTCAGGGCCTGGGTTGGCTATTTCCTGCTTGCATCCCCAGATACCCTCTTCACCTTTGTCTGCCATGCTCCATGTCCAGGGCCTGCATGGTGTACATTAGTCTGTTTCTTTGCCCTTGGGCTTCTGGTTACATTTAGCTCTTAGAGCACCAATAGGAGAGTAGAGGGGGAGTGAACAATGAAGTCAGGGTATTTCCCCCTGCTTCCTTCCTGTCACTGAGTCATTGTGGGACAGCTGCATACCTCTGCTGAAGGTTACAACTTCTGCCGGGCAGTCCTCTCCTTACAGCTAGGGCCTCCACTTCCAGTAACCACTCCCTCCCCTTTCCCTTTTCTGGCCCTGGAATGGCAATGGCTCACTGCTGCTTGTAGGCCCTGGATGCTGCATATCCATTTATTAAAACATTGCCCACACTTTGTTAAATACTATGTTAAACTCTCCTTAATAACTTCTTAATAATTTTATCTGTTTCCTGTTGGCACCCTGAGTGCTAAAGGCCTTTCCTTATTTTTTTTTTTTCCCCTGCCACTTGCTGTTAGTTTCTAAGTTTTTCATTCCTTTATCTCCAGTGTGGATCTCTGTCAGCTTGATTTTTTGGCCTTAAGATTAACTATTTTACTTATTTTTTCAAGATCCTTCTAGGGCTCCTACTAGTTGGCAGTCTCTTGCATCCCTCATTCCAGTATCTTAAGCATTGGAGGAAGAAGGGTGCCTAGCTCCACAATTTCCCATGGAAATGCATTTTTCACATCGGTACCATTGGTTCTCCCAATGATTGGTTGTGTGTTGTTGGACCATGAGCTAACCTCCCTAAGCTTCCATGTCTTCATCAATTCAGTGGGAATGATAGCGGCATATAATTCATAGCACTTAAAGATTAATTGAACAAGATGTACTTAAAGCTTCCAACAGTTTTCAGCAAATAAGTTTTCAGTAAATGGTAGTTATTAACTATTGTTCCCAGGCTCTGATCAGAATTGCCATTGGCCATACCCATGTATACAAATCAGCTATTTACCTTAGACCATGCAAGGCCTCTGTGGATCCTTTAATCTCTGCCAGACGAAAGATTTTTTTGCCTGCCTCTCGCCTCTCTCTCTCCCCTATTATTCTTAATTAACAGACTTTGTTTTTTAGAGAAGTTTTAGGTTTACGTAAAAATTGTGCACAAAAGTACAGAGAGCTCCCACGGACTTTTTCTTACTCCTTCCTCACCTCCAAGTTTCCTCTCTTATTAACACCTTATATGGGTGTGGTATCCTTGTTACAATAGATGAACCAATATTGATACATTGAAGAAAGTCCAGTTTAGATTAGGACTCACTTATTGTTGAGTAGCTCTATGGGTCTGAACAAATACGAAATGTCATGTGTCCATCATTACAGTATCTAGGACAGTTTCACTGCCTTGAACCACTTCAGTGTTCCACTTACTCCCCAGTTCATCCCCTCCCTGTTCCCCT
Organism: Cebus imitator; assembly: GCF_001604975.1. Lineage (NCBI taxonomy): Eukaryota > Metazoa > Chordata > Mammalia > Primates > Cebidae > Cebus > Cebus imitator. The sequence goes on along the minus strand of NW_016107804.1, from coordinate 1,350,103 downwards.
AGCCCCCGCCCCAAGTGGTGACCGCTGCTCATTTTACTGTTTCTGTAGCTTTACCCTTCGTGTTTTTAGGTCACATTACTATTTGTGATCCTTTTATTTCTTACTGTTTTATCTTTGCTTCTCTCTACACCTTCTCTATTCAGCTTCACGGCTAGTACTTACAGAAGAATATGTTTCAGGAATGAATTATTAAACTTGTTTAGCCTTAGAATAAAGACGTAGGTTGAATTTGAGGCACTTCTTCTTGATGGAGTAGGTATTTGGCTTTTGCACGGGCTCAGGGGCTCACGGGATAAGAGATCCTGTTTGATTCAAGCTGGATGTCTGTCCTCTAGTCTGTATATGCAAGAGAGCTTCCACCCACGGCACATGTATTTGAGGCCTAAAAAGGAACAATGCAAAGCAAAACAAACAGGTAATAAAACACAAAACAATCATATAAATCCAGACGAAAGAGGGGCATGAATGAGTTCTCTAAAGCACTGACTTGGCTTTAATCCATACTGGACTTTTATACTGTGGTCCTGAGCAGCAGATTTCTCAGGCAGTTTATATCAGATGGTAATAACTGCAATTTGGAGTTGACTTTACCAGTACATTGATGAAACAAGAGCAGTAAAGTAGACGTTGTAGCACAGTAGTGGGAGCAGTAGTTATATTTCTAATGCCTACCACTTAGGAGTGTTTTGTGAGTGCCCAACCCTGCATCATGTCTTTAACGCTCACGGTAGCCCCGTGAGGTAAGCATTATTATCTATACTTTACAGATAGATAAATGGGCCTTTTTAGAAAGATATACCTTCACTCAGCTGAAGAAGCTGACGTACACAGAAGGATCAAGTCAGTTGCCTAAAATCACAGAATAACTTAGTGGCAAAGATGCTAATGTCGCTCTGGCTTCTGGACTCCCGCAGTTGCCACCCACAGTTCAAGGTAGCTTTAAAAATTGCTATCAGTGCTGATTTTCTTCCCAGGCAGCAAGCTTTCTATTTTTTCCAACCAAATACCCAGTTAAAGATTTGTTACATCTCTTCACTTACCCAGATCTGGCATCTTATTTTCTGATAAGGCATCTTTGTTTCTACACCTGACCCTACTCCAACCTGCCTCTTCCCCCATTCACCAAAGCTTTGGACCCAGATCATGGTCCCCAGTAATCTCATCCTTCTGCTGTATTGCCTGGTGTGGGTGGTCCCCATCACTGTACTTTGGGTTCTGCTCTTGCTTCGGATAGGCCCATGTGGATTCATGTGGGCCCATGCTTCAGTAGCAGAGTTGGTTCCAGCTGTTTCATGAGATCGTTTTAGGGAATTCTGGAAGAGGGCATTAAATAACATGGAATCACATAATGACAAATTTTGTCTCCTTTGTAATTCTTTTTCAAATCTTCTGAGTAGATCAAGGGACAAGTCTCTGTTTAGTATTAGTTTCTCATTAACATCTCTCTGATCCATGATAATCTTCCTTTTTAACAAAATAACAGATCCAAGATCACCCTTTAGAACCCTCTTGAAGGCAGCAGAATGTTGAAAAAATTTAGTGATGTTTTTGTTGTATTCATTCCTAGGTTCACTGTTTATTTTTGGCAAGTAACACTAGCTTAGAATTTATGAAACTAAGGTAGTGTTTTCTCTTAAAATATATGTATTTAAGGATAATATTAATCAAATAATGGCACAGCTGACATAGCAGGCTGTGACAGGTATCATGCAGGTAATGCACAAATGACTGAGGTTTGAGCTACACAGATCCAGCTGACCTTCCTCCTTGAGAATGGAATCACTCTGGGGCTCCTCTTGTCCAGTGCTGTTAGACAATGCTTGTCCAATCCCCTCCCCACTTTCTTGTTCCTGGCTTTATCCATTTGTTTTATCTGTGTCTGGAACGCTGTTGAAGATTAAGAGACCATTTCGGGGAGCTAGGATTAGGGTGCCCTCCACAGTCCAGTCCCTCATCCACTCTGACCCAGGGCAGGCCACATCACTTGCCGGGCCCTTTAATAATGACATCTTTAAAATGGTTAACATGAAATTCCAGGGAGGGAAGGATGCACATAGCTAGCTTTGATTCTCCATTTCAGACAACAGAGCAGCCACTCTGCCCTGATTAATGCTGACTTGGGCTACTGCAGCCTCCACATTTCTGTTTTTCCTGCCTTGTATCTGTCCCTCTAGAGCTAAACCAAAGAAAATGAAGAAACCGAAGATACAGCTTTTCACGCATTGTGTATTCTGCTTTGTAGGTTGCATTTTAAAGGGAGTGCCCAAGTTGACCTATTTCCAGCACACCTCAGTGTTTGGAAGTGTGTTTACATGATGAGGAAAAAGATGAGGCTCTCATCTGTAGCAGTTCAGAGATTTGGAATAGCCAACCCTGGTAAACTATGCCGTTTCAATAAAGACTCAGAGCCAAGAAACTGCATTGTTCCTCAAGATATCTATCTTCTCTCAGGCCTTTCTCTTTGTCTCAATGGCACGCTTGTCATCGAGGGCCCTAATAATACACCCATATACTGGAGGGAGCGTGGGTAGGAGGCAGTTTTAAGACCTTACTGCCCACTCTGCAGTCCTGCTGGAAGAGATAGATTGTTATCTCTTCACAAGAGCTTATTTCCAGAGGAAAAATGACCTGGAGGGGCCATGAGAACTTGTCCTGTGGAGTTGGGTTTAAAAGGGGAAGTCTTGGCTGACCTTGGCTGCTGGTGGCAAGAGCTGAGAACAGTTGCTGAGGCTTGGCTGGGAACTGGCGTCTCTGGAATTCCCTTTATGGCAAGGTCTGTTGTATTTTGATTAACAGTGTTACTTCAGTCCTTCTTGAGTATTTATGAGAGAAGAGTTGTACAATGGCCAGTTATAAATGTAAGAAATAATAATGATGATGGTAGCTCACATGTATTGAGCATTTACAGTGCACCAAGCAAAGTTTAGCCCTTTATATATAGTATGCCCCATCATCCTTGTCTGCACCCTCAGAAAAAGGTATCATTGTCCCCATTGTTCACTGATGAGGCAGGTAACTGAAGCCCACCCAGAGAGGTGAAGTCATTTATCCATAACAGGTAGTGTTGGCGCTGAAAGTCAAGCTCATGTCTGCATGTCTCACCCAAGGCAACATATTTAATAGCAGAGCCAGGATGATAACTTGAGTCTCCTAAGAGCCTATTTCATACCTTTCCTGAATACCACCTTGAGTCAACTGGACTATCTTAGAATGTCTTTTTTTCCTCTCTTCTTGAAGTGACGCTACTTTGGGAAAGAAAAACAAAATTTCATCCATGCAGTCTATCCATCCTGATGTTTTCTTAAGAGTGAAAGTGTTTTTAGGAAATCAAATCTAATTGCCCAAATCGAATTTATTTTAAATAACCACTGCACCTTCATCTGGATTTTAAAAGGATCTTGAATCCCCACTGAGAGGGTCAGAGTCTGCACTTTGTTAATTCAGGTAACAAAATATTTGATTTTGGGAGTTTCATTCTTCATTTTATATCCTCTTTATAGGATTATGGTTTTTATTCTGAGCTGCTGGAATGTCTGCAGAGTGTGGAACAGATGTGTCTTAAGCACTGTTCTCAGGCTGATTTTATTGACTGGGAAGAAGTCCATGGAGGGCTTCAGTTTCTCCAGGAGGCATGTTCTCATTACCCCAGATAGACAAAGGTGGTAATTTATGTTCTCTAAGTTGAAGACTAGGGGAAGAAAACTAAAATGGAAACCAATGTCTCTAGTAGGCTTTTAGCTCAAGATTCTGCCTTTTCATTCCCTATTTTACCTTGCATCAGTCATTCTTAATAACATCCCTTGTTATGGTGTTTATTGCATCTTCCATTTCCCCCTGCCTTCCTCTCTTCCTCCTATTCTCCCTCCTTTCCTTTCTTTCTTATTTCTTTTTTGAGACTCAATCTCACTCTGTCGCCCAGGCTGGAGTGCAGTGGCGCAATCTCGGCTCACTGCAACCTCCGCCTCTCAGGTTCAAGTGATTCTCCTGCCTCAGCCTCCCAAGTAGCTGGGACTACAGCCCCATGCCACCTCCCCCAGATAATTTTTGTATTTTTAGTAGAGACTGGGTTTCACCATGTTGGTCAGGCTGGTCTAAAACTCCTGACCTCAGGTGATCTACCTGCCTTGGCCTCCCAAAGTGCTGGGATTACAGGTGTGGCCACCGTGCCTGTCCTCCTTCCTTTCTTTTTTCCCCTCCCTTCTTTCCTCCCTCTCTTCCTTTCTACCTTTTTTCCTCCCTCTCTTCCTTTCTACCTTTTTTCCTCCCTCTCTTTTGCTTTCCCTCTATTTTTTACTGCTTTCCTTTATTCATTTCTTTGTTCCTCTTTCTGTCTTTCATTCTCCTCTCACGCTGAGTTTCTTTATGGTTAGTTTTCTAATCAGTATCATATCCTAATGAAGGAAAAGATGTTAGACTTTTATCACACTTTAAGGTCCTGTGCAAAGCTGGATTGCAAAGTAGATCCCTTTATAAACTATATTAACATAGTCAGGTCATAAGGGGCAAGTTTATTGCACTGATTTTATAAGTAGTGGCTTGAAAGTTGGATTCCTAAAGCTACCTACCTCAGAGAACTGCTCAGCAGTTTGGACACTGGAGCAAATTCAATATTAAACAGAGAAGAGAGCCCTGTCAGAAAAAGCCACTTGTAATAAGGTTTAAAGACACTTGGTACAGGGGCCTAGGAGAAATCAGTGCTGTTCCAGGAGATGGGAGACCTGAATTTACTTCCAGTTGGAACTAATCTACTCTGTCACCTGGAGAAATGTCACTCATCTCTCTCTGTGTATCTCCCCATTTGGAAAACGGAAACAATAGTCTCTCACCAACATACTTCTTAAGGCTTAAAAACATTCAAAGTATTATAAATAATATTAATGGAGTAAATATAATATTTATGCAAAGTATTATTATCCGCTCTGGGCTGATGAAGAAAAATGATGCCCTGAGAGGTTAAGTCCAAACTCGAGATCACACACGTAGTTAAGTGGCCTGTCTGATTCTCCCAGCAGAGGGAAAAACCCAGCTGGATCCAGACTTGCCAGCTGGTATGCCTAGAACCCCACTGGTCTGGAAGACAGTGACACACTCTGCTCTTGGTAGCTGTGCAGGCTCTAAGGCACAGTCAGTAGCTGGTTGCTTCAGGTTCTGAATAGATTCATTTTGGGTCCAAGATACCCTTCAGATGACCACAGCATGCCCTAGGGATATCATAATTATTTATATACATAATTACATTAGAAAGGCTGCTAACTTGTAGACAAGACCATTTGACTTCCTCAGGCATCAGCTGATGGTTGCTTGGCAGTCTTGGCTGCCAGGAACAGAAAGTGAAGAGCCCCACTGAACCATAGTCATCACTGAGGGCAATTATTTTATTATTTTAAATTCTGGGATACGTGTATAGGATGTGCAGGTTTGTTACATAAACGTGTGCCATGGTGGTTTGTTGCATCTGTTAACCCATCACCTAGGCATTAAGCCCAGCATGCATTAGCTGTTTATCCTGATGTTCTCCCTCCTCCTGGCACCCCACCCACTGCCACAGGCCCTAGTGTGTGTTGTTCTTCTCCCTGTGTCCATGTGTTCTCATTGTTCAGCTCCCTCTTATAAGTGAGAACATGCAGGGTTTGGTTTTCTATTCTGTGTTAGTTTGCTAAGGATAATGGCTTCCAGCTCCATCCATGTACCTGCAGAAAAGAGAGCAATTTTTAATCAGAGATGTTGGGTTTGTTCATCTTGCTGGCTTTTGATCCTATCATGTGTTAATCCATCAGTCTCATCCATGAATTCATAGACAAACATTTTTTTGTGTCTTGTGAGGTTTGATTTTATGTGACCTGGGGGTGGTCAGGGGTTATGTCAAACCCCACACTCACATTCCTCAGTGCCAAGCCCAATAATTACCTTTCAGATTCCTCTTTGTTGATGACTAATTTGTGTAGGCTGCCCTTTGTAGTTGATCCCCCTTCCCTGGAAAGAGTTACAATTGGGGAGGATATCAGGGCAAGCCGATGGCCCCTAGGGGGAGCATTTATTTGAGCTCTGTAGGTTCAGGTTTTGATATTTTTGCTCTGCATGATGAAAACAAATAACAATAATATTAATACTTATAGCCCATGGAGCAAAGGTCTTCTTAATCTCTTCTCTGAAACCTACACCAGGCCTACCATTCATCTTTGGATTCTGTTTAGATTACTGATTATTGAGCCAGAAATATTGTATTTAATTACCATTTGAAAAGTTTCTATTAACACCATCTCAGTGGTGTTAATTCCACTTGGATCCGCGCTTACTATCTCCCTGATGTACATAGGGCTGGAGATAGCATTTGTCCCTTTGCTGACATTTGATGCCTGTTGAAGGGGGTGATGATCACACCAGTGGCTCAGGGCTGAATGTCGTAGGCTGGTCATATTTCATAACTGGTTTCAGTTCAGACAGAAACTGGCCCCTTTCCAAAAACCACTTTAGTTCAGCTCTTTGCTGGAAAGATAAAGAAAATCAGAAAAGCATTGAGCTATGAGATGGGACTCTTACAGTTACCAAGATTGTTATTATTATGAAGCTCCTATTGCAGATGCTCTGTCACCTTCCTGGACACACACAGAACTGTGGGGTAGTGCTGGGGGCAGGGAGGTGGGCAGTGGTTCCTTGTACCGGTCTGTGACTTGGTGCTAAGCTGGCTGATGGCTCCATAAGGAGCTTATAAAATACAGATTTGGTGACATAGAGCATAGCCTGGGAATATGTATTTTTCTAACGTACACAGTAGTTTGGAAGCACAGACCTAAGACTGCCCCATATAATTTTGCAGTACTGTTAAAATAGTAGATCACCAAGCCATCTTTTTTTTTTCTTAAAACTCTAGTTTTTGTCAACTTCCCACAATATTCTGACCCAGACACCTTTCCATCATGTAGTTATAATACAACCTCCTGTGTCCCACCCTTCACCTATTCATTCAACCAGTATGGAACAGCTGTCTAGGATGAGCTCGAGGACCTAAGGTAGAAATATCAAAAGACACATTGTTCCAAGACTAAAGGAAACTTTGGTTTAGTCAGGAGATAATTGAACAATAAATCAGCTACAGTAGAACATTGTTATTTTTCCAACTAAATTGCAACGGGAGCAGGTAAAATTTGCTGGAAAGTCCAGTCACACATTCTGGAGGAAAAGCCCTTTGGAGCCTTGACAAAGGAGATGACTGCTAGATGCCAAGTGATTATGTGAGGATAGAGAGCCTCATAATGTGACAAGAACTGCATGTCTTGTCATTTTTAAATATTGGCAATACATGATAGAAATGAGGGTGGACATATTGACAGACCAGATCATGAGAGGCTTGTATATCATATGTGGTGGACGTTTGTATTTGACCTCATAGGCATGTCTTCCTTGCCTCATATGTAGTTTGTTTCGAAATAACTTGTTGATCTTTATCTTTAAAAAAGATATATTTTCCCCTGACAATATGACATGATGAAATTTCTTCTTATGCAATACCTTTGAAGAGCAGCAGAAGCTAAGTGGTAATTTTCTGTATCCTAGATGAGGCCTACCTTCAAATCTCCTTTTCTGGCCCTTTCATTTCTGAACCTAGAAATCAGCCTGGTTGTGGGGGTCGCCTCCTCCATAAAATTTATGTCCTCTTGGAAAGCTGGTGTTCTCAAATAGGGTCTTAGAGAATCAGCATCAAGGGAATGATGACCATGGTTGGCCTTGCATATGGTATCTCCCTGCCCTTGACCGCTTGATCAATGACTCTTAATCCCCATAGTCAAATAGCCATGGAGAACATTTGCCCTGAGCAGTGCAGTCCAGAGCTGACTTCTCAACACAGGTCTTCACTCCTCTGTTTACAATCCTGATGTATGTCTCAGTGTATTTTCATTCAAACCCAAACTCTTACCAAACCCATCGTGAGTAGCCTGCCTACTCCCCCAGCCTGATTTAATGCCACTTTCTTCCTTGAACCCTAAACTCCTTTCACATTGAGCTTTTAAAGGTTTTCAGAGAAACAAACTTAGTCCTACCTCTGGGCTTGTGCACATGCTATTCCTTCTACCTACAGAAGTTCTTCACCCCACCTCCTATCTAATTGCTCTTCCCTGAAAAGATGTTTTCCAGTCTCTAAACAAACCCACTCCCCTATATTTTGTGACACTTACTGTAATTGTAGATTGCTTGATTTGTTTTGTTGACTTTATTTCTTTATTGCCAGACTTTCCCTTTAAGCACCAGAAAAGCAATGGCCTGGGGATGGATGGATGGATGGATGGATGGAGTTGAAATCTCTTTGTGAAGTTGAATTCTTCACAAAGTCCAGCCTCTCATTCTTTATTCATGTTATAGCTACACTCAGCCAGACTCCTTGAAATTGTTTTCTCCTCCATCAACCCAACAAAGCTGCATCCATCCCTCATACTTCTGTCTACGCTTCATTCATTTAATGAAATCTGTGATCTGTAAAGTTAACACTGATTTTTCCCTCTCCTGACTTACGTATAAAGTATATGTTTACTTTGTTAATAACTTTGGAGTATATTTGCATTGTTTTCAGTTGGTTAACTCATTCAAATTTCATCTAAGTTATAATTTTTTAAAAAGGCTTTATTTTTCTCATAATTAAAGCAATAAAGAAATGTACTCAGAAAATGTGAGAAATATTGAGTATAATGAGGTAAATATAAATCCCACATACTTTCTCCACTGTGAATTAAATACTATAGATACTTTGCCTTTTTTCCCTCTAGTGGTTTTCTTATACATTTTACAACATTGTGTGTACTTGTGCATACATTTGTAAGTATCTTGAGTTTTAGACATAACCACGATCTGAGCATGTCCTCATGTCATTACAAATACTTCTAAAAGCCTGTTTTCCTTATATGCCTCACCATAAGTTCTATTTTTGAGAATCATTATTGAGTGTTAACAGAGTACCAAAGAGTACACTAGGCACTGAGGCATATGTTGTCCCACTTTAAATATTTAGTGCATACTAAATCAGAAAATATTAAGAATGTCTCACTTACTTGAATAGCTATGTTTCCAGGTAGCTCTAATATTAATAGATTGCAGAAGCAAGAGATGAAACTCCAGAATAATTTAAATTAAGGGCAAACAAGAAAGACTGGATCTCCAGCAAATACACCTCTTTAAATGTTGAGCGCATTGAACAACAGATGTCTTTGGTAAATGTGTTTCTGCTACACATCTAGAACATGAATTGGGAAAACCTGGCAGACCATTCTTCTCTGAAATACTATCTGTGATAATGACTCATGTTTTCCTTCTTTTCTAGAGTGACCGTCTCCTTATCAAGGGAGGCCGAATCGTCAATGATGATCAATCCTTTTATGCTGATATTTACATGGAAGATGGCTTAATAAAGTATGTATATGGAACTTCTTCTCTTTATCTTTTTGCATTTCCTCACTTCATTCATGGCCCATAAAGAAGCTTGAATTACATGAATGTAGTGAAAAAAATCTGAATTTAATCTACAGAATGAAATTATACTGAGGGTAACTTTGTGCAGAAAGTATTGATGAGCATTCTATGGGTCATGGAAAAGTGGAAAATGTGGCCATCATTCTTAAGGATCCTGTAAAATGTGCACAAATTACAGCATCCTAAAAATATAAGGCTTTGTACAATAAGTATCAAAGGAGTTGAAGTCAGGATAAGTGATTTAGAAGTACAAAGAGGGAGAAATTCATTTAGAAGTAAGGCTTTGGGGTGGAGAGAGTATTTAAACTGAACCTTGACATGAGGATAGAACTTAGGTGAGTAGAGCACAGATAGGACATATATTTCAGGCAAGTTTTCCAAATAAATTCATTAGGGATGTATAATTACATTCTAAAATGGTATACTATTGGATGCCTGTTAAGTGTCACAGCCAGGTACATTTTTTTTTCTTTCTTTTTTTTTTGGGAGACTGAGTCTCACTCTGTCACCAGGCTGGAGTGCAGTGGAGTGATCTCAGCTCACTGCAACCTCTGACTCCCTGGCTCAAGCGATTCTCCTGCTTCAGCCTCCCAAGTAGCTGGGATTACAGGTACACACCACCATACCCAGCTAATTTTTGTATTTTTGGTAGAGACGGGGTTTCACCATGTTGGCCAGGATGGTCTCGATCTCCTGACCTAATAAAGCACCTGCCTCAGCTTCCCAAAGTTCTGGGATTACAGGTGTATGCCACTGTATCTGGCCACCAGGTGAGTTTTATGTGTAGGTTTCCTACATAGTGAACTTTAAAAGAGGATTTGATTTACATAATGTTTCATTACAGAAACAAAGTACACTACCATGCCGATAAGATGTTGTATAAGACTGGTGTATCCAACCCATTCTATTAGCCCCCTCTGCCCCTTTCAATTTTATATTTATATGGCTTAACTTCATTGACTAGTTAAAGATTTTGGTTATAAGAGATCTCTCGTTTATCTTTGAAAAGTTGGCTTAGATATAGTTTTCTGCAGACCAATGTTTTTTATCAGCCTCCAAGTCTAGACTAGCTTTCCCTTCTATGTGAGCTCAATGCAGCTTGTGCCCAGCCGGCCATGGTGGCTCACGCCTGTAATCTCATCACTTTGAGAGATTGGGGCAGGTGGATCACTTGAGTTCAGGAGTTTGAAATTAGCCTAGGCAACATGGTGAAACCCTGTCTCTGTCAAAAATACAAAAGTTAGTCGGGTGTGGTGGTGCATGCCTGTAATCCCAGCTACTCGGGAGCCTGAGGCAAGAGAATCACTTGAACCCAGGAGGCAGAGGTTGCAGTGAGCCAAGATCATGCCACTGCACTCTAGCACTCCACCCTGGGTGACAGAGGGAGACTCCACCTCAAAAAACAAACAAACAAACAAACAAAACTGGCTTGTGCTTTCATTAATCATAGCAATTCTGACACTGTTAGTCTCCTTTGAGAGTAAGGAGTCTTACTCTCCTATCTTACTTATGTATCTTGTTCATTCCATATCCCCAATACTTAACTCAGAACTTAGCACATAAAGATTTGATAAGAGCTACTTTTTATTTAGTGTGTAATATGTGCCAGGGAGAATGTTAAATGTTTTGCATGCTTTCCCTCATTCAATCAGCCAGCAGCCCTCCAAAGTAAGTACTGTGCTATTATTATCCTCTTTCCTGAGATGAGGAGAAAAAGGCATATAGAGAGTAAATAACTTGCTAAAGGTTAATGTATTCGTCAAATACATTTGAATGAATGAGCAAGTGAATGAATGAATGAATGAATGAATGCAAGAACAAAAATAGTTACTTTGCCAATTTACATTATTACTTTTTCGTATTGGAAGTAAGGGAAATGGAAATAATGGGCAAACCAAAAAATATGACAATAATATCTTCAAAATATAAGCCACAATTGATTTTATATTTTTCTATTCACTAAAATATTATTATGTGTAGTTGGCTCTATTTGGAGGTAGCAAGTTTTCTCATTTAGAGATTTGCAAAAATGGGAAAAGTTTGTTGCCAAATGCTTCCTCATTTTAGAGCTCATGATAGGCAGCACTAATTATTCACAGAAATTTTTTTTTTTAATACTTTAAGTTCTGGAATACATGTGCAAAACGTGCAGGTTTGTTACATAGGTATATATGTGCCATGGTGGTTTGCTATACCCATCAACCTGTCATCTACATTAGGTATTTCTCTTAATGCTATCCCTCCCGTGTCCCCACCCACTGACAGGCCCTGGTGTGCCTGGTGTATGATATTCTCCTCCCTGTGCCCACATGTTCTCATTGTTCAACTTCCACTTATGAGTGAAAACATGTGGTGTTTGGTTTTCTGTTCCTGTGTTAGTTTGCTAAGAATGATGGTTTTTAGCTTCATCCATGGCCCTGCAAAGGACATGAACTCATCCTTTTTTATGGCTGCATAGTTTTCCATGGTGTATATGTGCCACATTTTCTTTGTCTAGTCTATCATTGATGGGCATTTGAGTTGGTTCCAAGTCTTTGCTATTGTGAATAGTGCTGCAATAAACATATGTGTGCACGTGTCTTTAGAGCAGAATGACTTAGAATCCTTTGGGTATATACCTGTAATCAGATTGCTGGATCAAGTGGTATTTCTGGTTCTAGATCCTTAAGAAATTACCACATTGTCCTCCACAATGATTGAACTAATTTATACTCCTACCAACAGTGTAAAAGCATTCCTATTTCTCCACATCCCCTCTAGCATCTGTTGTTTCTTGACTTTTTAATAATTGCCATTCTAACTGGCATGAGATGGTATCTCATTGTGGTTTTGATTTGCATTTCTCTGATGACCAGTGATGATGAGCTTTTCTTCACATTTCTTGGCCACATAAATGTCTTCTTTTGAGAAGTGTCTGTTCATATCCTTTGCCCGCTTTTTGATGGGGTTGTTTTTTTTTTTTTTCTGTAAATTTGCTTAAGTTCCTTGTAGATTCTAGATATTAACTCTTTGTCAGATGGATAGATTGCAAAAATTTTCTCTCATTCTGTAGGTTGCCTGTTCACTCTGTTGATAGTTTCTTTTGCTGTATAGAAGCTCTTTAGTTTGATTAAATCCCATTTGTCAATTTTGGCTTTTGTTGCCATTGCTTTTGGTGTTTTAGTCATGAAGCCTTTGCCATGCCTGTGTCCTGAATGGTATTGCCTAGGTTTTGTTCTAGGGTTTTTATGGTTTTAGGTCTTACATTTAAGTCTTTAATCCATCTTGAGTTAATTTTTGTATAAAGTGTAAGAAAGGGCTCCAGTTTTGGTTTTCTGCATATGGATAGCGAGTTTTTCCAAAACCACTTATTAACTAGAGAATCCTTTCTCCATTGCTTGTTTTTGTCAAGGATCAGATGGTTGTAGATGTGTAGTGTTATTTCTGAAGCCTCTGTTCTGTTCCATTGGTCTACATATCTGTTTTGGCACCAGTACCATGCTATTTTGGTTAGTATATCCTTGTAGCATAATTTGAAGTTAGGTCATTTGTTCTTTTTGCTTAGGATTGTCTTGGCTATACAGGCTTATTATTATTAGTATTATTATTCATGAAATTTAAAGTAGTTTTTTATAATTCTGTGAAGAAAGACAATGGTAGCTTGATGGGGATAGCATAGAATCTGCAAATTACTTTGGGCAGTATGGCCATTTTCATAATATCGCATCTTCCTATCCATGACATGGAATGTTTTTCCATTTGTTTGTGTCCTCTCTTATTTCCTTGAGCAGTGGTTTGCAGTTCACCTTGAAGAGGTCCTTCGCATACCTTGTAAGTTGTATTCCTAGGTATTTTTATTCTCTTCATAGCAATTGTGAATGGGAATTCACTCACAATTTGGCTCTCTGTTTGTCTATTATTGGTGTGCAGGAATGCTTGTGATTTTTGCAAATTAATTTTGTATCCTGAGATTTGCTGAAGTTGCTTATCAGCTTATGGAGTTTTTGGGCTAAGACGATGAGGTTTTCTAAATATACAATCACATCATCTGCAAACGGAGACAATTTGACTTCTTCTCCTCTTATTTGAATACCCTTTATTTCTTTCTCTTGCTGATTGCCCTGATCAGAACTTCCAGTGCTATTTTGAATAAGAGTGATGCTATGGCCATACCCTGAATGTGCCAAATCTTGTCTGATCGTAGAACTTTTTACAGTTGAGTCTTAAATACAGGTTTAGAATGCATCTTCACACAGTGCTTCAGGGATCTACAACCAGAGTTGAAGGCATAAGATGAATCCTTTTTGCCATCTCTATTAGAAAGACTGAAAGGCCACTTGCCAAGGATGTTGTAGAAGGAATTTAACTATCCGATGTGTGTGTTGGTAGTGGGGAGAAGGTTAAGTAAATGATCCTAATTCAGTCCTGAAACTCTGTATGTTTCCAACAATATTCTTAACTCACAGAGCTTAAGAACAGAAATAACCTCCTCTAACTATCACATAGTTATTTGTCTGTCTGTGGAATACTTGCTATGTGCCAAGCAGTTTTTTGAGACATTGGACTCACGCTATGTTACACGGTTTGGTACTTATTATCAAGGCCCAAATCATCATGCTGTCTTCCCCCTGGGACCTTATGGTCTTTTAGGGGAATTGAGATACATGTATATATACAAACGATGTAGCATTCCCAAGGAGTAGCATATCAAGTATTATATTCATAGAATAGGTGAGATTCAGAGAAGGGAGTAGACTGATTATTAATTATAATAGCTGACATTTATCAAATTCTTAGGTACCTAACTGTTTTATGGGCTTACCATATATTCACATTTAATCTGCAGCACAACCCTATGGAGGAGGCATTTTTGTTTTTTGTTTTTTGTTTTTTTTTTTTTTGAGACGGAGTTTCGCTCTTGTTACCCAGGCTGGAGTGCAATGGTGCGATCTCGGCTCACCTCAACCTCCACCTCCCGGGTTCAGGCAATTCTCCTGCCCCAGGGAGGAGGCATTTTTATTACATTTTACAGAGGAAGGAATTGAGGCATGGTAAGGTAATTTGGCTAAGATTACACAGCTAGTAGCTAGCAGAGCTAGGATTTTGAATGCAGATAACCTGCACCTAGAGCACAGCCTTACTCCTTATTACTAGATGTGGCTATTGCTAGAAACTTGATGAAGGAGGGGAAATAGAAGCTGAGGCTTCAAGGATTCATGTGGTCTTGGTTGGTGGAGCAGTAAAGAAGGGAGAAACCATTTCCGTTTCAGGCTTGGTATTAAACTAGTTGTAAAAATGGATGAAAACATACATACATAAACACACACACAAGCCAGGCAATTCTTTGTGCTTTTGATTCTCAATTTTCCTTAGAGGAGAACCCGTGAGAGAGAAAAATGGGAACAGAATTGGCCAGTATCTGAACTGGAATGGACTTATGATCAGAGGCTGCATTTTTTCAGTATATTTTGAATTATGGTGGCTCTGGAATTGCTCATTGGTGCTGTGGTAAAGTGGAACTCTTAGAGATGTCTTTATTTTAGTCCCAGAACTTGGAGTTTGGCAGGCCAGTGGTAGACTCCTTACTGCCCCAAGAGAGTGTCTTTCTTGGCTGCCTGTGAACAAAAGGGGAAAGTATTTATGCCATGGACAGTGAAGTACAGATATCCCAAGATAGGAGATTTTTAATGGTCATATAGAGGCTTATGAATCATAGGTCTCCCTGGTATCCATAGTGGATGTGTTTGACCAGCTATTTAAATCAAAGATGTGATACCACATATGGAACCAAGTAATACTGGATGATCTATAAGTAGCATTGTGTGGGGACTAGTTGTATTTGTCATTTTCCTTGGAGGCTTGCCTGTGAGATACTCATTGGCATACTTCTGCCTGACTCTCCCCCCATCCTTCCCTGAGATGCCCTGAAGCTCCCTGGGTGAAGCCTTGTCTAGTGGAGGTTTTCATAGTTACTAAGCTCAGCTAAAAGTTTCTTCTGGGACAATGATCATGTCGTAAAAGCAGCTGGTGTTGGAGGCATCTGCATCTTTGTCTTCCTCCTGGTGAATCTGCACAGCTGTGATTGGCTGGTAAATGATCAGCAAAGGGTGGAATTGGGAGTGAAGACTTGGGTGGGAAATATCCCAGATAGAATCTTTTGTTAGGAACACAGATGACCCCACTTAAAAGTTAGGTAAGTTCCCATACCTGTTCTTTAAATGGTTCACTATTACCTTCCTCAGTCTCTTCTAACAGTGCACTATTTTATATTCTTTAGATCCTTCTCCAAGTGTTGTTTCTTACCTTAACTTAAAGAACAAAATGAAAGGAATAATAAAAATATTTATATTAACAAATTATTACACAAACTATATTCTAGACACTGTCAAACCGCTGGGGTTATAGTACTAAACCAGGACACATGGTCCCACCAAACAGCCTATCAGATTATTCTGTGACTGTAAACATTGTTTTCTGTATGTATATCTATCTTCGTTTGTAGATTGCTAAGCTTGTGAGTCACTTGCAAAGACTACTTTGATAAATACGAGTAACGCTGTTTAAAATCCTCTTAACACTATATTTGTCTTGGAAGTTACACTTTTAAATGATGAGGTGTTTGACTGTTTCACCAGACAAATTGGAGACAATCTGATTGTTCCTGGAGGAGTGAAAACCATCGAAGCCAATGGGAAGATGGTGATCCCTGGAGGCATCGATGTCCATACTCACTTCCAGATGCCATATAAGGGAATGACCACAGTAGATGACTTCTTCCAAGGGACAAAGGCGGCCTTAGCAGGTGGCACCACCATGATCAGTAAGTCTTCAGATTTTACACACTCCTGTTTCTCAGAGGTGTGTGTTTAATGAATGTATCTCCAGAGCTTTCTTACTATAACTTGTATACTTACCCCAATTCAGTTTATAGCTGTTCTGCCTGATGGAACCTGAGAAAAGCATATTGAGGTGAGGAAATGGGCACTCCTGTAACTACATAGAGGAGACTCATGAGACTCTTGGCCATGGCAGCAGCTGCCCTCTTGTCTGCCATAGCAACAGGGACTGGCTCCTGCAGTGAACGGAAAATCAGAAAATATCATCTCAGGGCAAATGGTGAAAGTAGACTTAAAAAGTTGTGAAGAGAAGATAAAACGTTATTTCAAAACTGCCCATTTGGGTCTGAGAAAGGAGGGCAGAGCAGCATGAATGGAGCTAAGGAGTATCACAGGGAGAGGAATTATGGAGAATTATAGTTCTTGGAAATTTAGTGAGCTTCAGTGGGTGAACCTGTGTCAGGTGGAGGTTTTCATACTCACTGAGCTCAGTTTAAAACTTCTCCTGGGACACTGGCCACGTCACAAAAGCAACTGCTGCTGGAGGCGTCTGCATCTTTGACTTCCAGTCGCATTTAGTGCTACCTGGTCTGTGCTGTATTTTGACCAATTCATATCTTTAACATTTGGCAAGCTGTAGGAGTAGTTTCTCTTGTTTTTAAGTTTTGTTTTGTTTTGTTTTGTTTTGTTTTTTTCTACTGCAATTCCAAAAAAATCTAGGGAATTGCACGCCATTGGGTTACTGAACCAATAGCATTCCAGGGCAGTCTTTCTTGTCCCAAAGGAATCCTGATGAATTTGGTCCCATCCCAGTGCTGGCCCCAAACTTGGACAGGCAGAGCACTGTTTATTTTAACACCATATACATCCCCTGAGAGCACAGAACAGCCGGAGCTGTAGAATTATCCACCGTCTTTTACTTCATTTTGACAGAAGCATGAGCAGGGTTCAGCTTCAGCTGGTTGGGTGTGGAAGCCCAGAAAGATTGCACCAAAGCCATAAAAGGTGCAATTCAGGGAGAACAAAGCTTTTCTCCAGCTGAAGGGTGGAAGCCTGCTGACTTCTCAGCAGCTGCCTGCCGACAAAAGCCCTGGCGTTGCCCCAGACACTAGTAATGTAGCTCTATGCATTTGCTTTCCGATAAGTGCACTTGGGCTGCCTTTGATAGAAGACTACGGGAATGAGTGATCTTGGTTTGGCCTTCTGCCATCTGGGCAAGGAGCTGGACTTGTTTGGCATCCTTGAGATTTGTATTACACTTGGCCTTCTGCACTAGGGAAGTCAGAGTCCCAGTGACAAGAGTAAAACTTACAAAGAACCACAAAAACAATTGTGTCCTTCATAGATAAATTAGGTACCCTAGAGATGCAAGAAGAAAAGGAACCTCATAATCCCACATTACTGTTAGAGTTTGGCTGTATATTAGACACATTTTAAAAATCCTATTTGGCAAAACTAGGAACATAGTATATGCACTATATTTTAACCTGCCATTTTTGCTAAATAATATGTCATGGATATCTTTTCATTCATTTTTATCCCACCCCAACATTTAAAGTGGATTCCTCGTCATCCGCTTTATAAAAGCATCAAGATTTATGTATTTAACCTCACTCCTCTATTAACAATTTCAATTGTTTCCAGTTTTTCACTTACATAAATAAGTGGCAAACATCCTTGGAACCAAAATTTTGTATACAGGCTCATTTATTTCCCTAGGAATAATTCATAGGTGTGGGAATAATTATTGGGTTAAGGTTTGAAAAATGTCCAAGTTTTTTATATATGTTTCAAAGTTGCTCTCTGGAAAGTTGTCCTTAGCTGTACTTTGTCCTTAGTTGTGTTTTGCCTCAGCCATCCAGGGAACTACGAAAGTGTAACTTTTGCCTTTTCTTCATCAACTGTAGATGCTATTGTTTAAAAAAAATGTATCCATGGTTGCAGGTGAAAGAGTGTAGGTTTGGGCCTCAAAGAAACCAGATTATTTTATTTTATTTTATTTTATTTATTTATTTATTTTTTATTTTTTTGAGACCGTGTCTCACTCTGTCACCAGGCGCCAGGCTGGAGTGCAGTGGTGCTACTTCGGCTCACTGCAACCCCTGCCTTCTGAGTTCAAGCAATTCTCCTGCCTCAGCCTCCCGAGTAGCTGGGACTACAGGCGTGTGCCACCATGCCCAGCTAATTTTTGTATTTTTAGTAGAGACAGGGTTTCACTATGTTGGCCAGGATGGTCTCCATCCCTTGACCTCGTGATCCGCCTGCCTCAGCCTCCCAAAGTGCTGGGAATTATAGGCGTGAGCCACCGCACCCCGCCAGAAACCTGATTCTTGACAAAAAGTTTCCATGGAAATAAGATCTGTGGGCCTAGTATCAGGTTTATGTAACTGATACCAGCTTTGTCCTATAGCAGAGAGCATCAATGTCTTGTGCTCTAACTTAGCTTTAAATCCCCACTTTCACCCTCAGAAGAATCTGACTTTTTTTACTAGCACTGACCTCCCCACAGTGCTAGTAATAATGACACATAGTAGGCACTCATTGATGGCTAGCATTTATTGAGCACTTACCATGAGCCAGGTATTAAAGTGCTTTACATGCATTTTCCCATTTAATCTTATAAACTCAGAAGAAAGGCACTAGTAACACACTGACTCCCACCCTCCTTGGCACCGACTTAAAGGAAAGAAAACTGAGGTTTAGGGAAGTTAGTAATTTGCCCCAAATCACATAGCTTGGTGACATTTAAGTCATCAGCATTCTTGAAACTACCAGCGAACCCCTTCAAAGGTTAATTCCATGCTCAGGATATAGCGATTTCTTAGCCACAGCTAAGAAAGCAGGAGCAGGCCTGGGCAGAGGGGAGCAAAGGCTGTGTCTGAGAGTCACCCATCTGGGGTCTCTGTCATTCAGTTGACCATGTGGTGCCTGAGCCTGAGTCCAGCCTGACTGAGGCCTATGAGAAGTGGAGAGAGTGGGCTGATGGGAAGAGCTGTTGTGACTATGCCCTGCATGTGGACATCACCCACTGGAATGACAGCGTCAAGCAGGAAGTGCACAACCTCATCAAAGACAAAGGTGAGTCTGGACATGCTGCCCTCCCTCCTCCCTTAGCTTCTCCTTGCCGGTCCTTCCAAAACTATCCACTCAGTTCAGTCACTGTCTTTTGCTTGGAGCCTGGAACCTTGAACCTGAGCACTGTTCCAGGCACTTTGCTTACTTCTTACAGGATCCCTGTGAGATAGTGATTTGTTTTCCCCACTTTGCATATGGAGAAACTGAGGCACAGAATAAGCAGCCCAAGATCACAGCATTAGAAAGCAGTAGGTGTATTCAGATTCTATGCTCTTCACCTCTGTGCAATACTGCCCATTCTGCAGAAGAAGAAACTGAAGTTAGGAGAGGCTAACTAATCTTGCATAAGGTCATATGGCTAGTACAACCTGTGAGATTAGGGATTTTTAACCCATATCATTTTTGCTCTAGAGAGAGATCAAACCCTTACTACCTATAACAATGGCATCCTCAGAAAAGGCCAAGACATTTCTAGGAGCAAGGATGTGTTGGTACTTAGGCTGGGAGCTTAGGATGTGAAAACATGTTCATGTATATGTGTTTCTGTGTGTGTACCAGGGTGTGTCCTCTCAGTGAGTACATGATTTACGTTCCTCTGTCTTCTCAAATTCCTCTATTCTCTGCTTTTTGATCATCGGTTATTTCAACCCCCCCACATACATACATGCACACATATGCACAATGTGTTCAGCATTGTAAGGCAGCCTGGGAGTCTTAGACAAGTGTAAGTAATGGTCTCTGCTGAACACTCAAGGCAAAAGGAAACAAGCTCATGAAGAACAACAGAATAAATGCCATGGGGTGCAAGAACCGTTACCAAAGGAGTAGTTGAGAGACACATGCTAGGAGTCCAGTGGAAGAGTGTGCCCTAGGATGGAAGGGAAATGACGACCCCCTCAGTGGTTGATATTTTCTTTCCATCCCCCTCCTTACCCCACAAACCCTGACCAATCTTTGCTGACACAGAATGTGAGATTAACTCCTTTCTGTATTTGCTTTTATGCTGGGTATCTCAACTAGGGTAGAATATTGAATAGCTTCAGCACTCACTTCTCTATCAAAGTGCCTGGATCATTCCATGGATAATGTAGAGGCTTTTGGGAAGGGTAGTGTTTGGGTAGACTGGCCTGAGTTGAACCACTCTGGGTAGGGAAGTTCTCAAATTACAACCCACTTTGGCCCAGAACACTGTGGGCTGAAAGGGCCCTAATGGTTAGAGACCAAAATTATCCTCCTTTCCTCAAAATGATTCTCAGTTCCTCAGTCCCACCTATTTCGGTAAATCACTGTATTAGTAGTTTATTTGGGGTGAGATCTAAATAGAACTTTACATATAAACCTTACAACTTAAGATATTTAAGCACAAGGACCTGCCATTATTTCCATAGGGTCTGCATCTTAGTTCTCCTTTCTGATCCAATGCCCTGCACAGTAAAATGAACTGAACCAAGGAGATTTTAAATGGAAACCAAATATGTGCCAAGCCTGTCACTAAGAGCTTTGTGTGTATTCTCTCCTTTAATATTCACAACCACTTTATGAAGTAGGGTATTGTTATTTTTCCATTTTACAGGTGAGGAAACCAAGGTCCAGAGAGGTTAAGCATCCCAAGCTCACTGAACCAGTATGTGGTGGATTTCAATGGTGCAGCCCCCAGTGTAGGAACACAACTGGTGTGCTAGAGTGATTCTTAATGCCACCTACTACTGCCTTGAGCAATATCAAAGTTATTGACCGTCTGGGCTGGGGAATGCTGGACAGAGGAGGTTAGAAAGAGGCATAAAAGAAGAGGAGGCCATTCTGCTGTGACATCTGTTGGGAATTTTTGATTTTTGTGGGGCAGGGGTGGGCAGAGCAAAATGCCCTTGCAAAATATAAATACCTGCTTTATGTTGGACAAGAGCCTGGGTAGTGCAGCAGGGTCCCTTAGTCGATGGAAGTGGGAGCAAAGGATGGAGGACAGTCATGATAACATTGTCTTTCTCTTGTTTTTCCTCCCGTCCCTCTTTTGCAGGGGTTAACTCCTTCATGGTTTATATGGCTTATAAGGATTTGTATCAAGTATCTAACACAGAGGTAACAACCCATTTGCTTTGTGGTGTGGGGTATCTGGATGAGTTTCCTATTGTTGCTGATGACCTTGGCCCTTGTAACATGAATCACTGTGGTCACTGCGGGAGACCACTGGGCCAGAGTGCTTCTTGAAGCCCTTGCAGTCCACGCTATGTTTTAAATAAGGTAACGGGCAGGGTGCCCATGGCAAGACAGACAGGGAGCTAGAGTTTCCACTGGCAGCAGCTTTCTTAAATGGCAAGAGGAAGAACATGCCTAAATCTCCATCTGCTAAACTCCAAACCCCTCATAAGCCCCGTGAAAGTGTGAGGCTCTTCACCTTCAGGACCAGGAGGGCCTTCTGTTGATTGGAATAATCCTACTGCCTTGCCTCTGACTCTCCCCCTAAGAAATTCATGGCATGCGTTTGCTTTAGACAGAGGCTAAATTTTCAGAGAAAATACAAGAAATGAATTCCCATGCCTCCTGGTTAGAGGTGAAGGTATGTCTACCTTCACAGGTTAAGAGATAAGGATTTCAGTTTTTGTGTTTGTTTCTGCCCGGGCTGTAGTGGCTTTCTAGAGCATTTGTTGAGAAGAATTTTGAGGCCGTTATTGTACATTTGTTCTGCCTGCCTAGGGAACATGATAGGTTCCTTCCTCCCTCTCTCCCTCCCTCCCTCCCTCCCTTCCTTCCTCCCTTCCTTCCTTCCTGGGGAACATGATCAGTTCCTTCCTTCCTTCCTGCCTGCCTTTCTTCCTTCCTTCCTGCCTGCCTGCCTGTCTATGGAACAAAGGTTCCTTCCTTCCTTCCTTCCTTCCTTCCTTCCTTCCTTCCTTCCTTCCTTCCTTCCCTCCTTCCCTCCTTCCCTCCTTCCCTCCTTCCTTCCTTCCTTCCTTTCTTCGTCTTTCTTGCTTTCTTTCCTTTCTTTCTTTGACAGAGTCTCACTCTGTTACCTAGGCTGGAGTGCAATGGTGCGATCTTGGCTCACTGCAACCTCGGCTCACTGCAACCTCCACCTCCTGGGTTCAAGCTATTCTCCTGCCTCAGCCTCCCGAATAGTTGGGACTGCAGGCGCATGCCACCACACCTGGTTAAATTTTGTATTTTTTGTAGAGACGGGGTTTCATGTTGGCAAGGATAGTCTTGATCTCTTGACCTTGTGATCTGCCCCCCTCGGCCTCCCAAAGTGCTGGGATTATAGGCGTGAGCCACTGTGCCTGGCCTTTCCTTGGATTTCTTTGGACTAGCAGTCCTTTTTGGTCATGCCTATGTAGTCTATGTATCTGCCCTAGTCACTTATTTCCTCTGCTTCATCCCATTTGTTTTAGCTTTGGCTCTAGTAATTGGCCCTTATGTGGGGCTGCTGAAAGTGCTCTCAAGAGTGACAAAGACTCATTTCTATTTCAGCTCTATGAGATCTTCACTTGCCTGGGAGAGCTGGGGGCCATTGCTCAAGTTCATGCTGAAAATGGAGATATCATTGCCCAGGTAACACTGTGCGGCTCCCTGGAGTGTGCTTTGAGTCTACATTCTATTTGCTTCTTCATTTCTTCAGTGTTGCTTGAGCTCTCAATACGTGCAAGGCACCATCATAAGTACCTTGCTAAAGACAGAATCTGCTCCAAAGTACCTCACAATCTAGGTGGAGGAAACAAAAGAGAGGGGAATGTAGACAAGCAACAAAACTAGAAGATGCGGCAAAACAAAAGAGGCCTGGCCATTCTTGGAGAATCAGAAAAGGCATCCTGGAAAAAGAGGATGTCAAATTGGGCTAATTAGTGGGAGAGCATTTGCTGATTCTCTTCTGAAAGAGAAAAATGTATCAAAGCTACAAGACATTTACTGTCCTAAAGAAAGACTGTAAGGCAGCATGTCTCAGAAGCTAGAGATTGGATCCAAGTCTGTGGAGTTCACAGCCTTAAATAATAGAGAGTTTAGGTCTCATGAACATCAGACATCTCACTGGATTCCTAGAAATCTTATTGAGAAGTTTGAGGAAAGAGTGATGAAAGTGAGGGCCCCAAGGCCCAAATTGATCATTTGTAAGGAAGCAGGAAGCAGTTATCTCTCCATCTCCTGGGCTGCTTAATGGAATAGATGCACAGATGTATCTTAGGAAGGGTTTTGTTTATCTCAGAAACATCTCAGAAACATTCATGATTGGCCTTTGCTAGGAAACTGCCAGAAAAAAGAGTGGGCTTTCTTCATCCATTTGATAATGTTGGCAACAAGACACCATTATTCATTCCTTCTAAGAGTATTTCCTGAGCACTTTGTGCCAGGCACTAGCTATTGAAGTGAGCCAAAACAGATGCATTCCATAGCGCACTAATACTTGGACTGTGCTTTTATTTTAGAAGTTGTCCAGAACTTGGTGAATGTGGTTGGCAGGGGTGTGGGAACAATGTCTAGGCCTCCCCTCATCTCGGACCATTAGTTTCCTGATAGCAGGTGCCATTTGGTGAGCACTGACTACTATGTCCTAGGAACTGGTAATTGTTCTGGTGTATTCTTATTTAATTTTCTCCAAACCCCTTAAAGATGCTGTCATTCTCCCTATTTTATAGAAGAGACCATCCAGGCTCAGAGGGATTAGGTCACTGGCCCAAGGATCACAGCAAATAACTAAGAAAACCAAATCTTTGCCCCTAAGGTGGTGTACCTCAGTGGGTATCTTTACCCAGAGATTTCATATCTGGGATCCCTTGCCTCCCAAGCCCAGGTGCAGGCCTGTGGGCAGGCAGCACCCCAGCCATGCAGAGCTCCAGCTGTTGTGATTTCAGACTCTGCCTATGGTCTTGCTGGTGGGGGAGGTGAGGTAAGTGTACAGTTTCCTCTCGCTGTGACCAAGGAGGCTAATTAGGACCCTGATAGCACTCTCGCTCACGTACACCACACACCCAGAGATAATGAAATCATTTTCTGTAGAGAGCCCAAATGCCTTGGTCTGGTGGGAGGCAACTCTGTGGTATTAGAACTGTGTTCCTCCCTTTACCCAAGTTTTTAGGGCAGCAGCCAGTGGTCCCAGACCTGCTCTTATCTTCCCTGGGAACCAGACCCCCTGGCAGTTCATTCCAGCTTCTGTAGAAGCAGATGGACTCCAACTCAAAAGACCCTGTTCTCAGTTTCTTTCCTCTTGTGACTCCTTAGCATGGAAGTTTCTCTCGTCTCCCCTACCCCTCCTATTTCCCTACTTTGGGAAGATGTGTTCTCGGTCAGGAAAAGAGTAGGAACATTTTTCCATTTGGATGAGTTTCTTGTGTGTGTTTATTAACTTCAGCTTGAGCTGAAAGATTTTATCACATTGTTTAAATGAAGGCAGCTGCTATACTCAGAAATTCTTGCTGTACTTATGCAAAAGTGAATATACCAGAAAAAAACTGATTTTTTTTCAAACAAAGGTGATTTTAAAAAATTTCAAATTGGCAAAACTGTCTGAGAGAACAGCATCTTTAGCCATTCATTTAACAAATATTTGTTGAACACCTACTATGTGCCAAGCCTTGGAGAGGGAAGATGGAAAAGACAGGGTTCCTTTCATCATGGAGCAAGCCATGGTTGTGTTATGACCCAAACTGTGATGTAACTGTGGCTGTGATGAATGCCACACTGCGCCCACTGCTACCCCTATGTGAGGTAGCATCAATGGGTCTTTACTGCCATTCTTAACCTCCCAGCTATAGGGACATCATGGCTTCAGAATAGGACTTCCTAATTTGAACAGTGCATTGGAATCACCAAATTTTTCTAATTCCAGGTATTCTGGAATTAGGAAAAGTCAGTAGCAGAGTTCAGGCAAGCGTCTTTTGAAAGTATTCCCTTGGTGATTTGAATGCACTTGGAAGCCACCACTTGAGTTTAGTTTTGTCCTGTGCATTATCCTGGTGCACTCAAACAAGATAGAAGCATAAGTGTCACCTAAGACAGATTCTTTAGTTGGAGACCTTAACCCTTATGTGACCAGAGGCAATTTAGAGTAGAAACTCACTAGACTTCAGAAGAAATTTAATTCAGTTCAAGTTTCAATAAGTGAGAATGATAGAATGAAAAGTGGAGGTGCTTTTCTGGAAAAATCAGCCTCTAACCATTTTTGGTATTCTGTAGAGCTGGAGATAGTGACCATTTCACCTCTCATGGTTGCTTATAGTATGTGCATTTTCCTTTCTGCTCCTGTTTTAGAAATTTCTATTATTAAAAACAAAAGACAGAAGGTTCTTTTCCAGGTGGTAAGAATCATTTCCTTTCTAAATGCCCCTTAGTTTCAACGTGAGACAAGGCTTGTTGTGTTCACCATCTTTCCTGTATGTTTCACACATTACCAGAGTACTCCCAGTTCACTAGGCCAGGCCTGCTGGTGCAGGGGTTCATATGAACTAGCCTTAATGTCAGAGTGAATGCCAGTAATGCCGAAGGAATGGTGGCTTAGGATTTCTGCCAGTTTCAATCAGTCCATGTGTGTGTGCTCACTGCCCAGCTACCTGCTTCTTGCAGAAAGAGGCTAGAAGTCTGAGGAATTTAGCCATCAGCCACAAGGGACACATACATCTGCTGTGTCCACAGCTTGGTTAAACAGAAGTTCACCAAAATGCTAACTCAGTTAATGCTGTTTGGAGGCACTATTTTGTTTGGTTAAATTTTGAATCCATTCATTTAAGCCATAGATTTAAAACATCAAAACTCCTGAGTGGTTTATTAAAATATGCATTACTCGGATTCCATCTCACAGTGTTCTGATGTGGTAGGCTAGGATGGGCGAGAAATTTGCATTTCTACAAAAACGATTCAGGTGATTCTGATGTAAGTGATGAGTGGCCCACAATTTGAGAAACAAAGCACTAAGCTGTAAGTTCCCTGAGGTCAGGGGCTACATTGCTTTAATGCAGGTACCTACCCAGAGCCTAGCAGGAAGCAGATGCTCAATACATTTTGTTAAGTGAATGGGTTTAAAGAGAATGAATGAATAAACAATGAGATGACCAAGTGTAGTTTCAGAGGCAGCTGAGACTGACAGAGATGAAGAATAAGTGACCTGGTATGATTCTTGATGGGTAGTACAGACAAAAAATAGATACTCTGACAGCTGTCTTTCTTTTAATAAAAACAAAACACCCTGAATGTTTTTTTTTTCCTCCTTTTAGTTGACTCTACCCTAAATTGCAAATCCAAATATAGGATTAATACATCTGTTCAACGTACACATATTTATTCTTTAGATCAGAACATACCAGCATAATTTTTCCAAATCTCACTTGAGCTCATTGAAGAACTATTTTCTTTTCTCATTTCAGGAGCAAACCCGCATGTTGGAAATGGGAATAACTGGTCCAGAAGGCCATGTACTGAGCAGGCCAGAGGAGGTAAGTTTTAGCGGGTGAAGGTGGAGGATGGGGTAGGGAGAGAAAAGCAGTAGCAGTGAGGACTTAGTTCTTACCATGTCTTCTGGAAGACACCCGTCATCACAGCCTCAGCCTTACTATAACCGCCACCAACTTTGTATGGGCAGTGTTTGTGTTCGGCCTGTCTTCCCAAGCCATATGCACACACAACGCATGAATAAACATTGCTAAAAGGTGATGAGAATTTGAGTACCAGGTAGCAGTATTGGAACATTTCTTCCAAAGACCACTTCTGATTGACCCTAGCTCAAGAGCCCATGAGAAAATTAGAAAGGAATGTAAGAGACATGCTTACTTCTGACCCCTAATCTCTCTAAAGATAGCACAAGTTGGAGTGTCCTTCACAGCTACTCAGGAGTGTTAAATTTCTAGCTCCTTTCTTAAGGAAATCGCAGTGTGAATCTCATAGACATTTCTACTTATTCCATTATTTCATTTGGAGTCCTGCAAAATATTGGCCATTTGGATAAGTGGTTGAATGGGGTTTTTTAATATATATTATGCTCATCAATTTGTATAGGTGATGATTATGTCCAGTTATGGAAGTTTCTCGTGTATAAAAATGAATGATTATTTATGTCTGTGCTTAGCAACCAAACAACAAATCAAAGGTGACTAGAGGCTGGTTCCATGTCTCTGAGATATCAGCAGCTTCACCTGCTGGCATGGAGCACAGAGCTGAGAATTGGCTGCCCATGTACCTGAAAGCACATTGGCTTTGGAAGAGCAGCCTGGGTCTTAGCACTTGGAGCAAAGTCAAGGCCCTCCATATCAGTGAAGCGAATCCTGTTTCTGTCCTGTCATTCCAAATCCTACAATAGGGAGAAGAAGGAATCATAACCAGAAATGATTACATTCCCATATCCCATCTCTTTTAGAGTCTTACTTAAAATGTAAATAGAACACACATAGAAAAAAATGTTTCTATCCCAAGGAGGCAATGGGTTTTCACAAACTGGATACACTTGTATAACTAGCACCCAGAGGAAGAAACAGATTATCAGCACTTCAGAAACTCCATTGTAGCTAGTGATATTTTTATTGCCATTTAAATATATAATTTTGTGATTAGGGTTCCAATCACATACAGCATCCCTGAAGTCTGTCTCCTTAATAATACCAGGTCACTTCTATGGAATGCATACATCTGGCATGGGCTAATTGCATACGTTATCTCAGTTCTCACTGCTGCCACTCTGTGTGATTGGCATTGTTGCCCAGGTAAAGAAGCTGAAGCTCAGAGAGATTAAGCCCCTGGCTGATCACACTTGAAGGACTGGAAAATCGTTTACTCATCGTGAACAGGCCAGGGCGAACAGCATTGTTTCTGAAGCTTTTCTTAAATGCTGGTCACTGTGGAGATGTGCTGGCAAGATGGATTTCCAGCAGCAGCCAGGGGATTTCAGAGCAAAGTCTATTTTTGTTCCTTGGTTTGTTTTCTCAACCTCCCCTTGGCCCTACCACCCCACCCTCCTCCTTATTCCTGTCTCCTTTTTAGTAAAAAAGTCTCTCAGCCACAAATCTCTACAGCCGTGGAAGGCCTTTTGGATGAAGTTGGAGGGTGATGTAAACTTCCAAAGATAGTTATGTTGTCAAAGTGCTGAAAAACCTGCAGTGCTTGGGAGGAATGAGATCAAAGGGACCAGAACAGAGGTCCTGGGGGAGCTGAAGTGGTCAGCATGGGTGTGAAGGGGGAGGAGTAAGCATAGGAGGAGCCAGCCCCTCCAACCCCTCTTCAATTCAAGCATACCCAGACACCATCTCAAGTGATGCTGTTCAGAGATCTGGGACCCCAGGCACAAAGACAACTGTACCAGAGGACAAAATTCTGGGTGCTTCAGGAAGGTGTCCACATTCATCTATGGCCAGGGGCCTCCAACATCTCATCCACATGAAATAAAGTGCAGCTTGGGGGAGGCCAGCTCAGCCATGCAAGTTCTTAGAGTCTGTCTGCTGAGCTACACCCACTATGGGCAGTGACTGGTTTGCATTATACGACCATTGGGCATCTGCAAGCTATTTTTGGTATTTTTTTAAAGTGTTGGGCTCCACAGGCTAACCAGAATGTCATATCCATAAAAAAGGGAACTGTTGCCAATTGAATAGAAAAATGTCAAAGTCTCTGCTTTGTGCTGAATTGGACTAACTCATACCAGTTGAGAGCAGACCACTTGAGAGTAACACAGACCCTCAGCTGGTCAGAAAATATTATTAGCAATAATATCTGTAACCACCCTTCAAAGGGCACTTAACCTTGTTCCCTCATTAGGAATGGGCTAATTGCTTTACAAGGATTAGCTCATTTAATCCTCACCACAGCCCAACGTGTCAGATGCTGTTATTATCCTCATTTTACAGACAAGGAAACTGAGGCCTTGGGGGGTTGTGTAATGTACCTGAGATCACCTAGCTTATAAGTGCCAGAAGCAGGACTCAGAACCAGGCCACCTGAGAGAGCCTCAGCTCTCAAACCCTGCTTTGTTAGTAAAATAAGGGAAAACTTCTTGTTTTGTTACTTAATAAATGCCACTGGGTTGGTGGTTAGTATATTTGAAAACATGAATTCTACATTAGGGTAAGATGGGAGAGATCAATAATAAAAGAAGTCTTGGTGTTCAGAAACCTGGGAATTACTTTTGTAAGAAATACCTCCTAGAATTAACCCTTTGCTGACCACTTACTGCTGCAGGAAAGGATTTGAGAAACCATGATGCCTAATTGGCTTGGCTGGTTATTTCAGACATAATGGTTTGCTATTGTGTTTTCCCGGAGACTCTGTCCTGAGAAGACTGACGAGCAAAAGCTTTCATTCAGACGTCACCTTTGTGATAACCACAGAGAGGATAGGCTAAGGAAAAACTCAAGCTAACATTAAGTACTTTCCCTCTGTCAGGTATTCTTCTCAGATGACAGTGCCATGCTATACTGTTTTACTAGTGAGGGACAGAGGCACTGGGAAGCTGACTAAAGTGACACAGCTGGGAAGTGGTAGATCTGAGATGTGGATGTAGGCTATCTAATTCCAGATCCTGCCAAAATCACCCAGAATCTCTGTAAAGCACTGCATTCTCATAGTTTGTGGGGGTGGGAGCCACCAGTTTGAGAGGTTCATGTCCCTATTGACTCCTGGTGACTTTTTCTTGCAGCTGGAAGCTGAGGCTGTGTTCCGTGCCATCACCATTGCCAGCCAAACCAATTGCCCTCTCTACGTCACAAAGGTCATGAGCAAGAGTGCAGCTGACCTCATCTCACAAGCCAGGAAAAAAGGTGATTTGTGCTCCTAAGATCTCAGAGCTCTCAAAGACACTGTGTGGCCCCTTCCCTCCCTGGTTGTCCTGTGTAATATAAATGGTGCCTACTTTGCTCATTGCCTTGCTCCCTAGGAAGTCCCTCTCCACATCCTGTGTGGATGGCAGGATCCTGGGATTTCTCTCACTTGGCATGTAAGTAAACTGAGGCTCAGGAAGGTTAGGTGGTTTGTCCAAGATGACACAGAACTTGAATCAGTTCTTCTGAGACTTTGTGCATCTTCCTTCTCCCCTTTGATCTTTCATTTTCAGTTCACCTTACCTGAAAATGTTTTATAAATGAGTTTTATAAATGGTCGTATCAGTCAGGATTAAATTGAGTGCAAAATTCAAAGATCCTGCTCCAACTAGCTTAAACAAACACAACTAAATAACTGGTTGTAGGTGTTTCAGGCATGGATAGATCGAGGGGCCTCAACAGCAGTATTAGGGTTTTGTCACGCTTACCACTTTCTTAGCTCTGTCTCCTCTGGTTTGTTTAGTATGAACAGTCACAGGAATAGATGCCAAGAGGCACCTGTTGTCCTCAATTGTTGGTGGAGAGCATGATGGGAAAGTAAAATACACCTTTTCCAGCAGGTCAAGCAAAAGTCCCTAGGAGCACCATGACTGTCCTGGTCTGGGTCACACTGTCATCCCTGGACCACTAAACACCCTGGGATGGTATAATCTGACCAGGATTGAAGCCACAGTACAGATGCAGGTCATACCTCCTGAGCCACTGAGACTAGCACAAGTTATTTTAGAGAAGTGGTTGAGTGGGTCTCCAAAGCATGTTGGCCACCACGGCCTTCACGACCCTGGCTCTGCCCCTGCTGCCTGTTGACTTCTTCTTTTCTCCACTGGTGTTAACTTGGGCTTCCTTTGCTTGCCTTGTGCTTAGGTAAAGTTTTCAGAGGTTTCTTTTCTGTTTCTGGTTCTTATCCTCAGTGTCAGACTCATAGTCTCAGTTGTGAGGCTGGTAAGGGATGAGTGTAGGTGAAAAGCTGTAGACGTGCAGCTCTGCATTGGGTTGTGAGAGAGGATTTACCAGGCCTGGTGATGTGGTTGCTACCACTGCGTGCCAGTGGCCATTCTGGTGGTGGAGAGGCCCAAGATGGGTGATTCAACTACCAAACTGGCCTGTAAATCTCTATGTGTGAGTGACTGCTGTAGCTAAAAATAGTCTCAGCTGACGCTGATGGCTGAGTTTCAGCTGCCTGGCCTTCTGGCGCAGGGTGATCCTATTTTTCTTATGAGAGGGGAGGCTTTCACATTGTCTAGACACCCTTCCTAGCTGGCAGATTCTGGGGCACCTCCTTCCTTCCTCTGTTCTCTGTAGGCTGCTGTTTTCTCCTTAGCTTTTAGAAGTCTCAACTGACATGGCTTGGTTGCTCCACTGGGTATGAATCATTGGGCGAGAACCAGGAAAGCAGCCCAGTGCTCCTCACTCATTCTTGGAGAAAAGCAAAAAAAAAAAAAAAAGAAGAAGAAGAAGCAAAAAAAAAAAAAAAAGAAAAAGTAAAAGTGTGTAGGAACTCCCTTCTGTCCTCACCCAGTGCCACACACACCCCTGCTACCCGTGACCACCCACCACCCTCTTATGCCCTCTGTTGAAGATGCATTCTGCCTGGGACCCATTCTCAGGGTAGCCTGGGGGCCACACTTGGGACAGGGTGTTTCAGTTATATGCTGATCTTATTTCAAACTTCTTGGAGAAAAATTCCTAACCCTAAGCCTTTTGGCTCAATTCTTTGGCAAGCAGAACTAGTACAGCTGTGTCTCCAGGGTGGAATGGCAGTATTATTTCAGGGATGAAAAACTAGCAGCTGAGATTGAAGTCAGTAAACATCTCGTGGACTGTCATTCTTGGGGAAACAGTCAAGAGTATCCCCAGCAGGATAAAGTGTAGCAGTATTTCCCTCTTGACCAGGATATAAGTGAAGACTCAATGTGTTTAGTCACCAATCATCAGGGCTCTTTAACTATATGGCTGCTCAGAATTAATATTAGAAAGCTACAATTTAACGAGGAACAGCTATGTACGCTGTACTGAGATAAATACTTCAAATTTTTTATTGTGTAGAATTCTCAAAGAAGTCTGAGAAATAGGCATTATTACCCTTTTTCAGATGAAATTGCAGCACAACCTGTTCAGGATCTCCCAGCTGGGAGAGATAGTATTCAAATCTAAGCATCATTACTATCTTAGCTTCTTTTACTCTCCCATGCTAAACATAGTCCAGAGGGAGAGTTCTTCCACTTACAAGGTTCTATTTCTTTCAATAGTGGTTGACTGCTTGCTGTGACCTTCATTTCTTCATATCTTTATGGTCCTGCATCCTTTAGTGTGTATTTTTGGAGAACCCTTGAATTCTCATCACATGGATCTTTTTACTGCCACCCCAAAAAGGAGGGCTGTCCTATGTGAATCATTGCCATGGCTTCCTTCTTTTGCCCATGGCAGACATTACTAACCAATTATGAGTCTTGAGTCTTTTCTCCTGAGACATTATTAGAATTCTTCTTTTCATGGAATTCTAGGCAACCATTACCAATTGATTGCAGTTGAAACAAGGCAAACGTATTTGTAATCCTGGCCATAGAGTGCAAATTTATGGAGAATCTGACTGTGGAAGATTGAGGACTCAAGTTAAAGAAGCCAAGGGCTTCATAGGGTAGCTTTGGCCCCAGATTTTGGCATAGAGAAACTTGGTACCAACCACCTTGCTATGAGTTAGCATTTGCCTTCTGTATCACTGTTCCTTCTTCTTAAAGAAGCTCAACAGAAGCTTAGATCAATGTCTTTTCCAATAGCCTTTCTTCCCTCTCCATGGTCTGAGTAGTTAGCCCCTAATTTTTGAGGCAGAATCCAAGAGGCTCGTCTCATATTTGATGTGTCCTAGGTTATTGGGTGGTTTTTAGCAGGTCATCATGTTAGGAGTAACAAACATGATAAAAAAAGTCATGAGAGTCTGTAATCCACAGGAATAGATTTTACTTTGTGGAACCTAAGCATATTGTTGTAATGGGGGGATCTAGCAATTCCCAGTGGTGGGGGCACATTTGGAATTTGGTGCCCCTACAGTGGGAAGGAGCAACAAGTAAAGAAAGCAATATTTACCGAGCATCCACTAAGTGCCAGATGCTTCACATATGCCATATTTTTTCATTTTCATAAGCCTGAGAAGTAGATTTCATCTTGTTTCATCAATTTCAGCATATGTCTAGTTCAGCCTTGGTATACATGGAACCCATTACTAGAGCAACAACTGGAGCACTTCAGTATTTCTCAAATGAGGATGAGTCTTAAAATCAATACATATATTTTATTTTGTCTCAAATATTAATTTGGCTCAAAATTTGAGAATTGACACTGCATCTAACAACCAATGGCTTCTTTTAATCTAGGGAATACAAACTTGGTCACATTTAGCAGGCAGAAAAGCAGAGTCTTAGAAAAGGTGGGAATATGGACTTGAACCCAGGTCTGACTCTGCGCTCAGTGCATGCAGCACATACTTTATGCTAACCCCTTGCCTATTTCCTTCCTTTTCTAGGAAATGTGGTCTTTGGCGAGCCCATCACCGCCAGCCTAGGCATAGATGGAACCCATTATTGGAGCAAGAACTGGGCCAAGGCAGCCGCATTCGTGACATCCCCACCCCTGAGCCCTGACCCAACCACTCCTGACTACATCAACTCCTTGCTGGCCAGGTTGGTGCAGGAATGCCCAGCAGCAGGCGTTTTGTGAAACCATCTCTTGGGCCAGCTGGGTTGAGGACTGGAGCAGTTCCATCTATCAGCTAGACTAGAGTTTGTAGTATGAAAAATGTACTGAGAATTATTTTGCAGTCTTGAGCATAGAAAACAGGCTCTTCCCCATCCTAAACATTAATACAGTTATAATATTAATAATGGTAATAGCAGTTAAAACCTATTATGGGGCTGGGTGCTTTGGCTCACGCCTGAAATCCCGACACTTTGGGAGGCCAAGGCAGGCAGATCATGAGGTCAGGAGTTCAAGACCAGCCTGATCAACATGGTGAAACCTCGTCCCTACTAAAAATACAAAAATTAGCTGGGCATGATAATGCACGCATGTAATCCCAGCTACTTGGGAGCTGAGGCAGGAGAGTCGCTTGGATCTGGGAGATAGAGGTTTCAGTGAGCTGAGATTCACTCCAGCCTGGGTGACAGAGCAAAACTCCATCTCCAAAAAAAGAAAAAAAAAGAAACTTTTATGTGGCAAGATCTATGGTAAGACTACACTCACAATCTCATTTGTTTCTTGTAATAACTTTATGAGTGAGGTGGTCTTATCACCATTTACATTTACATATGAAGCAACTGAAGGTTGGAGAATCTAAATCATTTGCCTAAGTTTAAATAGTTGCTAAATTGTAGGGAGACTGCTTTGTTGCCGCCCTCTGCAGACGTAGGATCGTGACATGGCTCATCTGAGTTCATTTTATGTGGCTACAAAAGAGATGATCTAACCCCACCCCCTCAACTTTCTAGATGGGGTAATTGAGCGCAGGGAGGGGAAGAAACTCATCCAAGCTCATATATCTAATAAGAGGTGGAGGAGGGATTCCAAACTCAAGTAGTCAGAGTCCAAACCCTCACAGTGGACACAAGATTCTAAGCCCCCAGTGTGCCTCCAGCCGTCTCTCCTGTTCACGTGGACCTTTTCTCCTTTGCCAGTGGGGATCTGCAACTGTCTGGGAGTGCCCACTGTACCTTCAGCACTGCCCAGAAAGCAATTGGGAAGGACAACTTCACAGCCATTCCCGAGGGCACCAATGGTGTAGAGGAGCGGATGTCTGTCATCTGGGACAAGGCTGTGGTAAGGGATTGAGGTCCTGGGAGGGTGGCCAGGACCAAAACATCCATGAGCCAGAACAGAACTTCCTGCCACCGGTTGGGCTGGTGACACTGCGAGTGCAGATGGGATCTTAAACCTGCTCAGATGTCTTTGGAACCATGTTGCTCAGGCAAAGTGGAAAATTTCCTTCTAGTGTGATGACTCCTAAGGTCTGGCATTCTGAAGGAGGCTTCCTCATCTAGACTGTTAGGACTGGGAACCAGACATGCAACTCCTTCATCTGAGTGTCCAAATGCCCTGTGCTTAAAATAATAGTGATTTAATTATTTTTGTTTGGAGAGTTTTATGAGTTTTATGACCTCTTTTGAAAGAACTGGATCTAATCCTTTGAAGTGATAAGCAGTGAGTCTGTGTCTAGACCAAAGTCTTCTTGCTTATCAAGGACACCCTGTACTGAGGGCATATGGTCATTCAGGCAATACAAGTGATTATCTCTAAATGTCTTCTGGCAAGTGGCCTGTTTTATTTTCCTTGTTCACATCAAAAGGACTGACAAAAGAAAATAGCCATTCAAATGAAGACTCTCTCAAAGATTTTAGTAAAATCAATAATTATCTCATTATTAGATTGATTACTTCTCTATGTTTCATTTTAAAAATCGTAAAAACATTCATATCACGGTTGTGTATACTAATGCCTCATTACTCTACACAGTGTAATTTCACTTAGTTTCCTTTTTCTTCTTTGTTCCCAGGAAGCTCAGAGCTAGGTTTTAAACTCAGTTCTTTCCGTAGAGAGGCTCCTTGGTTTGAAAAGAGGGAAAATATAAATACTGTTGTCTCTTCTCTTACATGGTGTTTCTTTCTTCATATGCTGCAGAGCAGTATGTATATATTTATCCTGGCACTATCTGGAATACTTACAAGATAATATATATTTTTAAATTATCAACATGACACATGTTCACTAAGGAATATTTGGAAATTACAGACAAGCACACACTTGAAAGGAAACAAAAATATCTCGATTCCACAACCTAGGGAACCTATTGTTATCATTTGGGTGTGGTTCTTTCCCATTTATTCTATGCACACAGCATAGGCAAATACAAACACATGTCTACAGGATGGGATTATAATCACATTTGTTTTTACTGTGAACCCTCTATAATCCTTTCTGGAATTAGAAGAGATAAATTACTAAGTACATGTATGTACATATTTAAAAAATACATACTTCAGGAGCAGTAACTTCTGTCTTAAACCATGTGTCTGACCATTTTGCCTGAGTAGTCATGTCAGCCCAGCTAATTTGAGCTTGCTGAGTGAGGCTCTGTAGCTCACCACCTTTTCGGGTGGCTTGTCTTTGTATTTCTGTGCTTTTGTGGTTGTCTTTCTCTGAGTTCAGAAGCCCTGAATTGATATCTATGTAGCTATAGCTACAGATATAATTTCCTATATTTTCATAGGCCACAGGGAAAATGGATGAAAACCAGTTTGTGGCTGTGACAAGCACAAACGCTGCCAAGATCTTCAACCTGTATCCCCGCAAGGGAAGAATATCTGTGGGTTCTGACAGCGACCTGGTCATCTGGGACCCAGATGCTGTGAAGATCGTCTCTGCCAAGAACCATCAGTCTGTAAGGCTTGCGCTGGTGGGAGTGGAGTAAAATGGAGAATGCCCGCAAGGAACTTGGTCAGGAGAAATGTGTTTATGTGGTGCACCAGGGTAGTTAGACTAGGACGGGTTGCAATAACAGTCCATCCCCTAAAACTCAGTGGCTCAAAACCTCAACTGTGTTTCTTCTGCTTTCCAAAGCAAGGGGGTCAGCAGATGGGCCATTCCCACCCCAGTCACTCAGGGACAGAAGCTAATAGAGTCTGTCTCTCTACACATGTTTTCATGATTGCTGAGACAGCAGAACATGACCTGGTAAATGGTCTACTGACTCTGAAATCTTCCCCTAGACGTGGTGTACATCACTGCCTCTCACATGGCACTGGTCTTAGCCAGTCCTGTGGCCATACCTAACCTCCAGAAGTTGGGACATGCAATGATCCCTTGTGCCTGGAAAGAGAAAGAATGGGAAATAACTTGTGAACAGCACTCACGACTTCCTCATGAGGAGTTTCACATGGAGGATGATAATTAAAGCCCACTACCTAACAAAAATGGGCTTGACACTGTTAATAAAAATAATTAATATTTTTAAGCACTTATGTTTCAGGCACTGTGCTTTTAATTCACTGGATTTCCATAGTAATCTTCTACAGGTAGGGACTATTATTATCCTCCATTTTACAGTTCAAAAATTGGAGGTACAGAAAAATTAAATAATTGGTGCAGCAAGCGAATGGTGAAGCTAGCATTGAAACCCAGATAAGCTGACTCCAAACTGATGTTCTTAATTACTTGGCAGTACAGTAATACCTCTTGCTGGTTGAGTAAATGAAGAAGGTAGCGAGAAATCCCATTTTTGGTGTAATGGCCTTTGCTTAAACATTGTGTCATCTCATGTTATTTAACTTGGAGCTAGAGGGACCTAAAGGCCACATGACCTCTCTGCGCACCCGCTTAATACAAGATGGTGATGTACAGCATCCCGAATAGTTATCCAGCTTCTCTTTAAACACTACCCATGACAAAAGTTGACTTCCACTTGAGGACCTTAATAAATAAAGACTGAACACTTCTTTTTTGCTAGGAAGTTCAGTTTTTTGTTAGCAAATCTGTCTCCTGGTGCCTTCTACACACTGGAAGCTTGCAGATGCATGGTAAACTTTTCCTGGCTTACCTAGTGAATCAGCAGCAAATGACACTGAAGGTCTCAAGGATAGAAGGTACTCACATTCCTCTTTCTCCTCTTTCTGTACCCTTACTGTGGCTTTTCTCCTCACCCCTGCCTCTAGGCTGCAGAGTACAACATCTTTGAAGGGATGGAGCTGCGCGGGGCTCCTCTGGTGGTCATCTGCCAGGGCAAGATCATGCTGGAAGATGGCAACCTGCATGTGACACAGGGGGCTGGCCGCTTCATCCCCTGCAGCCCGTTCTCTGACTATGTCTACAAGCGCATCAAAGCCCGGAGGAAGGTAAGAAGCTAGGAAGCTCTGAGGTGGTGCAGCGGCTTTGTGTCCCATTCACGCACAGGATAGGAACCATGAACAGAGGGTACTGTGATCTCTAGACTCTCACAGAGAAATTCAGTGACGTTCTTGTCCCCAAGAACAACCGCACAGACTTAAGGTACTATTAAAGAGAGTTTTGAAAACTTTTGGCCAAACAGAGTTTTAACCCAAATGATTTTTCCCACATTTTTATAGCTCTTTCTTTAAAATAATTTAAAATTTGGATAATTCAAAATAAGGTCTGCATATTTTTTAAAAAATGAATTACTCTTAATGTCTGAAGGTAAGAACCAAGAATCCGCACCACACACCTCTGTCTCATCCTGCTCAGTGTTGCTGCACAGAAGCAAGCGCTTACAACTACTGTTAGCTACTGTGTTTTCCCT
Source organism: Cebus imitator (assembly GCF_001604975.1). NCBI lineage: Eukaryota > Metazoa > Chordata > Mammalia > Primates > Cebidae > Cebus > Cebus imitator. The sequence goes on along the minus strand of NW_016107804.1, from coordinate 1,311,677 downwards.
AAATTCTTGTTTCTCTGATTTTATACATAAACACACAGAAATATGTATGTATATGTATAAGTGTATAGAAACATACATGTGTGCAAATGTGTGCATGTTTATAAAAATGGAGGTGCAGAGAAATTAAATATATATTTAATATATAGCAACATATAAATATATAAACATTGATATATTTATGTAGTTTATATTGTACTGTATATTGTTTATATTGCAACAATACAATAAATATAAAAATATTAAAATTATGTAAAATGTATATAAATATATTTACATATTTATATTTACTGTATTTATTGTACTTTTTATGCACACACTATATATACACACACATATACATACATATGTATATGTGTATGTATATGTGTATGTATGTATATATACATACACACTCACAAACAGGGAAGCTCTAGTTGATTCAGGGTATGAGGCCTAGAACTCCCTTTTCACCTTTCTATCCTCCCCTCACCAATCTCCAGGTCACCTTCATATATATGTGAGTGCTGTGCTCCCTGAGACAAGCTTAGCCCTACCCTAGGACTGTGGAATTTGAGCTCGGCACTCCAGTTTAGGCCTAATAGAGAAGAGGGAGACCTCCCCAGTATTGCTTCTTTATTTCTATGAGTGTGATTTAGATTCTCCATCCAGAGAATTGCTGATGATCTGGAGTTCTGGTTTTTGGGGAGTACAGATACAGTCATCACATCACCAGAATCAGCCTCTGCACATTTGATGGGCTCTGCTTTTGTGCCAGCACTTGAGTCGCTATCAGGGAAGGAGGCTCTGACAGGACTTCTTATGATGATCCGTCCTGCATGATCAGGCTCATCTGGAAGCGCAACCTCATTGGGTTAAGAAATGGGTGGAGGTTGTATACCGGCTCTGCTACTGCCATGGGTGGTCTTGAAATGCTTGTCTAATAGACTGTAAGCCCCTTTGCGTGAGGTACCGTGTTTCCCATGACCAAAAGCAGAACATGTGCTGGGTAGAAGTTGCTGACTGTTTCCAAAGTCCCAGGGCAAGTTCACAGCCAGGGGTTAGTGCGTCAGACCACAGATGCTCACTTCAAGGCCTGCCCACCCAGATCTGTGCTGAAGAGTGTGAGGGTGGAATTCCCTTATGATCCCATCCCAGTCAGCACCTATGACCTCACATCATGAACCTACCCTTCCAATCCCTCTGCTCTGGCTGTACTGCTGTTCTTCTGTTTCATAATGATTCCCACTTTGGCTCTCTGCCCTTGCTCTTCTCCCTGCTGGCTGTGCTGTCATCCACACCACTCCCTGGTATCTCCCCAGCCTCCTCCCTCTGGCAACCCCAACCGATAGCAAGGTCCTTTGATCCATCAGATTGAAGCTCCACTATAAGGGCCTTCACTGACCACCTCCACTGTCACTCTATCGTGATACCCTCCTTTATTTATTTTATACTGCTTCTCCCTTCCTCAGATTATCCTTGTTATTATTAATTCCTGGCTCCCACTACACGTACACTCTATTCGCTAATATATTTATGCTACTTAGAACAGACCCTAAAATGCTGAATGAATGAATAATGACATGCTCTTCTTTGGCTGCAGATGGCAGACCTGCATGCGGTCCCAAGGGGCATGTATGATGGGCCCGTGTTTGACCTGACCACCACCCCCAAGGGGGGCACTCCTGCGAGCTCTGCTCGAGGCTCTCCTACTCGGCCGAACCCACCTGTGAGGAATCTTCATCAATCGGGATTTAGTCTGTCAGGTGAGTGGGACAGACTCATGAAAAGGTGAGAGAGTGGGGAAGGGGAAGATCAGTGCTCTGAGGCCAGAGGGTGTTTCTGAGAACTCAACCTGAATGTATTTTCTAGCCCAGTGCTGGTGTCAACTTGAGGGAGGTTGCTGGGGCAAGCAGGAAGAGGTTACTGAATCAACAAGGGGTTCTGGTAAGAAAGTAAGACAAGGCAGTCAGGCTGAAGACTAGGTTTAAATGGTGACTGATTCTTCCTAGAGAACAGCCCTGGTTGGGGGCAGGGCGTAGGGGGAGCTGATCCCTTCTATGAATTGATAGTGATTTTCTACATTAGCCTATGAGCGCTATGCAACATAGTGTGTTTTCTTTATTTGCCCAGATTAAAAGATAGCTTAGATTATTTTGGTGCTCAAATTGCAGTAGCATCTTCTAACCTAGGATTTTTATTATATTTTCCTTTTCATAGTAATTTGAATAATGCTAATTCTAGCTACCACTGACTGAACATCAACTATGTGTAGCCATATGATTAGTCTTACCTATTCTTTAAGAACTCTCTGATATATATGGAAATATATATATATATATATATATATACACATATAAATAAAATAATCATATAGTTGCTCCATAACCAGTAGTCTTAAAATGAAGAAAAACAAATGTAGATTCACATTTCTATAATGAATAATTTAAATGTGAAGAAAGTAGATAACAAGAAAGGAAAGACATTTAAAGGTAAAATTACAGCATATGAGAAAAAGGGAGAAACAGAAAAATGGGAGAAAGAGGTAAGGGAGACCTAGGGGAGGAAAGGCAAAGGGAACGAGTTAGAAGTTTCGAGGTGACTTTGCCAGAAGTCTGCTAGTCATAAGAAAAGTTTTTCAAGGTTTTTGCCATTTTTTTGTTGTTCTCTGGCTACCTTAATTCTTAAGCTTTTAGAGGCTCCTCTCTGAATAGACCAAGCCCACATTGGTATTTCTTTTTATGCTGTCATCACAGAGACCTGACCATCACCACTTTGCACTGTGAGACCTTGGGCAAGTGACCTAACCTTTCAGAACCTCAGTTATCTCCTCCGTAGAACAGATAAGAGTCCCTCTCGAAAACCAGGCTGGTGAGGATTAAAGGAGATGATTGGTTAAGCACCTCAAACGAGTGTCACATCCTTATCATTGTTCTTCTTCCCAGTATTATTATCATGCTCTGGGTCAGTTGAAATCTAGATAAGAACTTGGCTTTTCTTACCAGAGGGTAGTTTTCTGGGACATATGAAAAGTCTAGAAGATCTGACAGACTGGAATGAAAGTTTCTTGGGAGATGAGGCCAGCAAGGCACTAAATATCTTGCTCTCTTAAAATTAACCCAGTTTCTCTCTTGCCCACACCCCCCTACCCCCAAACCCTTTTTTTTCCCCTCTCCTGGGAATTTATTTCCAACTGCAGGCACCCAAGTGGATGAGGGGGTTCGCTCAGCCAGCAAGCGCATCGTGGCGCCCCCAGGCGGCCGTTCTAATATTACATCTCTTAGTTAAGCAAGCCTTTCCTTAAAGAGGGGGGCAGAAGCAAGAAGAGATTTTTTGAAGCCAAAATGGTACACCGATATTTAAGAAGGAAAGCGAATCCAAACGGTTGCGATCTAAAGAATCAATAAGCCTCAAGCCTTATGTTTCTCCAATGTTACGCTCGCTTGCCTAGCTTTACGAATATTGCTTTGTTTTCTGTTTATGCATAGCCTTGATTTGTTTGACCCCCCTCCCCCCATTTACATGCATGCAATCAGGCCACTAAGGTAAAAGAGTCTGCTCTATCATAGTGTTGAGAGCGTGTGTAGTGCTGCATCTTATGACAAGGGGACAGACAAGCTGGGACGTCAGGGAAGTGAACAAAAGGGACGCAGATTACTTGGGGTGAGTGGGTGGTGGGAGCCCGGAGCAAGCTGGAGGGTGCAGAGGGGCTGGGGTAGGGCATGTAGGAGGGAGGTGGGTGGGAAGGTGAGCGGAAGGGGTGTTGTATATTGTGTTGATGACGTACGTTATTTCCATGGAAGATAGCCGCTTGTGGCAGCTGTCACATCACCATAGCCCCCTGGGGTTTGCGGAGAAGGCAGGCAATCTTTGGGTTCCGTTCTTTGTCACATCCCCTACGAGTAAATTTTGTCTCTTTGAACATTTATTAAAACGCCAAAACCCAATCATTTCTTCCACCTGCTTGATTGTGCCAGTGTTTGCTCGGGCCTCTATCTCAGTGTTGCTTTCAAATCCTTCTCTTTCCTGGATTGGGAAGGCCAGGCAGGGACAGAACAAATGACAATTCTCTTCCTCTTGTCCTCCCTGCCTCTGGTGCTCTTAAAAGCCAGCAGCTGAGAACACAGCACAGGCCCCGAGGGTGAGGGTGCCCATATCTTAAAGATGCCTCCTAAACATGGCGAGCTCACCTCTCACTCTTCTGTCTTTGCAAACCAAAAAGAGTGTGATGCCTCTGGCATCGCAAGCTAGGATTTTAGCTCCGACGAGGCAGAATGAAGGACCTGTCTTACAGGCAGTTCGTGTTTGATTCTCTTGATCTCGTGAGATCCTGTCACATCCATGATAAACAGGAATTTTTTTTGAAAGTTTTTATTAGATGTTCCCTAACTTTTACTAGTAATAGGTAACTTCAGTTATGTGGGAGTCAAGCAGGGATTTGGGAAAGCCAAAGCCAGTCTTGAGCAGAGGGAGCACATTTTGTGGCCCCGGTTCCATCTTTCCATTCTAAACCATTTGTTTCCCCTTCCATTAGCAGAAACTCTGGGGGAACTTTGTGTCTCAGTCTTAGAATCTCCCCAAGTGAGTGGAAGTGACATGATGCAGCTTCCCCTTGGGGCACCTAAAAGAAATTAGTGTGGAGTGCTTGCATCTACCTTGTCTGTCAGAGCTGAATATCCTTTTCCCAATCATGCTGCTTCTGAAAATTCAGTTTTGGAGCAAGTCCTGTGAGCAAGGTAAGAATCTATAGAAACAAGATGCTTATTTTCAGGAGAAACATATTCAACCTGGGATCAGACTTTCATGCTCTGGGGAATCCAGGTGGTAGAACCTGTAACCCTGTGTACTAAGTACTTTGAAGAGAAGAGCAGGCCTCAGACACCTTTTAAGTGCTTAGGAGAAACCAATATCTCTGACTGCAGGTTTGAATAAGTTGAAGACCAGAGAAAAGTACACACTGGGCTACAAAGGAATTTGGAGATAGCCAAGGAAGAGGATTGCCCCTAACACGTTACCCTTTCTGTTCAAATCATGAAAAAAGACTATTTCCCCTTAGAATAGGGAATCTTGCTATTTTAAAGCTCTCATGGTGCTTCCCTTTTAAGGGAAATATAGCTTAAAATATAGTTCCCTTTTAAGGGAACATGTAGCTCTTAATTTACAATTTAAAGATTTGGGGGTCTATCAGAGAACTCAGAATAACAGTTTTATGTGCAGAGAGTTTGCCAGATCTGAAGCATGTACCTCATTGGTTGGGCTGTACTTTGGGATAGGTTGCAGTACCAGCCACAACCACCAGAATAGAGGAAAAGACACACACAGAAACCCACTTCTGAGCTTCCAGTTCTGCACCATCTGCTCTGCTGTACCCAGCCCCTGAGTCCGACTCATCCCTGCACAGCCTCTCTGGGCCATGAAGATAAGTCTTTCATGGCCAAATTGGTCAGCCGCACTGCCCTTGGGACTTCCAAAGTGAACTCTTCCACCAGAACCTTTGATTCTGCACAAGCTTTCCTTGATGTGGAAACAACCCCGGAATGCCCTCAAGAGGCAAAACATGAGCTAAGGAAGCCTCTCTTTCTTCACTTACCATTACTAATGCTCCAAGCATAGGCATCCCTGGGAATTGCGAGTATAACTCCCACTATTTTCGTGAGTACCGAGTGATATTGCTATTTGAGTTAAAATTTATGTTCAGATTTGTTCTGTTTCATAAGACACATCAAATAGCCCTATACAAAAGGTTTAGGAAAAGAAAACGATGGTGAGTCCTGGCTCTCTTTGAATTCATTGGCACCTCATGCAAGTGTAGGAAGGCACACTGGATCTTCTATCTCATTCCCAAACCGTCCTTTGCCATCTCATCCTTTGGCCTGCCCGCCCCCAACCCCGAGGATGCCCCCACCATCCCTCTGACCTTTTCACATTGCCTCTGAACCAAGATGGCAATCCGTCCTGGTTCTCTCTGAGGGCCATGGGCTTGGGTGGTAAGGAGGGTGTTTGTGAAATTGTTAAATCAGTTACCCCTGGTAGAGATATTTCATTTACTTCTAAGTTTTCTAGAGATAGGATTATAGTCATCCTGAAAATGGGTTTCCTTCAAAATCCCTCAGCCTTGTTCTTCATGACTATACCCAGAGTGTCACGCTTCCACAAAGGGCTGTCGCCTGATCCTGGATTTTCAGTCATCGATGAGAAGCCCTTTCCAACAGGGTGGGCAATTTTCATCTTCATTGCCACAAGCTTCCCAGGCTTTCTCCCCTGGAAAACTCCAGCTTGAGTCCCAGATACACTCATGGGCTGCCCTGGGCAGCCAGCATTCATTGTAAGTTCCCTCTTTGAAAACTGGTGTGTGGGTGTTCAGTTCTGTGTCTGGTGGATATGGACAGACAGTAAATCTCCCGTGATCTGTGCTAGCTGTGAGGCAGCTCTGGAACGTGAAGAGCTGTTTGGTTTGAACCGTGAAGAAAACTGTGTTTTGAGTTTAGCTGAGATTAAAGAAAAAAAAATCATCAAGTGACTGTTAATGTAAACCTGGTTATTAAAATAACTATGAAATTACCAACACTGTTCTCCAGTCTTCTTCTTTGTGTGATGTGCCTTTTCATCTATAATATTAAAATTGCACAGTAAATCTGAAAGGGTTAGGAAGAGGGGAAGGCAGATCTGGTGTTAACAGTTATCTGGAGAAAACTTGGGGGCTTCTATTTTTGAGATTGAGTTGTTAGTTTTGGCCACCAAGCTTGATGGCCATTTTAAAACTTTGGAGAATGAGTAAGTTTTTTTTCTTCTGTGGATCATCAAATTTAGTATTATGTGCCATTTGGGATAAATCTAGCTGAGTTCAGAACATAGCCTTAAAGCTTTTTGTTTTGGGGTTTTGTTTCTTTGGTCATTCCCCTAAAGCCTTGCTATTTGATTGTTTTGTAAGCATTTCTGCTTCTTTTTGATAGCCTAGACTTGGAGAAAAACTCAAAGTACGCCCATACCAAAGTATATTCTTTAGCGAATGGACTCCAAGGAGTCAAATGAGGGTTCGGAATCATTATTTGCTGTGTCCACACTTCTGAGAGCTTTCAGGTACGTATCAGCAACTTGAAAACCCTGAGTTTCCTATGATAAAGAGATCTTTCAAACTTTGCCCAGTTCAGGGTTCTTGAACTTTTGCCTCCCGAACATCCCGCATTACACTACACCCTTTTGAGGGAAACACTGCTGAGTCCACTTCCAATTTGTTGTGCAGATCATATTTTCATTGCAAAGGTTAAACTGGTTTCCCAGGGAGAGATTGGAAAGTGGAATTTTAAAGTCAGGTGCAACCGCATAGTTCAATCAGGCAGACTCCAGTGTAGCTGGATCCAAGTGCTAGACCCTGACATCAGAGCATTGCTTCTTTCCACACTGAAGGCCCTGTGTGCCTTCAGTAAGTGAAGGAAAGCTAAGCTTTTTTAAAATTTTTATTTTATTATTTTTTTTGAGACGAGTCTCCCTCTGTTGCCCAGGCTGGAGTGCAGTGGTGCCATCTTGGCTCACTACAACCTCCACTTCCTGGTTTCAAGCAATTCTCCTGCCTCAGCCTCCCGAGTAGCTGGGACTACAGGCACATGCCACCACACACCATTTTCAGTAGAGACAGGGTTTCACCATGTTGGCCAGGCTGGTCTTGAACTCTTGTCCTCAAGTTATCTGCCTGCCTCAGCCTCTCCAAGTGCTGGGATTACAGGTGTGAGCCACCACGCCTGGCCAAGAAAGCTCTATTTATGTGGGACAAAGTTGGTTGTCAACATCTCCAGGTTTTCCCTTCACCTGCATAGTAACCTCCGAAGAGGGAGAGAGTCCTTCAGTAGTTCCAGCCGAAAAGACTGATTCAGTCTGGCTTGGGGCATGTGTTCACCATTTACATAGTCACTGTGGCCAGAAGAGTACATGGGACTGATTGGACACACTGGATAACATACCCAGCCCCTGAGCCACCTGAACCACATGGACTCCCAGTAGCTCCACAAAGAAAATCAATTTGTGATAACTGAAGAGGGATCCATGCAAGGAAGGCAAAAAAAGCAGTGGCCATGGCACCCATTCGCAAACTTGTAGGGCGTGTTTTGCCCGGTGATGTGGAGTTGGGACGGGCAGGGAGGAGATGGGATCCAGGGGATGGCCATTTCTGATTAATTGCTTTTGTACGTGATGAGCTCCTGTGGGTTTGATAGAACAATGCCCTTGTTACAGGAGCATAGGGTGATTATACCTTTTAACACAGAAGCTCAGAATCATAATCAACAGCTACTCTTAAGTGCATAAAGAATTATTTACAGTTGAAGTTCAAGTTTTGATGTTTAATAACCTTTTGTTTATAGACCCGTTTTATGGCTCTAAGTCAGGATTGGTGAAACACCTCTCCCTGCTCATGACCAAGGCAGCAGCTGAGCTTTGTTTAGGATTTGAGTGGGTTTCAAGGGAATAGTCGGCACTTAAACTCAGGATGCAGGAATCTGAAAGGGATTAAGTGGTTTTCTTTTTAAATGGTGAAAGATACACTTTGACTTTCACATCTCTTCCTTCAAGGCTGGAAGTGTTCAGTGGCTGAGTCAGGTTGGCCAGGTGGGAAATGAGAATACTCCTTGTTAGTAGGACTAACAAGGGCCCTTTGGTTCCAAACAACTTTCTGGAATCAGCTCTTCTACCACCAACCTGTCACAAAAGAGACCCCAACCATGAGCAGGAGATGGGGAATAAAAAGGCCAAAGTAACCTGCGAAAATGAGATCACATGCTTAAGGCTGGTACTCTTCAGAATCTGAAGAGTTCTAGATCCTGCCCTTTGCTCAGATGGCTGCTGGACACACAACAGGACACTTAATGTGACCTGGACAACAGGGTACTTCTCATGCAGGACTTTGGAGGCCACAAAACTTAGAAGACCCTGCTATTTCAGGACAAGCCCAGGGAGCCAGCGGCTTGCTGGCTGCCCACCCACTGTGGGTCTAATAAGGGTGACAGTTTCCTCTGTTCTCTCCTGAGACAGGTAGCTTTTAGCTGCAAGAGTTCAGAGCTGCCCATTAATTTCTGTCCCAGATTATGGACCTTAGAACATTTACCTGCTGCTTTGGTAGATGGAATGGGGCACGGATGTTGAGGGGTAGGAAGGCAGAGTGCTGAAGAAAGACATGCATAGGCTGCCCATGGACTGAGGGGCATAGTGAAAGGCAGAAACTGGAATTCTGGGCTATGTTCCCTGAGACGTGAATATTGGAGGGGTCAGGTTTTTTAGTTTCTGCACATGTGGATCAGGTAAGCTGTACTGCATTCCACATCTCTGTTGTAGAATATTATTTCTGGTAAGGGACATTCCTCACAACAGGAAATAGACGTAAGAACAGGTTACTTTGGGCACCCCCAATGCTATCTCTTGGGAAAACAATTACACACACACACACACACACACACACACACACACAGACAGACACAGTTGTCAGAAGGGTCAGTGGCTCACTGTTTACAGAAGACATTTTAATACACATAGGCACATGTATATTGTATATGCTACAGCTCAACAGAAGCACTTGTTTTCCATTCGAGGGCTCCAGATCAGCTGCCTGTTCACAACAGCACAGATAAGTGAAGTTTGGAATTTTACTATCAGTGTTTAGTATCAGTCAGGCACACTGAATTTGTAATAAACAGTAATCACAGCAGGAAATAGGATTTGTGTAGACAATACAGGGACAACTAGGTACTGAAACAAACTTGCAATGCTTTTCATGCCTTTTCCTTCAGCTTTTGAAGAGCGAATGCCTTAGCGTTACTACATCAGCCACAAGCAGCAACACTGGTTCCCACCAGCTACATTAATACTCTTTCCCTGCTGATTCATCCATCCAATCTACAAAAGCTGTGATAATAGAACATCTAGTTGATTCTGGTTAAAACTTTACTAACAGAAGAAACCTAATCATCAATAAATTAGATTACCATACTTAATTTAGCAATGCTCTACGCTGGTCTATCTTCATTCCTAGCATGACCTCAGGCAAAACCAAGTCACCAGGGAAGTGGGTTAGCCATTAGCAGAGCACATTCTTCTGTGGAATTAGGACTGTGGCAGAAGTGGCAGGGCTTGACTGCCCCACCCGTCTACTAGAGGTCACCCAGGCTGCACTGGAGATGGGCAGCTCTGTCACAGTGCAAGAGCCTTATAGCCGGGGAGCTCCTGGATTTCAGAATCTGCTCAGACTTTTCAGGTGCTCCATACAGGCAAGGGAAGCTGCCGGGAGAAAAAGATTCAGGCGTACCAGGAAAAAGGATTTAATAGTCATCTTGTTTTCTAAAATCACAGCTCTGAGCCTTGGTTATCACGACTCTAGAAGAGACGTGTTCCACCTAGTGGGATGTTAACGTTTAGCCCAAGTTATTGAACAAAACCAAAGCATCCAATGTCAACAACTAGCAATAATCATAAGGATTTAGGAAAAGTTTTAAATTTTGGGAAAGGTTTTTGTTCTCAGGTTTAAAACGCACCGTGGTGGGAGGTGCTTGGAATCAGTAGTTCTGCACTGATACCAGGGTTTTGCTTTTCAAACTTGAAACACAGTGTGTCGTTCACCTGCCTAGCACTAGAAATCCATCTCTGAGCCTGTGCTCTCTCATCTGCACATCCATGGTTCCTAAAAGCCCACAGAGGTGCTTCAGTCACAGAAACAGCTCACTGGAAATAAAACTAGGGATTCAGACTACAGAGACTGTATCGGGTTCCCATCCAATTATAAATGTATGCGTGTGAAATGGCAGTATGGCTTAACTCTCATCACGACGGAGATCCTAATGCTTCCACTGCTCTTTGGTAAGCATAAGTACAGAAAAACTTCCCAAAGCGTCACCTTGGGAAGGATGCAATCAAGGTCACAGCCAGAGGAGGAACCCGGTTACTTAGGGAGGTAAGTCCACAGCACATCAGGGCTTGAATCAAAAAAATGAATGATGGAAGTAAACAAGCAAGTGCTCCCTGACATTCTTGGGGTTACCAGACTGCAGCAGAATCTGGCCACTTTCTTATTCTTGCTCTTTCAAACACATCTCCTCTCTAAAATTGAGTCAGGGTAAGTGCTTCAAGTTTATAGTGTTTGGAGAAAAACAGAATAGCACAAACGATGTGGGAACTGTAGGGAAAAGGAATCAAACAACGAAAGAGCTGGCTATTAATTATGTGATCAAAACATGGTTGCTCTTAGAGAGGCTCCATTTCACGGCTCCATTTCATTGCCCGAAGCTAGGGCCTGTTCGCTCAGTGAGGAGAAAATGGTGAATGCCAAGCTAAAGTTTAGCTTTGGCTTTCTACTCATTCTTGGTCACCCCAGTGTAACCTCTTTATGGAAAAGCCTTGCATAAAAGGCAGCCATCTCTGTTTCTTTGACTCGTTTCCACTTGTCTGGCTTCCCAAATGGGCATCAGTCAGGTCTCCCCTGTTGCCAGCTTATTGCCATCTTGGTGAGACAGATGCTCTCCATAAGTAAGGATAGGTTTAGGTACAGTGAGTAGCCAAGAGGTGAAAACAATCCCCCACCAAACCTGTTCACTTCTTGAGCCTATCCAGGGGCATATGGGTTGCCAAAAATAGTTCTTCTGCAAAGATCTGTGTGTCTGTACAGTGGAGTTTCATCATATGCACATCTCACTTAGGTGAATTAAACTTTGTGCTTGGGAAATCAATCAATAAAATATAAAGACTTTGGGAGGCAGAGGCGGGTGGATCACTTGAGATCAGGAGTTCGAGACCAGCCTGCTCAACATGGTGAAACCCCGTCTCTACTAAAAATACAAAAATTATCTGGGTGTGGTGGCTTGCACTTGTAATCCCAGCTACTCAGAAGGCTGAGGCAGGAGAATCTCTGGAACTTGGGGGCAAAGGCTGTGGTGAGCCAAGATTGTGCCACTTTACTCCAGCCTGGGTGATACAGCAAGATTGTCTCAAAAAAACAAAAAGAAAAAGAAAAAGTGAGACATCAGTGATATTTTAAATAAGTAGGCAAATGTGCTTGCCATTCTTGTAGTAAACACAGGTAGGAGGGAGACATGATACCACTGTTCCTTTAGTCTCCATGAACTTGCCCCTCTTGGATGTGCAGGCATTCCATTGGTCTAAGAGTAATTCTAAGGTCAGGTACGGTGGCTCATGCTTGTAATCCCAGCCCTTTGGGAGGTCTAGGTGGGCAGATCACTTGAGGCCAGGAGTTTGAAACTAACCTGGCCAACATAGCAAAACCCTGTCTCTACTAAAAATACAAAGGATTAGCTACACATGGTGGCACATGCCTGTAGTCATAGCTACTCGGGAGGCTGAGGCACAAGAATCACTTGAAACCAGGAGGCAGAGGTTGTAGTGAGCAGAGATCATGCCACTGCACTCCGACTTGGGTGACAGAGTGAGACTTTGCCTGAAAAGAAAAAAAAAAAAGAGTAATTCTAGTCTATAAAGACAAGTATAATTTGTGCAACATTTTAGCTCATCTTGTATTAGCCAAAATGAGACCAAAAATAAAAATAACTAAATCAAAATGAAACAGAAACAATGACTTGTTTCATTAGTGAAGGGTGACACTGTATTGGGCTTCACTGAGAAAAGATACTTCCTGTATGTTATGTGTAATTTAAGGGGTTTTATGGTAAATTTTACTATCTTCTAAATTCATTTCTAACTTAGACTATAACTCCCATGTAAGATGCAACTTTGCTGAACTGCAAAGTGAACATACTTTCAGTGTGACGACATTCTCTTCTGGTCCTCTCCAGATACAATTCTCTGTGAATATTCAGGGGACAATTAGCCCTCAAGGAACATGCTTCTTGGAAGAAGATCAGTATGCTAATATTTAGCAATTGGCTTCTAGGAGGGAAGAAACTAGCATTTGCCAGTTTTCATGGTGTAAATACTCCCATTATTACCAATTTCAAGTCACCCCCTTCACATGGCTGAAGAGGAAGCTGGGAAGTGATGTGCACGGCAGGCTCCAGCCCCCTGAGATAAGCAAATCTGATGCTGACTCCAGCACGCCACTGGAAGACCCTCATCCATCTATGTTACTTTTAATCTGATCCTATCCATGCCTCCCTGATAGAATTCCTTATCCTCATCCAAGTAGGCTGGGGGATTCTGACCACTTTTTAAAATTTTCTAGGTCTGAAAAGTCTCATTGAGTCATGTGTCTGCTTGTCCATTTGTCACTATGTAATTAGAGTGAAAAAGTAAATCTACATTCATATATTCATTTTAAAATAAAAATAAAGGTTGTTTAGAATAACACTTACAGCACTAAAAAGGCAGGGTATGGCTCATGTAGTGCAACCCTCTCATTTTAGATAAATAAAGCACAGAAAGTGGCTGAGTGATTTGCTCTAGATCACAGAGTTGATTGGTATGAAATGACATCCCAGGAGCTCAGGCCCAGGATCCTTCACTGTGTCGTGTCTGTTCTGAAAGATATTCATTCACATTTTCTAAGTCATGACGTGTGGAGTGGGAAGAACTACTGTCAGCTTTTCTTGACGTATGTAATTAGAAGTTCCTGGCATGAGATTGTCCCAAGAAGAAGACATGAGGCCTTTATAGGTTGTTATTCTGACCATTCTCATCTTGTGGGTCTTTGGTTTGTTCCAAGGCTAGATTTGGTTGTCTTTTATTAAAGTCCCTTTTTACTCTTAAAAAGAAAAAAAAAAAAGAGGTTTTATTCTTTGAAAAAGAAAATGAAAAGTTTAAGCTTTTGAAATAACATTAAGCCCAATAATTTATAAATAAGCATGACTCAAGTAAATCTTCTAAAAGACTTTGATATTTAAGTGTTTAAATCCTAATCCCTCTTCCCTTCCCATAAAAAACTTGATGCTAGGCTAATTTATCAATTAAAAAATTTTACATACCTTACAAAAATGTTTATAAATTTTCTATAATAGATAATATCATTTTTTCCAATTAGAAAATAATTTTTAAAAGGTTAAAAATATATTTTCTCTGCAAGTAAAGTCTGGCTGAAACACGCCATCATTTCTGGGGCTGTTGTTCTCCCAGGATTACTTACTTTTCTCTGTTGAAAATGATGAACTCTTTCTGGACAGAGTCAAGGTGCTCTTGAAGAAGACATGTCTTCCAGGTGAACACAGGAAAAAAAAAGTAGAGGTATAGTTAGCAGAAAAATGAGGACCCTTAAACATCCAATAACCTATTGACACTTTATTCAATGAATAGCCCCAACTTGAGAAGTACCTTCAAAATGGATGCTATGTGGAGAAGATTCTGGGAAGCTGGCAGAATAGGAAGCATTAGGAATCGGGCTCCCTTCCTAGACAGCCATTGCACTGGCAGAATCTGTCCGATGTCACTATTTTAGAATTCTGGAGTCTATTTTAAGCTTGCAACTTTCAGAGAAGGCTTGGGTGGCAAAGTACAGTTACTTATGGCCAATTTAAGGTCTTAGCACAGCAGCAGCTATCCATCCATTATCCTCTAGCCCATGGGAGGGAGCTGAGCACACACATGTTCTGGAGCAGTTTGCACTCAGCCTGTGGGAGCCAGGGTGGAACGTAAGAATCATGTTCTCCAAATACTAAGGACAGGTGCTCCCATCACTGCTGCTTCTGATCACAGAGGTGCAAACACAAAGCTTTACAGCCATTGTTGTTGGACCTCCCGCACACTGTTGCAAGCCGCTCTTCCGCGGGCTGCAGCGACTTCTAGGAGAATCAAAGGGCCAGCACCTTTCCCTCCCTTCATTTTTCTCCTTTCCTTCTTTTGGGAGCCATACATGAAAGACAAGGACATTCAAAAACAACTGCATACGTGGGGAAAATTGGAAAGTGACTGCACACGCCCAGGGAAAGGTATAGGCTCAGAAATGATCTAAGAAGACCTAATGTTTACACCTCTGGCTGATCCGTGGCATGCAGACAGCTTCCAACAATAATAAAAAATAAAAATAAAAACAATAACAAAAAACAGCAAACCCTGGGGATGGGGGAAATCTGAATTTCCTAGATCTATCACATTATTAGATTCAAGTGTCCAATACATNAAAAAAAAAAAAACAAAAAAAAAAACAAGATATGGCAGGAAATAGGAAAGCATGGCTCATTCACAATCAAAAAACTGTAAATCAATGGAAGCTACCCCTTAAAAAGACCAAATAGCAGATCTACTAGAAAAAGACTTCAAAACAGCTATCTTAAAGATGCTCAGAGAATTAATGGAAAATATAGAGAAAATCAAGAAAATGAAGTACAAACAAAAGTAAAATATTAATAAAAAGATAGAAAACCTAAAAAGAAGCCGAAAGGAAATTCTTGAGCTGAAAAGTGCAATAACTGAAATTTAAAAATTCACTATAGGATTTCAAAGGCAAAATTGAGCAGGCAAAGGAAAGAATCAGCATCAAACTTGATGGCAGGACAGTGAAAATTATTGAATCTGAGGAACAGAATGAAAAAAGATTGAAGAATACTGAACAGACCCTACAGCAAGCTTGTCCAACCCATAGCCTGTGGGCCACATGTAACTCAGAATGGCTTTGAACGTGGCTCAACACAAATTCATAAACTTTATTAAAACATTATGAGATTTTTTGGGGGTGATTTTTCTTTAGCGCATCAAATCTATCAACAGTGTTAGTGTATTTTATGTGTGGTCTGAGATAATTCCTCTTCTTCCAATGTCGCCCAGGGAAGCCAAAAGAATGGACATCCCTGGCCTACAGAATGTGTAGATTGAAGAATAGTGAACAGACCCTACAGCAAGCTTCTCCAATCCTGTCCAAGCTTGTCCAATGTTTTAATAAAGTTTATGAATTTGTGTTGAGCCACATTCAAAGCCATCCTGAGGTACATGTGGACCACAGGCTATGGGTTGGACAAGCTTGCAGTAGGGCCTGTTCACTATTGCTTGATGTATTCATCAAGCAAACCAGTGTATGTACTGTGGAATTTCCAGAAGAGAAGAGAGAGAAAAAGGAAAATAGAATATGTAAAAAAATCATAGCTAAAAGGTATGAGCCCCTAAATCCAAAAAAGCACAGTGCACCCCAAGTAAGATGAATTTAAAAAGACTTACATTGAGACAC
Organism: Cebus imitator; assembly: GCF_001604975.1. NCBI lineage: Eukaryota > Metazoa > Chordata > Mammalia > Primates > Cebidae > Cebus > Cebus imitator. The sequence continues at coordinate 1,295,602 of NW_016107804.1, read as the reverse complement.
AATATAATCAACTTTTTTTTTTTTTTTTGAGATGGAGTCTCACTCTTTCACCCAGCCTGGAGTGCAGTGGCACAATCTCAGCTCACCCCAATCTCCTCCTCTTGGGTTCAAGAGATTCTCTTGCCTCAGCCATCCAAGTAGCTGGGATTACAGGTGTACACCACCACACCCGGCTAATTTTTGTATTTCTAGTAGAGATGGGGTTTCATCATGTTGGTCTCAAACTCCTGGCCTCAAGTATTCCGCCTGCCTCAGCCTCCCAAAGTGCTGGGATTACAGCTGTGAGCCACCATGCCCAGCCAATGTAATCAAACTTTCTAAAGCCAAAGACAAGAAGATAATCCTGAAAGCAGGAAGAGAGAAGTGACTTGTCATATACATCATAAAATAATCAGCAGATTTCTCATCTGAAATTTTGGAGGCCAGAAGACAGTGGGCTGACATCTTCAAAGTGCTAAAAGAAAAAAAAAAAACAAATTCGATAAATGAAGTGCATGTAGACATTTTTAAACAAACGAAAGGTGAGAAAATATGTCACCAGTTCAAAGTGCTAAAAGAAAAAAAAAAAACAAAAAACAAAACAAAACAAAAAAAACTGTCAACCAAGGATCCTACATCTGGCGAACTATTCTTGAAAAGTGAAAGAGAAACAAAGATGTTTCCAGATAAAAACGGAGGGAGCTCATTACCACTGGAATTTCCCTGTCTTAGTGAAAATGAACAGGAAATGCCCAAGGGAGCCCTGCAAGTAAAATGAAAGGACATGAGACAGTAACTTGAAGCTATAGAGAGAAATAAAACTCTCAGTAAGTGTAGAAACATTGGACAATTACAAAAACCAAGATTATTGTAACAACAGTTTGTAACTCCTTTTTGTTTTCTACATAAGAGCCTAATACATATTTTTAAAAAAACAATTATTAATCTAAAAGCTAGTATTATTGTAAGTTTGTCTTGGAGGTTCTACCTGGATTTTGTGAATAGTGTAAAAACATCTCTATACTGAATAATGATAGAATGTTCTCCTCAACAATGATACTGGAGTGGATTAAATATCCTTCTCTTCTAGTCAGCAGAGCCTTCTTTATTTGTGACTTTCTTGCAGACATGCAGAGCATTTGCTTTGACACTATACTGTCCAGCTTTCAACATCTATTGATGACTTTTCCATCATAATGAAAAAATTTAGTTTCAAAAAAAGATGATTACCAGTCCCAGGACAGAATTAAACCCAGATCGAATGTTTTAAAAGTCTACAACAAAATACTTCCAAATTTTTTCTGATGAAAAATATTATTCTTTAAAAAAATTATTCAGTCATTAAAATGTTTTTAAATCTAGGAATTAGAATATGCTAAGTTCTCCAGTACTGGAGAGTTTTCTTTCTGAGTACTTATTTAGGTGACAGGAGAGGAAACTATCAAAAGCACAGAAGGGGGATGGGGAACAAGACAAAGGAGAAGAGGAGGCTTTGTTGTATTTCACTCTCATTTGCAAACAGTAGCATTTGTAATCCTGAGGGTTTCCAGTATGGGCCACAGGGGACAGGCAGCTACAGGACAAACGTAATCTGATTGAAGCTTTTTGGAGCAACACTTTTACCCCAAGATTTTAGGACAAATATTTTTTAGCATTAAAAATCAAGGTTACAATTGAGTGACATGCAAAAATCCACATGGATTTTTTTCTTCTACCATATAATTATTTTATTTAAACAAAGATATGAAATGTACACTTGGAGATAACTTTGTGCTATGACATTTCAGACCCCATGATCTTTAAAGGGTTCATGTTCAACATGTTCTCTTTCCTCTGCTTTAGGTGGAAAAGTTTAAGAAGTGTCACCAAAGGGATACATTAACTGGAGTAGCCAAAAAGAGAATATGAAGTAAGGGGGAAGCAAAAAGAATGGAGGACTAATGGATCATCTGTGACTCAGAAGTAAAAATCTTAGGACTCACCTATTAGGATGAGCAGAGGAAACAGCGATTAAAGTATCATAGCTGGAGATTGCATTAGAAATGTTGTAAAACTTAGAGCAGGTGGAAATCTCAGGAGAAGAACAAGAGGATTTAGGGAATTTGCCTCAACAGGCGATAGACTAGGTGGCATGGCAGTCTGCTGATTCCATACTTTAAAGATGTTGAGCCGAGAGAGAAAAAGTGGAGGATATTCTGGGGGGAAAGAAACAACCGAGGCATCTGACATGAGCATGAAAAGAGCCAAGGAAAAGAAAGTCTAGGAGTCAGGAAGTGCAGTGGAAAGTAAAGCACCACAGCAGCTAACATTCTGCGGAGCACTTTACGTGCACTAATTTACTCAGAACAAGCCTATGAAGTTGATACACATACCAGCTCCATTGATAAATGAGGAAACTGAGACATGAGAAAAATGTAAAACTTTAGTTATGCTCCTCTAGTTTATCACAGCCTAGGATCTATAACAGTGTATCTCAGCTATGGCTGCATATATAAAATCACCTGAAGTAAATTTTAAAATACTGAGGCCCAGGATACAAAATCAATGTGCAAAAATTGCTAGCATTTCTAGACATCAATAATATACAAGCGGAGAGCCAAATCATGAATGAACTTCCATTCGGAATTGCTACAAAAACACCTACGAATACAGCTAACAAGGGAAATGAAGGACATCTTCAAGGAGAACTACAAACCACTGCTCAAGCAAATCAGAGAGGACGCAAACAAACAAACAAACAAACAAACTTTATGTTCACAGATAGAATCAATATGAAAATGGCCATATTCCCAAAGTAATTTATGGACTCAATGCTATTTTCATTAAATGACCATTGACATTCTTTGCAGAATTAGAAAAATCTATTTTAAAATTCATATGGAACCAAAGAAGAGCCCAAATAGCCAAGACAACCCTAAGCAAAAAGAACAAAGCTGGAGGCATTACATTACCTGACTTCAAACTATACTACAAGGCTCCAGTAACCAAAACAGCATGGTACTGGTACAGGATCAGAGACCAGTGGAACAGAATAGAGAACCCAGAATAGAGAGCTCCTTCTCTAGGCTTGTGGCTTGAATGGAATTCCCCTGCCAACACTTGACTCTTTTCTAAGGTGGTACCTAAACAGTGATGAATTTGGCCCTAGCGTGACAAGGTGACTTGGAGCTATACACAGTGAGGCAGGAAATGAGACTAACCTAGAGATAACATGATATTGATATGGTGGATGTTCTTGTTAGATTTGGCTGAAAGAATGACTTCGGTGAATTCCTCTAGATAAGATTAAAGGAATGGAGGATGAGGAATGTCACAGCCTTTTGAATACAGCATGGGTAATTCCTAGGATCTGCAACCACCTGTCATTTTATTTCCTCTGAAACACTAATGATCTACCTCTATCCTGAGGATGTGACAGCCTTAAAATGCTCTTGTCGTTTCTTGTATCCTCACTATTTCTGTTCAATCTAGAGAACCAGGTCCAAAGTTGCCTCCCCTGGAAAGCCTATCCTAATCCTTCACTAAGGTCCAGTGAGCAATTCCTAGAGCACTTTGTGTATCTATCTAACCATAGCATTGACCACCTAGTCAGAAACATTTCCTAACATACAGGAATTTTACAATCATTTGAATTAATTAATTAATTAATTAACATGTTAATAATATAATAAGGTAAGATCGACCATCACATTTTAAAAGCCTTAAGGTAAAAGAGAGAAGATAGAGTGAATAATTGGAAAGATAGCTCATAATCTTCCTGATACTTATTGGAGGAAAGACTATTCTTTATTTTGAAGAAAAATACCTTTTATTTTAGAACCTGGGGGGAAGATTAGAAGAATCTAGAGAAAAATGCTGACCTAAGCAGTTCCAAGCTCCCATCTTGCAAAAAAAATCACAAAACAAGCAGATACTGTCAAAACCAGTTTTGTCAAAACTCCAGAAAGCAGTCAAAGGTTTACTGGAACCAAATGAATACTAAGTTAAGAAAAGAAAAGCAACTTAAAAATGTTCCTAGTGTTAAATCTCAGTCAGAACATTAGCTGAGCACAAGCTAAAGTAACAAAGACTTCAGTGATGACACAACAAAGAAGACAATCTTTGCAAAAAGTTTTTGGAGAAGTCACTAAAAAATGGACAACTACAGCCTTCAACAATCAAAAATAGCAAACCATGAAGAAAGGAGGAATCTGATTTCCAGAGTTACCACATTGTAATATTCAAATGTTAAGTCTTCAACAGCAGCAAAAAAAAAAAAAAAAAAAAAAAAATAAAAAAAAAAAAAAAAAAAAANAAAAAAAAAAAAAAAAAAAAAAAAAAAAAAAAATCTCAAGTCACACAAAGAAACAGGAAGGTATCATCATTTAAAGACTTAAAATGAATGGACAGAAATTGTTCCTACGGAAGCCCAAACATTGAGTTTTCTAGAGTAAGATTTTAAAACAATTGTCTTGAATATGCTCAAAGTTAAAAGAAACCACAAAACAGTTCTCAAAAATTTTAAGAGGACTAAAATCACTGAAGCGAAGGCAGAAATTAATAACAGAAGGAAAACTGGAAAATTCACAAAAATGTGGAAATTAAATAACGTATTCTTAAACAATGAGTCAAAAAAAGAAATCACATGAGATATCAGAATATACTTAGAGATGAATTAAAAACAAAACACAACATCCCAAAACTTATGGGATAAGTGAAGGCAGTGCTCAGAAGAAACTTTATAGCTATAAACACTGATATTAAAAAAGAAGAAACGTCTTAAGTCAAAACCCAGATGAACGCCTTGCTAGTATGTTAAGGATTTTTACATCTACATTCATAAAAGATATCAGCTTGTAATTACCATTTTGGGGGATGTCTTTGTCCAGTTGGGAATCAGGGTAACACTGGCTTCATAGAATGAATAAGTGAGGAAATATTTACAGTTCGTATATCTGATAAGAGTCCAATATCCAGAATATGTAAAAAAAAATTCCTATAATTCAACAACAGAAATGAGAAGGTGACATTTAAGGTACAAAGAATGAGTGAAAGCCCCCATGGGAAGATGCAAGAGAAGAACATTTCAGGAACAGAGAAGAGCAAGGGCTCTGAAGAAGAACAAAAAGTTCAATGCTTGGGAGTGAGAGTTTGCAGGGCCTGTGAGGTTGGAGGGTTTTAAGCGAGGGTCAGAGAGGGATAGTACAAAGATGCGCAGATCATGTTGAGCATGGTAGACATGGTCAAAAGTTATTCCCAAATTGCTCAGTTATTTCTAAAATTTTAAAAATGTATAGTAAAAATGATCTCTTGGTTTTTACTACACATTATGTCCTGTTATCAGAGAGGCCTGTACCCAGCTTGAGCTGAGTTTTCTGGGTCAAGGGAAGGAGTGAGTATGGAGAAGTGGGCTGGTTATGACATGATCATGAAGAACAGACCATTGGGAAGAAGACAGTTCAGTGACAAGCTACATGCAAGATGAGTTAAGCATTCCTTGGAGGTCCTAGAAAACATTTCATAAGGGAATCTGGCAAGAGGCCAGTTCTGTGGTCAAACAGGACCCAGATATGAACTTTGGTTAATTGTCCATTGAAATATCTAGTAGCCGCTGACAATTAGAGAAATTAAGGACATGGGGGATACTTATTTTTTTGCAGAGCCATCTTTACCAGAAGACTACACAATCTTTGAGAATAGGGACAGCATTGAGTACAGAAATTAAATCTCAATCATTTCTTACTCCAATGTTTAGCACAGGACCTGGCAGATAATAGTTACTAAATAACAGTAGCCTAAATGAATGGATGGATGGATGGATGGATGGATGGATGGATGGAGGGATGGATGGATGGATGGATGGATGGATGGATGGAGGGAGGGATGGATGGAGGGAGGGAGGGATGGATGGA
>NW_016107804.1:1248158-1289141 GCF_001604975.1 Cebus imitator | reverse complement strand
GGAGGGAGGGAGGGAGGGAGGGAGGGAGGGATGGATGGATGGATGGATGGAGGGAGGGAGGGAGGGATGAATGGTCATGTGGATGGATAGATGATCTTTAGAGGCAAAGTGAATGTTTATTACTTCATCATGATTATAATTCATAGAGCCACATGTGAGTATAAAATCTTACTGAGTGCTTGCAACTTACTACACTGAAATCTGAGCTCTGACTCTGAGAGAGAACACTATACTTAGTTATAAAATTAATTTAACTCAGCCTGAAATCCAGCAATCATGCTCCACCATGTTAGAATTCCATCGTTCCTGTGAACAGACACTCTTCTGTGAGGTTTGATATCATAAAATTCTACTTGGGGCAAAGAATAGACACCATCTTTAGTTGGCTGCTTTCAGCAACTCCTCCAAGCAGCCATGTGTGTACTTTGAAACCTGCCCCTTCAACGTAATTTTATGAACCATATCCTGACCTAGCCTTGGCCAAAAAATTCCTCCCCGAGGAAACTGATAAATTTTGAATTGAGAACTGGAAGAGAAAAATAACTGAGTCAAGTTAACGGCAGAGTTCTAGAGGGAAGGCCTACCAGTAAAACATTGCTGCTAGGATCCTCAAACAGCTCTGGTCTGCCCTTTTATGAGCCTGGGTGTTCAACTTCTCCTGTTCCACTAAGCAGCAAAAGCAGGGTGTGAAGTGACCTCCCACTAGAAGCTCTCAAAGATATTGCAGCCATCGTGGGGATGCCCATGACCTTGAGTTTGGTGGGTTCCTATTTACCTGAGAGGAATTGCATTTCCTCATCTCCTTCTCCTTCTTTGCCAGACGCTTTTTTTTCTTGTGAAGAGGTTTGGACTCCAAAATCATTTCCTCAAGTTCAAAGGTAGGATCACAATTCAGCCTGCCTTTCTGCAAGAAAGATAGTTGGCTCAATCATCAGATCCCTGTATCATTCTAAAAAACAAACCAGACCTAATATGGAAAATAAGACTTAGTCTTAATGAGGCAGTTCATAAATAATAAGCTGGGGTTCCCACTCCAAGTTTTACATTATTTATTGCAAACATTGTTTTTCATATTCTTCGTTTGTTTTTCTAAACTCTCAATTAGCCCTCAGTGAGTAAAACAAAAGCCAACTTACAATTATTATTCTAAAGTGGAAGCTTTTAGGTTATGTTTCCCAAAGTGTGTTCTAATAAAGATGTAGATCAGAGTCACCTAAGCTGCTCGTTCAGTTTCCCAGTTCTCTAACCAGCCTTCCCAAATCAGGATTTCAGAATGTGAGTTCCAAGAATTTGCACTTTAATAAGTTCCCCAGATGACCCTGATTCACACTAAAGTCAGGGAAGCATAGCGTAGAACTCTTTTTGAGCCAGCACTGATGGCTAATTGCAGGGACGCCGCACATGGAAGGATGAGGGGAAGCAAGAGTTGGTGGTGTCTAGACCTTTATTGTGTCATGTGTCAATTATGGTACAAGTTGCCCCTGCTGAACCCTGCAAAGTGGAGAGGTAAGAACATAGACCTATCCTCCCTTTGCTCCGCAAGGTACAATTCCACCACACTGCTTTCTCCTTTCTCTTACTTTGCACTTTCTCCTGACCCTTTCATTGGAGCATGCCAACTGCTGTTTGTACAAGAATGATCACACTCTCACTTTCCCACAGCAAATGCCTCACTTGGGCTTAAGAAACTTTTTTTTTTTTTTTTTTTTTTTCTGAATCAGGGTCTCACTCTGTTACCCAGGCTAGGGTGCAGTGGCACAATTGCTGCTCATACAGCCTCAAACTCCTGGACTCAAGTGATCTTCCTACCTCAGCCTGCTAGGTAGCTGAGACCACATGCAAGTACCACCATGCCTGGCTAATTTTCTTTTCTTTTTTTTGTAGATACACACTCTTGCCATGCTGCCTAGGCTGATCTTGAACCCCTGATTCTCCTGCTTCAGCCTCCCAAAGTATTGGGATTACAGGCTTGAGCTGCCATGAACAGTCAAAACAGAAAACTGCATTGGTTCTACAGGCCCCTTAGACGCCTCTTATTCTGCCCAATATACCTACATCTGAACATACAATTCCAGTTCTAGGCAGAGAGAAGGAGCTAGAGGCCTCGCTTGGGACTGTTGGCCTAAGCTTTTGGATTCTGGCTCTTACCAGCAGAATGCTGTAGACCATAGAAGTCCATTGGCTGAGTACCCATCCAATGGGAATGATGTGTCTTCGGTTATTAGTTCTTACAAATATAAATCCCTGAGATAGAACAAACAAAGGAGGAGGAGCAAATGGTAAAATAAGTTCCTCACCCCAATTCAAACAATTTTCAATTCTTTGACTCACAGATCTCCAGGGACACAAGCTTCTGCATCTTTAGAATCAAAGAAAACTTAAAAAAAAATCAGCAGATTCATGAGAATGACCCTTTGGAGAACTAGGACTTCCTTTCAATAAAAACATGCCATAAAAAGTGGTTGAAAGCTAGAACTGCAGTTGCAAATATGCCTTGATTAGAATCCCAGCTTGACTACTTGCTAGCTTTGTGTCCTTTGGTGACAAACTTAGCCTGTGTGTGTCTCAATTTTCTCATCTGTAAAATGGGAATTGGGCTCTCTTGTAACACTGGCGTGATTATCTGATGAGACAATGTGTGAAACTGGCACACAGAGTAATGTGCACTGAATGGGAGTTATTATGGGTTTGTGACGATTGACTCACATTAGGAATGAAACCTGGAATGAGCCTCTTCTGAAAAACTGCGTCCCAGTTTATATCATTCATATATGGGAAGTTCTGGACATCAGACAAATGAGAAAATCGTTGGTCTGGATTAGGTTCAAGTAGCTGCCAAAAAATACAAACATCAAAGTCATAAAAAAGGTTAGGAGGACCAAAAAACCATACAAATTCCCTCTAAAAGTATTTAAGTGTAGGACTGAAGGAAAAAAGGCAGTGTCCCCCATCCCTAATCCCATAAACAACGTAGATAATACATAGTTAGAATGAACAGTATATAGGATTCTGCAATGTGATGAGTAAAAGTAGCTGGTCCTACAAAGTCAAATATATCTTTGATTCTTGACTCCTCTACTTACTAAGGGCAAATTTGTTCCCTAAATCTTAGTTTACTCATATGTGAAAAAAAAGGATAATAATCCATTTCATAAGATTGCAGTCAGGATTAGGGGGAGGCTTTATACAGTGCCTGGTAGAAAGCCTATGGTGACAAATGTTGATACATTTTCACAAGTGAAACTCATTTCATACTAAGAATTTTAGCTGTTTTTACAACTAACTAAAATACATTGTGGGTGGCATAGATAAGGTATAACTAAGGTAACTGTTAGTGTTCTAGATTTTGCTAATTGGGATAAAAGGTTTTTGCCCCCTTAACCATTCCTGAGCCAACATCACACCATTCATATGGCTCAAATAGGCAATGTCAGTCCCACTTGAGAATGCTTCTGAAGATGACAACCATAAAACCTCAGGGTGTAATTCATGGAGTGAAGCAGGGCTGTCTTGGAACTAAGCAGAATTTGCTTATGGAAAATGATACCCCATTCTACATCTTTGATATTACTGATGACAATGTCCCTATTCCAAAATAGGGAACTTGACTCCAAAAACAAGAGACACAAATGATGACTTGACGGCTCCTTAGCCTCAAAAGCTACTCTCCATTACCAGCCACAACCTGTATAATTTCCTCCCTAAGGAAAAAAAAAGAATCTAGGCCCATTCCTCTTGGGCTCCTCATTCTTGTTTTGTATCATCACTCAGTATACAGTACTGAGCTCCTACTATAATTGTTCTTCATCTTTTTGATGAATAAGGGTACCTTGAAAATCTGATGAAAGCTATGGACCTCATTTATTCAAAAACTTGTCAAATTTCACTTCTCAGGCTCTGTGTTAGATGCTGAGAATACCATGGTACACACGTGAGACATGGTCCCTACCCTCATGAAGCTAAGTGGAAAATGGTTAGTAACCCAAGGATCACAAAAATGCTCATCATAATTTTGAGGTGAAAACCAAGAAGGTGATATCTGAGCTAAGAGCTAAAGCTGTGCTTCCCAAACTATGTAGAAGGTCCAGTTTTTTTTTGTTTGCTTTTGCCTGTTTCAATTTCCAATCTACTGAAATCAGTGTGTGGTCTTATTGTACATTGCCGATATGCAGCAACCCACATAGACACCTTGTGACTCGAGTTCAACATCACTCAAACAAGCTTGGACCCTCTTCAATAAGACAAGTGCACTGATCATGTATTTAGATGCTACAGCATTGTCCAATTGCTATAAAAGTTTCTAAATGCTTCTCTCAATTTCTTTACTTACAATAGACCTGTAAAACAATTCATGGACTAGAACCAGCGAAACATATTAGGTAGTACTGCTCTCAAGGAGGAACTGGAGGAACTAGGACTGGAGGCAATGTTCCAGGAACACGAATTAGCATGTGCAAAGGCCCTGTGGTGAAAGGAAGACTGATATGTAAAAGTGAAGAAGGGGGAAAGAAAGAAAAGAGGAAGAAAAAGGCCAAAGCAGTTTATGTGTAAAGGGGGGACAAGAGTCCAAAAGTCCAAAACAAGGCGTGAGAGGTACTTTGAGCTTTTGTACCATAAAATGATTTAAGTCTTTATTCCAAGAACAAGGAAAAGGCCCAGGACTGTCCTTTAACAAACCACTACGGGGTTGAGTGGGGAATAGAATGGAGTGGTAAAAGTGTATGGGGGCAAACCAGTTATAAGGCTAAGGACAGAGAGAAGTGAAATATTTTAATACTTAAAATACAAAATTTCAGAACCTGGTGATGAATGGAATATGCAGATGTTAAATGAGTCCTTGCTTCTGGCTGGCATAAGTAGATTTGGATAGAGAAGCCAGTCACTGAGAGAATTTCCTGAGAAAAAATTCAGGAAAGACAAAGATTAAGAAGTCCATTAAGTTTGAGATGACTTTGCGACATCCAAGGGGACTTCTGAGTTGACTTAATGAAGCCACATATTTGGAAGCTAACAGCTAGAAAATACACTCTAGAAATGTATATTATCATGACTGTCCCCAATCTTGTATACTAACTTCTAAACTTAAATCAGAGAGCATGCTTCCTTTTGTTTCTTCCTTTTGACATGCCATCTTCCTTCTTACCTTTTTAAGAAGTGACACCATTTCTTGTGACCAGGCAGAAGGGTAAGTTACAAGAGCCGTCTCAAACATGTGTACAATTTCCTTGCTGGAAGTACTGGAGCGAATATGATATGGTCTCTTAAGGGAGAAAAGAAGTAAAAGTCTTTATTTTTATATGGAAAAAGAAAAAAAAGTTTGCAAATGTTTCCAAGCTAAACTCTCAGCCAATAAAATGTCTATAATCAATTTCTAACCCTGTCCAGCTCACTGTTGTGCTGCCATAGGTGTAGGTGGTCCTGGGTTGCCAGACCACCTACTTTTTCTCAAAGAGCTGCAAGAAACTTATGGTTACTTAAAAAATATCATAAATTTTAAAGTTGAACACTCCACTGAGCCAAACAAAACATTTGAGTGGGCTGAATCAGCCTCTGAGATGCTGATTTGAAATTGTTTTATAAGGTAATTTATATAAGTATTTACACAAAATACTGGATAAGTCCTCAATAAATGGAAGTCAAAAAATTATGTAAGGGTTGATTGCAAGGCGATCCAGAATTTTACCATCCCATCCCTTTCACTAGTTTGCAATATAATGAGGAAGCTCAGGACAGAAAACTACTCAGAAAACAACCACAGTCCTGCAAATGCTATGAGTCCCTGGCTCCACAGAGTATGGTGGGGTGGAGAATTTTATGATGAGGCAAAAGCTTTTAAAAACTTTTTTTGGGAAGAACCAGGTTCTTCTACAGTTTTAACTTTGGAGAAAAGTAATTTAAGAAGAAAAGAAATTAAACGAAACAAAACTATGGATTCGTTGTAGTTTTCACAGCTTTACACTAGAGGACAGCCTTTATCTATGTTGATTTATTTTGTAGGAAACTCGCCAACACTGGCATTTCCTATCTTTTATGTGAACTGTAAACTACTCAAAGCCAGAGATTACATCATTCTTGTTCATGATACCTAGAACTTAGTAGGTATACAATACATGTTTATTCAATGAATAAAATTTTCACATTAGATTAACCACAGCACAGTTAATATGGATGTACACATTGATTACATGCCTGATCCTTTCAAGTAGTTTAATAAATGATTGTTAATGAATAAAGTAAATTGGGGGAAATGAAAGGATTTAAAATTTTTCCTGTAGTAAATCAGTATTAAGAGGTAATATAAAATAATCAAATGTTTGAGAGGTAATATAAAATAATCAAGTGTTTGAGCTCTGAAGTCAAAAGGATTTGGGTGTTAAACTTGGCCACTCAATTTCTGAGATTGTTACTTCATCTGTAAAATTAACTACCTTATGAGATTGCTAGGAAAATTAAAGGAGATAATAGGTGTAAATCTTTCAACAGAGTGGCTAATAGTGTTAGACACAATACAGGAGAGATACTTTTATCATATTGACACAAAGGTATAAATGGGCATATGTAAATGTGAATGACTAGTGAACAGCAAAATGAGTCCTCAAGAAAGGTGTTGGGAAGAAAGGTTTAATTTTACACATGGTAAGTCAATGTCAGTGATTCATGGAACCGTGAAGTGCCAGGAGGTGACGCTTGAAAGGGAGATTAAGTCAAACATTTTTTTTCTTTTTAAATAATGTCTAAAAACAACTGCCATATTTTTCCCCTCAAGACTAAATAAAGGACCATAGCTTAATCATATGTCTTGGTAATGATATAGTAGAAATAACTCCTTAACTCAATATCAGTAAAGGAGTGCTAGATGCTTTATCATCATTATCAATGTTTATTGATAATTTAGTAGCCAAAGGGAACTATAGGTTACTCCATCTGATTCAGACCATGTTTATCATTAAGAATCAGATTAGGCTTAGTATACTCAAGCTTCTAAGCATATATGTGTATGCACATGAGTTTTTTCTTTTTTCGATGTCTCTTATTGATTGTAATTCATTTTTGCTTCTCAACCTACTGTTTCTTGGCCACCTAGAAAATAAAATGATTTTATAAACAAATGAATTAACTGATGAATGCCACAAGCAACTGGTTTAAGTGTGTTTGTTTTTCTCCATTTACTTTATAAGGCCATATGACTGAATTTAATTTTTAAAATCTCCATGACCTGTCGGTTTATTTAAAAATAATCACATTGTCTTTATCTTATTCATTAATTTACGTTTACAGTTCTAAATTTAAAAATTCACTTTGTCAACTACCAGAATCATATATTTATTAATTTACCAATTATTTATTGAATGCCTACCACGTTCCGCACCTTTCTTAGGCATTGAGGGTACAATAAAGAATAAGACACATATGGTTTCTTTTTAAAAAAATTATTATTATACTTTAAGTTCTGGGGTACAGATGCTTATACCAGAACTTAAAGTATAATAATACTTAAAGGATTATTATACTTTAAGTTCTGGTACAACAGATTGTACAGGTCTGTTACATAGACACATATGTGCCATGGTGGTGGTTTGCTGCATCCATCGCCCTATCATCCACATTAGGTATTTCTCCTAATGCTATCCCTTCCCAATCCCCTCACCCCCTGCTATTCCTCCCCTAGCTTCCCACCTCCAGGCCCCCATGTATGATGTTCCCTTCCCTGTGTCCATGTGTCCTCATTGTTCAACACCCACTTATGAGTGAAAACATGCGGTGTTTTGTTTTCTGTTCTTGTATCAGTTTGCTGAGAATGATAGTTTCCAGTTTCATCCATGTCCCTGCAAAGGACATGAACTCATTCTTTTTTATGGTTGCATAGTACTCCATGGTATATATGTGCCACATTTTCTTTATCCAGTCTATCATTGATGAGCATTTGGGTTGGTTCCAAGTCTTTGCTATTGTGAACAGTGCTGCAATAAACATACATGCGCATGTTGTCTTTATAATAGAATGATTTATAATCCTTTGTGTATATACTCAGTAATGGGATTGCTGGGTCAAATGGTATTTCTATTTCTAGATCCTTGAGGAATTGCCACACTGTCCTCCACAATAGTTGAACTAATTTACACTCCCACCAACAGTGTAAAAGCATTCCCATTTCTCCATATCCTCTCCAGCATCTGTTGTCTCCTGATATTTAATGATCGCCATTCTAACTAGTGTGAGGTGATATCTCAATGTGGTTTTGATTTGCATTTCTCGAATGACCAGTGATGATGAACTTTTTTCATATGTTTGTTGGCTGCATAAATGTCTTCTTTTGAAAAGTGTCTGTTCATATACTTTGCCCAATTTTTGATTGGGTTGTTTTTTTTTTTTCTTGTAAATTTAAGTTCTCTGTAGATTCTGGATATTAGCCCTTTGTCAGATGGGTAGATTGCAAATTTTTTTTCCCATTCTGTTGGTTGCTGGTTCACTCTATTGATAGTTTCTTTTGCTGTGCAGAAGTTTGTAAGTTTAATTAGATCCCATTTGTCTATTTTGGCTTTTGTTGCCATTGCTTTTGGTGTTTTAGTCATGAAGTCCTTGCCCGTGCCTAGACACATATGGTTTCTATGTTGGTGGGGCCTAGAGTCTACTTGAGGAAGCATGTAAATTTATTATATAGACTGTATACACACACACATTTAAATAAAGCTTGAGAAAAATTACAGTATGCAATCACAGTGTATATCAAACAAGCCTAAGGCAGCATCTAAACTAACGGTGAGCATATAGAGAATAAAGAGTGGAAAAAATGAAATGTTATATGGGAACAAATGATGTGTTGTGATTGGAGTTGTATTTCAGAAGTGCAAAGGTAAAAAGTTGCAGTTAAGAATGTACAATGAGTACAAAAGTATGTACATACCTATGCTTTTCATACTTTTGGATAATATGAAACTATACATGATGTGGACCTTTGCCTTTGCAACTGCAATGAGATAGCAGGGAGTCAGAGGGATGACAAAGCAGATTAATAGTTAAGGGACACATTCATTCACACAAACCAAACTCAGAAATGATGAGGATGTTTTTGAGCACATTTTCTCTTTAAGGCATATAATTTTCTGTAAAGAAAGATTTGTAAATGTGGAAGAAATTGTTGTTTAGCACTCTTCCTCTGTGGTTTAGTTGTGTTGATGCTTGTCATTAAATGTTATTTCCTTTTTTTTTTGGATTAGCTATATTTTGAAACATAATTGCAGGTAGCCTAGTTGGCAATTTTCTTCCTAGAAGATGTCTAAGTGATTTGTAGTTATTTGTCCCTCCATTCATTCAATAAACATGTATGATGTACCTATTAAAAGTTAAATGCTATGACCAGGTGCGGTGGTTTACGCCTGTAATCCCACCACTTTTGCGGTGGCGGAGGGCGGGCAGGTGGATTGCTTGAGCTCCGGAGTTCAAGACCAGCCTGGGCAACATGGTGAGGCCCCACCTCTATAAAAAAGACAAAAATTTTCCAGGCATGGTGGCATGTGCCTGTAGTCCCAGGTTCTTGGGAGGCTCAGGTGGGAGGGTTGATTGGGCAGAGGAGGGGGAGGTTGCAGTGAGCCGAGATTGCGCCATTGCACTCCAGCCTGGGGGACAGAACAAGACTCTCTTTCTTTCTCTCTCACTCTAAAAAAAGTTAAATACTGTGAATACTAACTTATACAAGTTACATACTTTACCTTTAATGAATTAACAACCTAACAATATACAAGAGATGAAACATTAAAACTGATATACCTATAGATTTAATCCTTAAAAAGAAAATAGATTTAGGTATTCTCATCTAGAAAGCTGTACATTTTATCTTATGAAATGAAAAAAGAAAACAAACAAACAAAAAGACTCAACAAGGTAAAACATAATTCTAGTTTTGCTAAAACAACAAATCTATCTATATCTATCTGTCTGAAGATAGAGTATCCTTATGAGAACAGAAATAAGTTGGAAGTGAATGTGACAAACTGCTAAGGAGGGGCTTAAAAGTAAAAGGGAGTTTAATGTCTTCACCGGAAATGTTCTGTGCCTTAGAGACTATAGCTGATTTTTGCTTCCATTTTTGTGGTTTTCCACATTTTTTGATAAGTTCAGATTCTGAAAATTCACAGGAGAGATAAAGTAAATAAATGTTTGGAAGAGATTTGGATCACTTTAGCTAGGAAGATCAGAGAATGTTTCTTTAGAGAAAGTGCTATTTTGTCACAGGTGATAGAGTATGAGTAGAATTTGAATATGAAGAGATCTAGAAAAAGCTCCCCAACACAAATTGGAATAGTTTACTAGTGTATTCTTTCTTAGAAATGACCAAAATACAGCGGCTATAAAGAATTTGAAAAGGCCTGCAATCAAGAGCTATCCTTTATTAAAACTTCATTTAGTGATTTCCAATCTTAAGAAGAGTGATTTTTAAAGAAAAACAAGGTTAACCTTGGAAATCATCTTCATAGGAAAAGAAACAAGAGGTTAAAAAGACAAAGAGATGCTTTGAGAAGAGGAAAAAGTTCTAAGAGGCCAAAATGAGTTCATAAAGGGTCAGAAATATTCACATGAAAGCAAAATCTGAAACGTTAACCTAATTTTGATGAATGCCAAGCTAAAGCATCTGAAGTTTGTTGGGGGGAGTAGGAGGGGCAGATAAGGCTTATGAAATGTGTGTGTGTGTCTGTGTGTGTCTGTGTGTTTGTGTGTGTGCGTGTGTGTGTGTATGAGGGAGAGAGAGAGACAGAGAAAGAGAGAGAGAGAGACAGAGACAGGGGAGCAACAGGACTTTCTTTTTCTTGACAGAAAAGGTCATATCTGTGCTTTAGAAAAATGAATTTGTCAATGTTAACATATCAGATCAGCAGGAATTACCATAAAGGCAAAATAAAGGCAAAAGAAGAAAAACAATTTTCTTGGCAAAATTCTTTCCAGGCAGACAAGAATACCACTTTTAGATAGGCGATAAATACAATCCTAGGCACGTTTGAAAAATAATAGATAGTTGTTTGTTTGTTTCAACTCACTACTCAGCTTTTGTTTTGCTAGATGTGTTATAAAAGATGAGGGCAGGGCACAATTACTCTGAACCGCAGAAGGGGCTAGCAAAGGGCTAACACAGAAGCACAGCCACAGAAAGTGAGCAAATTTGTTGGGGAGAAAAAATTGAGGGTGAAGTGGGAAACAGTAGATATCTTTCCACTTTTAAGTAAATGGTATAATGATCTTCACTGTTTTCCTATATAATCATGAGTAGCATATCTACTTCTTCACTTTGGATTTATTTAGAAACTGGAAAAAAGCCCATCAGGACATAAAAACACGTAAGATCTGAAGCTGCCTATGGAGTACTTACACATTTGGCTTACAAGAGTGGTCTTTTCCCATTAATTTGACTAAATCATCCAAATTTGAATATGCTTATACATAGTGCTACAATGATTTCTGCAGGAGACGCAGGCGTATGAACAATGAACTAATGAATGTTTGGGTGTGAAATGGACCCTGTGGAGTCAATGAAACAGATACAATTGTGAGATCCTCCTTCGTTTACTTTAGGATCACCTGTCTTTGATTTCTTGAGCAAGATAAAGCCATTGGACCATGATGAAATAGCCCCAACTTCTAACAATTGTTCTTGTATGTGAATAGGTCAATTTACTTGGGAGATGGCATTTTTAATGCAGAAATCATGGTGGTGTGTTGTAGGAACAAAGAAGAAGGTTACTGACAGAAGCAGAAAGAATGACTCCAAAAAGGAGAGGAGAGCGGCAGAATCTGGACAATGACTTGAGATAACCAATTTCTTAGTTCTGTGGGATAACAAGCTCCTAAAGTCAGGTCTTCAACTTTTTGGTCTTAGAGGAATCACTGATTGCATCCATCACTGAGACCTTGAGAGTATACAACCTGTTATGGACTGAATGTATCCCTCAAAATTCCTAAGTCGAATCCTTAACCCTCAATTTGATGGTATTTTGAGATGAAACTCTTGGGAAGTAACTAGGATTAGATTAGATCATAAGGGTGTAGCCTTCAGATGGGATTAGTGGCCTTATTACAAAAAGAAGAGAAAGAGATTCTCTCTCTCCCAATCATGGGAGGGCAAGAAAGAAGCTGTCTGCAAGCCAGGAAGAAAGCCCTTACCAGAATCCAACCAGGATGGCACATTAATCTCAGGCTTCTAGCCTCTGTAACTGAGACAATAAATTTCTGTTGGTTAAGCCACCCAGTCTGCAGTATTTTGTTAAGGCAGATATTTCAGACTAAAATTGTGGTACTGAGAAGTGGGGTGTTGCTGGAACAAGTGCCTTAAAATGAACTAGTTATTGAGCTGGAAGACCTCTGCTATATGTGCTAGAAATATGGATATTAAGGGTGATTCTGGTAAGGTCTCAGGTGGAAATGAGGAAGATTGGAAACTGGAGGGAAGATGATTCTTGTTACAAAGTGGCAAGGAGCTGGTCTGAATTGTGTTCCTTGATTTTGCAGAAGGTAGAAATTGTGAGTGATGAAATAAGATATTTAGCTGAGGAGATTTCTAAGCAAAACTTTGAAGAACTAACTTGATTCCTCTTGTCTGCTTATAGTAAAATGTGAAAGGAAATGTTGGAATAGAAGCAAAATCAAAGATTTCTATCCATATTGCAGAAAATGAGCAAGGCTGTTCTGAGGAGAACACTAGGCTATAGCTGAAAAACCAATTGACGGACATTGAGGGTATAACTCATGAACTTAATTAGTTATCTCAACAGAAGCCAGAAATAAAGAGGGGATTATACTAGCAGAGATACTGCCAGTTTGAATTTAAGGAGATAGAGAAAGTGGGATGGAATGAAGAAAAGCTGTCAGACTTCTAGGATTTTACAGGATGGGACCATAATGCTATCCAGCTGTGAACACATGCTATCCTTCAAATAAAAGGAAGAAGGACCATGAGGGTGATTCAGATATCATCACGGCTGCCATTCCTGCTAGAGGTCCAGAGTGCATTGACTTCGGGAGCAGCGTCGCCTCCACTTCAGTTTCAAAGGGCAGGACCACCACCCAACAGAGCTGTGTAGACAGAGCCCACACAGAGAGCCACGTGGGTAGTGCCTTTGTAGAAAGCCATTTAAGGAAGCCTCCTCTCCCCATCCCCAGCCATGAGAGTGATGATGCCATGCCCACGTAGATCTAGAGGGCAAACCATCAAACCAAAGAAAATTATTTTTGAGTTTTAATATGTAATAGGATTTGCCTTGATATGTTCTGGACTTGTTTAGGAGCTGATACTCCTTCCTTCTTTCCCATTTCTCTCTTTTGAAATGTTGGAATGGGATTGTCTATCCCAGAGTTATGGTACCATTGTATTTTGGAAGCACATAACTTGCTCATTTTTGTTTTTTGTGTTTTTTTCTTTTTTTAGTAATGGGTCTCACTCTGTAGCTCAGGCTGGAGTGCAGTGGCATAGTCATGTTTCACTGCAGCCTCTACCTGCTGGGCTCAGGTGATCCTTCCACCTCAACTACCTGAGTAGCTGGGAACACAGACATGTATTACCATGCCGGGCTAATTACAAAAATGTTTCTTTAGAGACAGGGTCTCCCATGTTGCCAAGACTGGTCTCACTCCTGGGCTCAAGGAATCCTCCTGCCTCCCGCCTCTTAAAGCATTGGGATTACAGGTTATGAGCCAGTGCCTGGCCACTTGTCTGCTTTTATAGGATTACGGCTGAGGAGAAATTTTGCCTTAGGATGAATCATACCTTGAGTCTCACCCACACACAATTTATATGATGTTGAGATGAGATTTTGGACTTTAGACTTTAGAGTTGATATGGGAATAAGTTAAGACTTTGGGGACTGTTGAATGTATGCATTTTGCACATGAGAAGACATGAATATTGGAGGGGTCAAGGGTAGAATGTCATGGACTGAATGTTTGTGTTCTACTCAAAATTCAGATACTGAAGCCCTAACCCTCAATGTGATGGAATTTGGAAATGGAGCCTCTGAGAAGGAATAAGGGTTAGATTAGTTTATGGGAGTAGGTTCCTTATGATGGGATTAGTGGACTTAAAAGAAAAGGAAGATCTCTCTCTGCCATGTGAGGACACAACAAAGAGGCTGCTGTCTGCAAGCTAAGAAGAGCCTTCACCATAACCCAACCATTCTGGCATCTTAATCTCGGACTTCCAACTTCCATAAGTGTGAGAAAATAAATGTCTGTTTTTAAGCCATCCTCCCTGCAGTATTTTATTATGGTAGGCAGCGCTGACTAAGATATAACCTTAGGAGCACATTTACATTATGTAATAGTTTGCAAAAAGTGTATAAAATATGTTTTGGCATATTAGCTTTCTTTTCATCTATTTTTTTTAGAAAAGAGTTTCTTAGTTTAAGAAATGCGCCTTTAAAAGGAAATGACTCTAATTTGTCACTGAACCCACAGCCCAGGAGCTGAATGATAGAAATTCAACGAGACAGAGCGTGAATTGTGTTGTATTAATAATTCACACTAGCCTTGGTGAGTTATGTCTGAATTAGAGTCCTATACTGTGACTGCAAAATAACTTCCTTTAAACAAACACAGATATTTACACAAGATATTTAGTGAGGTGTATTGATTTCCCCTCTTTGGAAGTTTATAATTTCCATATTATTCCTTTACTTTTAACTGTGTAATTTAATGCTAATTGACATGGTTGGTCCCATATGCAGGATAAGTGAATTAACCTGTGCAGAAATCTCAAGGGTTGTTATCAACATCACATGGCATAGCTGATTTCAGCTTTCAAGTGAACTGCTTGGTTCTTGTTCTTGGCAACCAATACATTCTTTTATTCTAAAATAGAACTTTCTGGAAAAATAACCACAGAGGAAATGCAATACTACAATACCCGGCCTCTCAGTAGTTCATATGCCGTCACTCCCAGGGACCACCAGTCAACAGCAAAGGAATAGCCTGCTCCTTTTCTGGAGTTGAACATCTCGGGTGCTGAAAAACATGGAAAAATCAGGCCAGTTTGATTCCCTGAGACATTCACATTATATTTTCTCAACATGTTCCTCCAAAGGAGAATCACCAGAGTAAAAAAATATAAACGCTTTTATGGATATTTATCATCCATTGCTAGATGGCTCACAGCAGGCAAACATTTCTAATTTTCTAATCTCTCTGCGTAGCCTCATTCATCAGCCAACACACACAGCATGCATAGGCCTTCAAGGGTAAACTCTTCTCTTACTTAGATCATGCATCAATTAAAATTTGGGTCCTATTGGGCCTCAAGTATGTGGCTCACCCTGAAATCAAGAAGGCTAAGAAGATGTGATTTGTTTTGATTTGGAAGGTTTTAACTAAAGGATTTAAATTTGTTCAATAGTTGTAAACAATGCTCAGAAATAAATAAATGAAAAAAAAAAAGAACTTGGCACAACATACATTGGATCAGCTCTCTATCTCAACAGAGTCACCTGGAAGCAGCAAAGGAAGCACTTGCAGCCGTCTGCTGGGGATGAGGGAGGAGGAAGAGGAGTGAGCATTCTGGAAAGTATAAGGCTTTACAACAGCTGTGGATTCTTTACACTTTGAAACCATAGTTCTTTCAACTGATTGCAATGGAAGGTAGAGCAACAGTCAATTTTACCCTCAGAAATGACTCCCAAGTTATGCATTCTCTAAGCACTTTGACATACCATGAATCTTTGACTTATCCTTCTAAGAATAAACTTAACTCCTGAGGGATATAATAGGGAAATTGAAGCACAAAGCAAAGGCAGGTAATGTTTCTGCTTGCTCACCGCTATATTCCTAGTGTCTAGCACAGAATCTGGCATTCATAATCACTGGAGAGAAATTTGTTGAATGAATGAACAAATCAATTGCTCAAGCAATAGTTGTGATCATTAGCTCTGGAGCTGTGCTGTTTGGGTTCAGATTCTACCTTCACCACTTATTGAGACCTTGCACAAGTTGGCAAACCTGAGAATTTGAAAACTTAGAACAATAAGGCAATCTTTCTTTCTTTCTTTCTTTTCTTTTCAGGGTCTCACTCTGTTGCCCAGGCTGGATTGCAGTGATACAATCATGGCTCACTGCAGCCTTGACCTTCCAGACTCAAGTGATTCTCCCACTTCAGCCTCCCAAGTAGCTGGGACTACAAGTTGGCACCACACCTGGTAATTTTTGTGTTTTTGTAGAGACAGGGTCTTGCCATGTTGCCCAGGCTGGTCTCGAACTCCTGGGATCAACTGATCCAACTGCTTTGGCCTCCCAAAGTACTGGGATTACAGGTGTGATCCACTGCACCTGGCCAATAAGGTGATCTTTAGAGAGTTAGAAATTAAATGTGATAAACCATGTCAAAGCCTAAGTGTGGTGCCTAGCAGTTATAAAGTGCTCAAAAACATTGGGTATGCTTCTAGAAAGGCAAACTTTCATAATAATTGACCTAATTGAAAGATATGTATGATTGATCCCAAGCCTCCTGTATAAAGTGCTGGCTCTGGGCAAAGGAAACTGGTATGACATGGGTCCTGCACACACAGGTTTGCCTTACGCAGTGCACTCAAGTTCTTTTTAAGTAAAATCCTGTGGACAACATCCAATTAGTGAGGGAGAGTGTTTACATCCCAATGCTCAGGACTGGCCCTGACTGTAAGAGCTTGATGTAGCAGGAATAGGTAGGGCTGTTTCCCTAGCGCATTCACCATTCATGCATCACTGCACCCTTTCTGCAAGTCACAGCTCCCAATGCAATTTGAGAGATAATGGCCCCAACCCCACACTACTCCCACAGACAGGATGGACTATATTTCTGCTTTCCCTTCTCAGTATCTCACAACAAGTCATATCAGATAGTCCCCAGGTGACTGGTGACAGACATGTCGCTTAGAAAAGCTACAAAAAGCTTTGAGGGAAAATCAGAGCCACTGTGCTAAGAAAATTTCTAACAGAATAAAGATTACCCTATAAAAGTTATGTATCTATCATATTGGATTATCCTTGGGGTTTACATGAGTATTCTTTTTCTTCCAGCTTTATTGAGTATTCTTTTTTCTCTTCTTCTACCTGGTCTATTTTCAGGCATGATGACATTTTGATACACATTTATTCATTCAGCAAATATTCATGGTATGCTAGGCACTGAAGCATTTAGGTGAAACATTAAGAAGAAATTTTAGGACAACATACAAAAACATAACAGATGCCTAATTCTTTGGCCCCTCAAATAGTTGAGAAAGCAGAGCAGGAAGATATTGAAGGGCTTCCACCAACCCTTCAGGAAGATTCCCTGCACCTAAGAGAGTAAGTACTAAGAGAGTTGGAGAACAGCTAAGTGTTCTTCAAAAGAGCCACTGAGTATTTTGTTTGGTGCTCTTCCTTAAGTATTTCTATACATACATTCAGAAAAGGAAATAAAATGCTGAAGAATTTAACAGTTACAAGCAAATGTCTATATAACCATGACACAGGTCAAGAAATAGAATCTTGTCCCGATCACTGTGTCCTATTCTGTTCATTACCGTAGAAGTCACTGTGCTAAGTTTTATGTTAATAATTTTCTTGCTTTTCTTTTCTTTCTCCCTTTGTTTTTGGAGATGGAATCTCAATCCATTACCAAGAGTGCAGTGGCGTGATCTCAGCTCACTGCAATCTACGCCTACCGGGTTCAAGTGGTTCTCCTGCCCCAGCCTCCTGAGTAACTGGGACTACAGGTATGCACCACCATGCCAGCTAATTTTTGTATTTTTACTAGAGATGAGGTTTCAGCATGTTGGCCAGGATGGTGTCAATCTCTTGGCCTCTTGATCAATCCATCTTGGCCTCCCAAAGTGATCACAGGCATGAGCCACCACACCTGGTCCATTTTCTTGCTTTTCTATATAGATTGATCTCTGTGTACATATGTTTAGACAATAGTTTAGCTTTGCCTATTTTATATACCTCCCAGAAACTGTAGATAAATTGGCCACCTACCTATTTATTTATTTCAGTGCTTTATAATAAAGGAAACACTGACAAAGCAAAAAAGAAATCTATTCCTTGTATTTGATTAAATCTCATTAAATTAAAACATGAAATCAAATTGTATTCCTTGTATTCTTTGGTGTCTTTTCTTATTCAATGACATGTGTATATGATTTATCCAAGTTTCTACATATAGGTAAGTCTGCTCACTTTTAGTGCTAGATAAATATACCGTAATTTACCTACCTATTCCATTGTTTGATAGTCATTTGGGTTATTTTCAGTTTGGGACTATTGTGAACAACACTCTCATGAACATTCCTATACATATAAAACTCCTATAAGGGCATATCTCTTTAGGGTGTATTCCTACGGGGAACTGTTGGTGATAGGAATGGGTATTTTTTCTGTATACTAGAAGACACCAAACTATTTACAAAAGTGGTATATAAACTCACACTATGACCAGTATTATATCAGGGTTCCTTTGTTGAACATCCTTATCCACACTTGGGAATAACTGACCCTTTACTGACAATCTGGTGAGTATGTAATAATATTTCACTGTGGTTTAAATTGGCATTCTCTTATTTACTAATACGCTTGACCATATTTAATACATTTATTAAATATTTGGTCTTCCATCATTTGCTCTTCAGATTTTTTAAAACCTGGATATTAGATTTTGGTCAGGATATGAAAAAAAGGGACCCAACAGTAATCTATACATTTAATGTAATAGAATTAATTCACGGAGCCTTACAAAATTGATTCTAAATTTCATCTATAAGAAAAAATTATGGAAGTTATATTTTTGGAAAAGAATAGAGTCCTGCATTCCATGTATTAATCTATAAAGCTGCAGTAATTAAGATTGAAAGCTACAGAATATAGATGTTAGTACAAAAATATATTTAACTTATGATGAACGTATTTCAAATCAGCATGGAAAGGGACTTATTTAATATATAGTCTCAAAACAATTATTTAATAATCATGCAAAAATAAAGTCAGATCCTTGCCACATATGTTCAGTTAAAATAACACACAACTGAATTAAGTAAAAAAATGAAACCATAATCAGATTAAAAATATTAAGCAAACACATCTAAAATCTAGTGGTAAGAAGGTCTTGCTAAGAACAGCACCGAAGTTAGAAAACATAAAGTAAAAAGATGAGTAGCTTGATAATATTTTTAGCAAACTTTTGATGTCATAAATAGGCCATAAAACAACAGCAACTTAAAAAGTGGGAAATCATATTTGTAACAGAAAATGTACAACAAATATGATACACTAGGATTTCACATTCCATATACAAAAAAGATAAGAATTATTTACATAACCAATAAGAACTATTGAAATAGGATAAAAACATTAAACCTCAATAGAAAATGAGCAAAGAATTCGAACAAGCAATTTGCAAAAGAAGTCAAAGAAATACTGTGGTAATACCACAGTGTCATATCATTTTTACTTGTCTTTTTTGGGACAATTAAAGATATTGACAGTATAGCACTGATGAGAATGCAGGGAAATGAATATTTTCAGACACTTCCAGAGCAAGTACAAATTGATTGAATTTTCAGAAGATAAATGTATTAACATGTAAAGCCATTGACCAGAAATTCTTTTGCTCTTTCAGTTAATCAAATTAATTAATTGTAATTAAGAAATAAAAACTGCATATCTTGTATACAATACTATGTTTTGAATACATTGTAGAATGGCTGAATAGTGATAAATAACATGTGCTTTACCTCACATTATCCACATTACCATTTTTTAATGGTGAGAGCACAACATTTTCTTTCAGTGATTTTCAATAATAGAATACATTATTGTTTTTGAATAAAAAGTTATCGCAAAGAAGTAACTAAGTTGCAGGACACAATTTTGCTAACAGGATTTTTACTACAAATTTAAATATACAGGATGAGTATCCCCTATCTGAAATGCTTGGGACCAGAAGTGTTTCACATTTCAATTTTTTTTTTTTCAGATTTTAAAATGTTTGCACTATACTGGTTGACCATCCCAAACTCCCAAATCTCCAATCCAAAATACCCCAATGAACATTTCCTTTGAGCGTCATGTTGTTGTTCAAAAAGTTTTGGATTTTGGAGCATTTTGGATTTGGGATTTTTGGATTTGGGATGCTCTACCTGTATTTCAAAATGAGAAACAACCTAACGTTCAGCTAAAAAACTGATTAAATAAATGTGGTGCCACTCTCCAATTCTATAGCTCATGACCATTAAAAGCAATAGTTCTATCTACCAGTGTGGCAAAAGAAGCAGAGTGTCAGTTGTTAAGATCCAGGCTCTGGGGTCAGAGAGAAGGGGGCTTCAATTTTAGCAGAGGCATGCTTATTGACATGAACAAGGAGACAGTATAGCAGCATGTTAGGAGTTAGGGCTCTGAAGCATCAGACCCCTGTGACTGTCTCCAGCTTCACATTCAACAAGTTTCTTAACCCCTTGGTCTGCTAATTTCTGAAGTGAGAACAATATATACTATAATAATAGTACTGTATATACAAAATACTACAATAATTATACGTTAATATACTATAATAAAACTGTAAGGATAGTACTCGTCTCACAGAATTGTTTTTAGTTTAAATGACATAATGCATGTAGTTAGAACAGTAATGTCTAAGAGCTCAGTAATGCCAGCCATTCTACCTTCATCATTGTCACATCATCGTCACATCAGCGTCCGTGTCACAGGCATTGCATGTTTCTAGACTTGGGTTTAATTTCATGCATTGCCAATCACTTGCTGTGTGATTATGATCACGTCACTTTCTTTCTCTCTGGGCCTAATTTTTTTTAACTTATAAAATCAACACAATAGTAAAATCCATTTTATGGTGTTGACAGTTTAATAATAAATGTTAAAAACTTAGCAAAGTGCTTAGGACAATAAATGTTCACTATATGATGTCTATCATTATTACATTATAAAATGAAAATTTAGGTTATATTTAGCATGATCAAATATTTAAAAATGTAAACAGTATGTGTTTGTGCTTAGGAAAAGGGCTCTGGGAATAAACCATAAATATCTACTGACAAAGGATATTTTCTTTCCTTTTGCTTACTGGTCCATAGTGAACTTATCATACATATATATATATATAATTTGGAGGAGAATGTTTTAATTGGTTAACTCTAAGTAATCTGGATTATATTTACGCAGACAAAGAAAAGAGAGAAGGAATAGTGGAGGGACCAGAGGGAGCATGGAGGTAGAAGACAACAAATTGTAAAAAGCAAAACTTCCTTGCTGGATGGAAGGTGGTAAAGAACTGGCAGACTGATTTTTTTTTTTTTTTTTTTTGAGACGGAGCTTCGCTCTTATTACCCAGGCTGGAGTGCAATGGCACGATCTCGGCTCACTGCAACCTCTTGCCTCCTGAGTTCAAGCAATTCTCCTGCCTCAGCCTCCTGAGTAGCTTGGACTACAGGCGTGCGCCACCATGCCCAGCTAATTTTTTTTTTTTGTATTTTTAATAGAGATTTTGTAATTTTCACCATGTTGACCAGGACGGTCTCGATCTCTTGACCTCGTGATCTACCCGCCTCAGCCTCCCAAAGTGCTGGGATTACAGGCGTGACAGACTGTCTTCTTATTTCCAGAGCTATGAAACTGCTTTAAAAAATGCTCAACGTCTTGTATTAGTAGATGTATATTTCTCCAAACTTCAATCAATATTTTATATAGTTTTCTTTCTTTTTAGAATTTTTTTGTTCTTTCTGGTGAATTGCGAATTAGTATCCCATAGAATCACTATAAAATGGGTGCTGATGAATATCTGTTTGGTAGATTTTACCAAATCACTGGGAGCATAAATTTTAAAAAGAGACAGCAGGGATCTACCCACAATACCCCTTGGAAAGACTCTTCTCCAAAAGGAGAACTGTGGCAATCACATAATCATTTTGGAATAAGACAAGAAACATGTCTAATATATTAGCCTAACTAAATTGACTTAGAACCATTTAAAAACAGATAAAAATATTTACAAATATGTATTTTTATTTACTGCTTTATTTTTCTTTTAAGAAAAAGCTTGATTTCTGAAATCAGAGCTTGATTTAAACCTAGACTTTTCCATTATTAGCCATGTGATCTAGACCAAATCATTTAGCTTCTGATTTTTCTCATTATAAAATAGTGATAAGTATAGTCTGCCTCATAAGGCTGCTGGGAAAATAAATGAGTAAATGAATGTAAAACATTTAACACCTTGTCTGGTCCATGGAAAGATTTCAAGAAATATTAGTCATTGTTAATTACAAGGGTGAAAGTGGAAGGTGCACAGAATCTTTCCTAGATTCCAATTTTTCAGCTCTATCTTGTGAGAAGACTAGAAATGCCAACTTTGAAAAAATTACATTATACGGATATTATGCTTAAAACCACCGGGGAGAGGAAAGAATGGTGGCTTCTCCGTATTTCTCTCACCATGGAAACCAACCCTGGAAATCCAGATGCACATTTTCTGATTTGGCTCCAAGAAAATAGCCCTTAATATGGAAACCCAGGAAACCTGGGGAATAAACTCTTCAGAGCAGCGGGCTTGGATATGCTTTTTTATCATTTGAGTACCATAGGTTTTAGGCAGAAAATAGGCTGAATTATATGTGTCCATTATTTTAGAAGTGACAAAAGAGATTTATTCCCCCCACTGATAATTGGAAGTCACGAAATTTGCAGTTGTTCAAATATCATAGAAAGTAAGGCTCATTTTTTTTTCTCATAGAAGATTTCTGTTGAAAAGTGAGGTGGCTCTGCACGTAGGGGGTTCTCTTTTCCTCTCTCTTAGTTACATAGGGGAAGAGAATGAAATATTAAAAGAAAATGGCATTGCTCTTGTCCTTGATTTCACGTTGAAATATTTTGCTTTTCAATTACCGTGACCATATCTAGCTGATACAATTCATTCCACACCTGACTTAATCCCAACAGTTTAAACAGCGACATCACCTGCTTTAAGCATCTTAACTAATTAGGGTAAAGCACAAGTAGTTTTTAGTCTTCTATCATCTGCCAGCCACTGTGCAGTGTCTAACTTCCTGCTTTTGCTGGATAGGGAGCTCACCTAAAGATAGCTCAGTCTATTGTCTACTAAGTTTTAGTCCTATTTGCTTATTACATTTACTTTAGATGCTTTACAATTCAGTTCTGTGAATTTTAAAATAATTCTCCACTTTGCGAGGCTGAGACAGAAGTGTCACCTGAGGTCAGGAGTTCAAGACAGCCTGGTCAACCTGGTGAACCCCTTCTTTACTAAAAATACAAAAATTAGTTAGGCATCGTGGCAGGTGCCTGTAATTCCAGCTACTCTGGAGGCTGAGGCAGGAGAATCACTTGAACCCGAGAGGCGGAGGTTGCAGTGATCCGAGATCATGCCACTGCACTCACAAAGGAACTATTCTCATATCTGATTCAAAGCTGCTTCACCCACCCTGCTGGGCTGGCTGCAGCCACTGTAGTATGGAGGTGGAGGACTTATCTGGCTTTCACACAGGTCATTCTACCCTTTCCTAGAAAGCACTATTTCTTTTAGGACATGGAAGAAGGGTAGAAGAGGCAGATGGGTCCTAACACACGTGTTACCCCTGCTGCAGAGTAATCTCTCTTTAGGGGTCTGTGGCGGAAGTTGTGAATCCTAGCTACATGGTAGAACTACCCTAAGAGCTTTAAACCACCCTGTCCCTAGAATCCACCCTCAGTGATTCTGGTATGTTGAGCTCTATTGGGACCTGTGGTGCTTTCAGGAAGTCACAGTGACAGGAGCCTCCCTCCCTTTCAGGCTATACTCTTGAGCATTGGAGGGGCCCTTGTGAAACTGGATCACAGCCTGTAGCTAATCCACCTCCCTCTCCCCAACACAGTCACATTCACTGCATACCTGTCTCCTGCTGCTATGATCCTCAGCAGGACTAGCCCCCAAACTCATCAACCTTCCATGGCCAACCAGGCTATGTTAACTCCAGGACCAGTCAGCAAGTCCAGTAACCACACAGATATCTAACCAAAAATGAAATTCCAGGCACCTCTTCTTGTAGTCACTCTAAGAATTTACAGACAGTTCTCTTGAGATCTGACTCACTTGCCTTAGGAACACAGGGAGAAGGGAGGGAGAACTCCCTCTTTCTGAATACTGTGTGCCCCCTAAAGGGCACTAGCTCTCTCTTTACATTTTTGGAGCTGGATGGGAGGTAAAACTAATTCTGCTAAAAATTAGTTCTGCTGTCTATCTAGAGATGTCTGCTCCCAACAGGTGAACTTAGAGTTTGTAGTTTATTTGTTACCACAACTAAACATGAAACCAACTGACAATTTTGCATCTGACCCTATCTTTTTGGTCACCCCTTAGTACATGCTGAATAGTCAAGGCAAAAACAAGTTCCTCACCTACTACAAACAAGATAATGCAGACACATTTAAACTTTCTAAGGCAGAATTTCCTCATCTTTATTTTAAAAAATAATTTATTTAATTGTAGAGAGAGTCTCCCTCTGTCACCCAGGCTGGGGTACAGTGGCATGATCATAGCTTACTGCAGCCTCCAGCTCTGGACTCACACAATCCTTCTGCCTTCACTTCCAAAGCAGCTGGGACCACAGATGGATGCCACCATGCCCAGCTCCATAATTTCTTAATCTTTAAAAGGGAGAACTCATGGAATTGTTATGGCGCTACAACTAAACCTAAAATTATAGCTGGGAATGTATTTTGTAAAATTTATAGCTCTATTCATGTAATGTAGTATTATGTAAATAATGGTTAAAATAACACTTTGTCACTCACTACCAATTACTGTTTCCTACTTCTTTGTTTGGTTCTTTTTTAAAAAAATCTGCTTCCACTAGAATGTAAGCTCCAGGATCTGAAGACCTTGTCTGTGTTGCTTTCTACAGTCACCAGCATCTGAAACAGTGCTAAGCACACAGACACCGTAGGTATTTATTGAATTAATTAATATTTTTGTTAGGAAGTGGGTATACATGGTCATGAAATAAGTTTTCAAAATGTAATCAATGGTCCTCCTTTATCAAAATCATCTTGGGTGCTTGCTAGTGGAGAAGACCCATGAAATCAGAAGCTCCATAGGCAAAGTCAGAGAGGAAATTATCAGTTCCAGCTGCAAGTATCCACAGATGATTCCACCTGTAATAAATGGTATTTACAGAAAAAACAAGAGCCACTTATGAAACCCATACCCATGTAAGGCTTGGTGCCAGCCATGGTGCTAATCTGCATCTCCCTGGGCAGCATGGCAGCAATGTTGAAATCTGTGATGTGCACATGCCCTGCAGAGAGAGAAGAAACACACAGTGTTACGTCCCATTCAACCCAGTGGCACAACCATGCTTCTACCTGAAATCACCCAATTATTCTGTTAATTCCTGTAGGTTAGTTGCAGTTGGGTTCAGGCAATAAAAGCTCAACTGTTCCACCCTCAAGGCCAATATGGTCTTAAGCCAGCAATCCTCCATTACATAATATGCGATGATCAGTCTCTCATTGTAAACCTAGAGTTCAGCCTCAGAAAGTTTTACCCTTAGTAGTTAAGAATTTGTGGTCAGGTTATTCTAGTTAGGCAGTTTTTGTCTGTTGGTAACATTTTAAGTTAGTTTAGCCTGTGAATATCATGAAGGAGATAGCCAAGGTATACTCAAAGTATCACATTTCCAAACATCTCTTATGGGGTTTTTTTTTTTTTTTAAGAGGCAACTAGACGAGGCGTGGTGGCTCACACCTGTAACCCTAGCACTCTGGGAGACTGAGGCAGGTGGATCACTTGAGGTCAGGAGTTTGAGACCAGCCTGGCCAAAATGATGAAACCCTGTCTCTACTAAAAATAATAATAAACAAAAATTAACCGAGTGTGGTGTGGGTGCCTGTTATCCCAGCTACTTGGGAGGTTGAGGCAGGAGAATCACTTGAACCTGGGAGTCAGAGGTTGCAGTGAGCCAAGATCATGCCACTGCACTCCAGCCTGGGCAACAGAGTGATATTCCAATTAAAAAAAAAGGGGGGGGCAAATATTGTTACTACAAAGCTGGTATGAATGTGGATACGAATATTTATTTCCTAGCCAAGAAAGCCTCCCTTTACTCCAAGTTTTTCTAAAATATTTTTGGATACATTTTTTGTCTGATAGTTCAGGTTGGCCTCATCAGTCCCCAACGAAGTAACTGTTATCAAGGGACAGCGGGGGTGAGGGGAGGGAAATCAACTTTATTTTTTATTTTATTTTAGTTTTTGAGAGAGTTTTGCTCTGTTGCCAGGCTAGAGTGCAAAGGCGCGATCTTGGCTGACTGCAACCTCTACTTCCCAGGTTCAAACAATTTTCCTGCCTCAGCCTCCTGAGTAGCTGGGATTACAGGTGCACGCTACCACGCCTGGTTAATTTTTGTATTTTTAGTAGAGATGGGGTTTCACCGTATTAGCCAGGATAATCTCAATCTTCTGACCTCATGATCACTTTGGAAGACCTCAGCCTTCCAACGTGCTGGGATTACAGGTATGAGCCACCACGCCCAGCCAACCAACTTCATTTTTAAAGGGACTCTATAAACAGCACTAGATGGGGAGCCAGGAGGCCTGGATTCTGCCTTGAACTCTACCCCTAACACATAGTAGACTTTAAGTCCTTTTCATAAAAAAAGAATGGGTAGACTAAATGATCTTTAGGGGCTCTCTCAGCTTTAACACTCAAAGCAACAGCGAGTGGGTCTAACATTTATATTTGGCAGGGAACACTCTCTATGAGATGCTCTAGGGTTCCTGCATTTACAGCCAGAGGGAACAAAAGGGCAGTGCCAGAAGCTCCAGCAGACAGGCCTATTATGTTAGCTGTTGGCATGACAATCATCTGCTTTCAGAGAATCTTGAAGTGTTGGCATTTCCATTTACATGTGTCTGTGGTTTTGATGAGATACAGCTGTAATTGGAGAGCATGTCATCAGCCCACAGTCCACACTCCCCATATCAAACTTAATTGTCTGTTCCCTGATAGTATCCAGCCTGCTGCTAAAGATAAATCCCACTGCCTTTATCACCAGGGTTTTATTCTGTGCAGACAGTGCTCAGTTTTATTCATGTGATGATATTTCAGTAAAGTAAAGGGAGCACTAACCTAGTCAAAAGTTATTCTTGCTAGAGTGGCACCCATGCCTGATTTCAGAAACTTACCCTATCATAGCATAGGTTGTCTCTGTTTTTCCTTTTTCTTTTCTCCCCATGGGTCTTGCTCATACTGTTGGACCAGTGATTCACAAAGTTTAATACAAATCAGGTGGGTCTGAAAACTATGGTAAAGAGCCCGTTTCTTGGAGTCAGACTGCCTGGCTTCAAGTCTAGGTTCTACCGATAACTAGCTGTGTTACCTTGAGAAAGTCACTTATCCCACTCTGTAAAGTTGGAAAGGTAATCAGTCTTTTCAAGAGGTTGTTGGAAAGGTTAAATGAAATAATGATTACGGGAGACTTAGCACAGCGTTTGGCAAGAAGCGTTTAATTGTTGATATCTGTCATTATCAGAAACTTCAGTGTAGTTTTGCAAAAATATGTGCCTGGGCTTCAGTCTCCTGAAACTCCAGCGGGACTCGTAGGAAAGCCAGGCATCTGTATTAAAAACAACAAATTCTACAGGTGATTCAGATGAGCAGCCAGACATGCAACAGTCTACTTCAGTCTGCAGACATTTTCCAAGCTGACTCAGCTACAAGATTATCTATGCTCATGTAGAAGTGGAAGAAATGGAAGGTAGAGAAGGCTTTAGAGCCAATTGATTCCTACAATGTAGCCCCCAGACCAGCAGTATCATCATCACCTGGGAACTTGTTAGATAGGCAAATTCTTCCCCCGCCCCACCACTCAGCTGTATTATACTAAATCAGAAACTCTGGGGGTTGGGCCCCAGTGTTTAAATAAGCCCTACAGGTGATTAAGAGGCCCAATAAGGTTTGAGATTACAGTTTTAAAAGAGGGCCTAGCTTAGCAGAACGTCTCAACTCTGGTAAGTACTCATTATATGTCAGTTGAAAGAATGTTGAATATTTACCTTTTCAGTGTTGTTTACACGTGTGTGATTAATTCAGTTTTCAAAATGTTGTCGCATAAAGTTTCTTCTTTAGCCCAGTGAGGTAGGCCCTATTTTATATATGAGTCATTTATGGCTAAGTTCAAAAGACTCAAAAGTTACAGAGCTGGAGTTAAGACCTAGAATTTTGTCTAGGATCCCTTTGTTAAGCTATGAATCTCCCAAAAACTTTGTGTGCTGTATCACAAGACCAAAGAACCGAATAACCTAAAACAATTACTTTCTGATTAGCTGAGAATTCTTTTCCACTGCCAGGATGCCTAGTAAAGAACAGGGAGAAATTACTTGAGGGTAGTGTTCTATCGGATCTTCTAGCCTGGTGCTTTTGAGCTAAACAATGACAGCAGAACTTCACAGTGCTGGCCCTAAGCCTCAGTTCCAGGTCCAGCTGCAGCCATGCCTTGCTTCTGCTTACCATGGTGACCTATCTGCTAGGTTGCCTTCTGTGTTTTGAAAATGAATTTGAGTGCTGGATCACAGGAGAGGTTTCAGCTTCCTGCTAATTGAAGGACAAAGGAATTGCCTTGGGAAGGAAGGACCTCTCTAGCTTCTTTCGTAAGCCCAGGCCTTGAGTGAGCCTTACAGCAAAGTTTCTCAACTTCAGCACCATTGAAATCTTGGGCCTGATAATTCTTTGCAGTGAAAACTGTCCTGTGCATTGTAGAATGTATGTTAGCATCCCGGCCTCTACCTACTAGCTGCTGGTAGCACCTCCCAACCCTGGCTGGAATCTTGATCATCAAAAATGTCTCCAGACATTACCAAATGTCCTCTGCAGGGAAAAGCAATAGAGCAAAATTACACCCACTTGAGAATCACTGCCTTAGTGAAGAGTTTTTCAGGTGAAAGCCTCAGGACTTCCTAATTTACCGTCCTAGGAGAGGGTTTCTGCCTTTTCTTTTTACCTCTTGCTTGGGACAGAGGACCACATAAAAAATCTGAATTCATCTTATGATGTCATTGAATTCAGCCATCACTGTTGTCATTTACACTCTTTCTTACTCCTCCTGGTCACAGCCTGAGGATCTCTGCTTTCAACAGAGTACTCTAAGGCACCATAAGAGCTGGCTTTGCTCCCAACTTTTAAGTCTCTCCTACTTGTAGGTAGTTAGAATATTTGCCCCACATTTTTCTGAGATTCTTGCTAAAAATGCATAACCCTAGGTACTACCTAGGGAGTGATTATCTGGGGATAAGTTACAGTATTCTACACTGTATGTCGTTTTAAAAGGGCACTGTCCACTTGATATTTTGGCACATTTTGAGACACTGCAACGGGAAGACTGTTTCTCACCTCCTAGACTGAGTTTTTGCCTCTATTCCTTGTGACTGGATGGTATTAAGAAACCTAAGTGAGAGATGATGACATAATTGTCATTTTCTCAGATATGTCAAGCAGACATTACTGTTCCTGTAATTGTAGCATTTCCTGAGTTAGAAAAATACAAGAATTTTAGACACTATGGAATTGATAGAATTGGATGGGGTATTTAAGTTGGTAGGAAATGAAAATATACATTAGGACAGTTGATCAGGTGTCACCCAGACCTAATGCTATTTCTAAACAAGTAAATGGGAGATTTGGGAGAACAGTACGGATGTGCTTTAAGTTAAAAACATTTTTTAAGGCAAATTCTAATGTACAAGGAATATTTATTAACAGTGGATTTCCCATGTTACGGTCAGTCTTTTCAGATAAATATAAAGAGCATGAGTCAAGAATAAAACAAAGTTTCTGCCTGTTACTGAATGGTGCTGCATTAAAATGTAAGCAACAAGGTGTGATACACAGCTCACTTGTAGGGATGGGCATAGGAGGCACCAGAGAGATAGGGGGTTACCCTTCATGGTGGCTAAAATTTCCACACAAGAGGCCCATGTGACAGCCCATCAGGGATGAAATATTATAAATGAAGATGGACAAATGAGGTCTTCAAATATGAGCTCCACATGGAAAAATCACACCAGTAGACACTCTGAAAGGCAGGCATTGATTTGTGGTCCAGCTGATTCTCACATGATCAGCTCTACATAGTGACCTGGGGGAAGATGAACAACAGGAATTTATTCATTGAAAAGTGGTTAGTTATGTTCTTTGAGTAATGTTTTAGAGTCCTACTTTTTCAGAATCTGAACAAAGTAAATAACTTCAAAAAATATATTTTCTCCAGAAAGAGATCCCTAAGACAATTTTTAGAAAATGGCTTTCAGTGTTTTTGGTTTGCTCGCCTCTGTACCATTCATACACAATCTTTCTCGAAGCAATTGATTTTCAAATTGAGTTCAGTATAGGAATATAATATAGAAAAGCCTCTTCTTAATTCACTGGCCAAATTAAAAAAAGAAAAAACTTTGAGAATGAAAGCAGTCATTGTAAATAAGATACCAGAAAACAAGGGCAGACTGAGGCTATCTCTCCGGCACATTGGAATGATGGCTTGTACAGAGCCCCAGCTCCGCCAAGAATAAAATGCCATGACTGTGCCCTCACCCCCTGCACACATGAAAGACAGCAGAATGTACCCCAGAAAGTGTAGTTACCTGAGGAAGAAGGGATAAACAAAATGGTTTAAACACAGATCTAACAAGTAGACAAGCAGAATATTTGTTATATCACTTCTGAAATCAAAATAATTATTTGGGAAAGAGCGTTTACAGATTCTGTCTGGTAGAGATTTGGTAAACATAAGTTATGTGTCAGCAGAGACAAAGCCACATAAAACAAGATGAAGCAGTCCCAGCTTCCTTTCCAAGGAAAGAAAGCCATGACTACCTCATAAGAATTGTACTAGTATTAGACTTTTATTGAGTGACAGTTATTAGCATCAAGTACTTTACACATATTAGGTCAGTCTTTACAATGACTCTAAGATGTAAGTATTCTTTTGATCCCTGAAAAACTAAGACAAAGTTTAGGCAACTTGCCAAAGCTCTCAGAGCTAGTAAATGAGTGAAGTGTGTTTTGAATGAAGGCAATCTGACTCCAGAATTCACATTCTTAACCACACTGTTACATAATTAATCTTTTGCAAGGGTAGTCTCTAAGGGTGGTTAAACTTGAAGATTAATTGATTGCTTCACTTTTTTTCTCATCTGCAATCACCAAGTTGCCAAGAAAATGAGGAGGGGAAAGAAGTTGACTGAAGGAGAACAGGATGCCTTCATGATAGATATGAGATGAAGCCATGGATGAGGCCTGGGATGAAAACACTGTTCTCTGAATGGAGGATAAAGCTTGAAAAGTGTTGCATTGATAGGACCTGTATGCCTCCATTCAGGGCCTCTATAAATGGTGGAGCAGCAGAAATCATGCACAAAGGCACCCAACTGAGGGAGCAAGTGAGGACAAAACCCCAACCTGGGTTCTCCTTGGTGGGCCATGTGCTGCCAGGAAGCTGTGGTGGACAGAGGGAGCACTTTCCCTAAGTTGCACAAAGGTGACCTCTATATGCTAGAAGAGAAGCTAGTGGTAATTGTCCTTTCCCCTTACAAAAGACAGGGTCTCTCTATGCTGCCCAGGCTGGATTCAAACTCCTGGGCTCATAGGATCCTCCTGCCTCAGCCTCCCAAGTAGCTGGTACTACAGGTGCCTGCCACTGCCCAGCTCTGGATAGCTGGTATTTAAAAGTCACCTTCATGCTAAGTCTCACCATTGCTCACATTTCTGAGAATCAGAGGCTCTGTTTTCAAATGTCAGAAGCAGTAAAGATAAGGAAGAAATAAGGCATCGGAAGAAAGTGGAAAAAATCTTTTTGGACAGTCCATAAATAAGTAATGACACTGAGCTTTGAAATTAGAGGTCATATACCAGTGTTTCTTAGCCCTGTGAGCACAGGTGGGATCAGGCAAATCAGGCTCAAAACTAGGTAAATAAATAATGAGCAATAGATGGTACTTGGAGTTTCAGTTCCACTTGCAAATCCTTTTTGTAAAAATCGAATAAGGAGAATTTAAGATTTAGGACTCTCCTAATTTAGCAGCCTTCTAAAGACATAATAAAGATCATATTGACACTGTTAACATTTATATCATACAGGCTGTGTGCCTTACAGGTCTTACCTGATGTTCCAATGAATCCAAATTTACATGAAAATAAATATTAGGAAGAAATTATACACATTTAATCACTGCGGGCAAAAGCTTATTCTAGAGGACATAGTTAATCAGTAGTTCTTGAAATTCAGCATTCACTTATCACCATCTTGATTATTGCCATATCCCTATATCACAAATCTGGATAACACAACTTTATCTCTTTTATACTTTTCTTTAAACTAACTGATTTTTTTTTCAAACTGAATATTTTTTGAGATGAAGTTTCACTCTTGTTGCCCAGGCTGGATTGCAATGGTGCAATCTCTGCTCACTGCAACCTCTGCCTCCTGGGTTCAAGCGATTCTCCTGCCTCAGCCTCCCAAGTAGCTGGGATTACAGGCACCTGCCACCACGCTCAACTAACTTTTGTATTTTTAGTGGAGATGGGGTTTCACCATGTTGGTCAGGCTGGTCTTGAATTCCTGACGTTAGGTGATCCACCTGCCTCGGCCTTCCAAAGTGCTGGGATTACAGGTGTGAACCACAGGGCCTGGACTCAAACAACTGAAATTTTTAAACAGAAAACTTGATATCTCTTCTGAGATATATTGGTATGTATATGTGTCAGCATAGACAAAGCCACATAAAAGAAGATGAAGCAGCTCCAGCTTTCTTTCCAAGGGGAGAAAGCCATGACCACCTCATAAAAATTGTACTAATATTAGACTTTTATTAAGTGATTTATTTGTGACAGTCACTGCATCAAGTACTTTACACGTAATATGTTAGTATTTACAATGACCCTAAGATATAAGTATTCTTCTGTGATATCAAGTAAATGTAAAAACCAATTTGCAAATGTAAAAGCAGTTTGCCTTTTATAAGAAGGAATGCATAGAAATAGATGCAATGAGAACAAAATAATGTTGCTAATGTCTAGGTAGATGCTATTGCTGGTCAAATGCTCTCATCTTGAGGTCTCTGTATCATGGAAAACATAGGTGATTGTGTGTTGTATTAAGGCTAACACTAAAAAATCCTGATGGTTTTCCTGAAGAAATATGGTAGTGAAAGCAAATAGAGTAGAATATGACTTTCTCAGTAGGTAAATTCAATGTTACTTAAGGGTATATTGTTGTACTATATCCTGCCATAAGTAATAAAGTTCCCCCATATTGTCTATGAGGAGTTTACACATAGAGCTCAACTGAATATAGCAAAATACCTTTTCCATGTGTAATACTCCTCTGCTGGGAATAATCAACTTTTCTACGAGCATGTCATGTTGTTGATTGCAAACAAATAACTCACTTACCATGTTCATCAAGTAAAATATTGTCAGGCTTCATATCCCTAGAGAAGTAAAAAGAGAAAACAAAGTTGCTCTTAATAAACAGAACTAAGGGGTACAGGCAAAAAAAAAGTGCTTAAGAAAGCTAACTAGAGTTGAAACAATGTACCAGCCCCGCAATACTCATCTTCTCATTCAATTCTCACAGTATTTTTATGAGGCAGAAATCCCCAATTTCTAAATCAGAAAACCAAAGCTGAACCCAAGGTCACAGAGCTAGTAAATGGAAGAACTGGGCTCTGAACCAGGGCCTCTCTCATTCAAAACCTCAGACTCTTAACTTCCTACAGCATATGGATCTAAGCATGTAGATACAGGTCCATCAGATCATGTAAAGCATTTACCTTGCCATGAAGTAGTGTTAGTAGTATTAAGCATCGTTTTCGTGTGTAACTATGGAATTACACAGATGATATAAACTTAGACTGTAAATGCGAAAAATATGATTGATAATGTAGTTATATAACCACTTCATCTCCTCACATCCACATCTGCTGTTCCTTTGCCTGAATTAGAGTCCTCTCATCACTGCACTCAGACAACGCAGATGCTACTTCCTGTAGGGAGCCTTCCTGATTTTTCAATTATGGGTCAAATCTCCCTGCCGGCATGTATTCAGACCACACGGGATGCTTCTTCCACCATAACATTTATCACACTTTATCACACACTTGGTTCTGTTTATCGATACAGGACTTGTTAGTCATTAATATTTTTAAGTAAAGAGTAAGCTGACAATCTGAGTCTGTCAAAGATTAAGGTACCTTTCCTCTAGCAGCATGAAAGCCACCTGACTAGGATAAAAATGTGTTCCCAAAACCTGTTCTTCTTCCACCTTAACATTTATCACACACTTGGCTCTGTTTATTGATACAGGGCTTGTTACTCATTAGCATTTTTAAATAAAGAGTAAGCTGGCAGTCTTGGTCTGTCAAAGAGTAAGATACCTTTCTTCTAGGCTGAAAATGTGTTCCCAAAACCTGCTTCAGAATTTCTTCCTTAATGGATTCTATGAATTTAGGCTGAAGGGCTTTAATGGTACATTAGGGAAAGGCAGTAAAAATCTGAGAGTGGAAAAGTGAGGGCTGTTATAAACCAAAATGAGATTCCTTCATTTAGGAGTGCTCCTTACCACAATATTCACAAAGGCTTTGAAAACTCTATCATTCTATCCTCCAAGTATTAACTGTCAAACTACTCCCTTCATTGGAAGAAGGTGGGTTTTATGCTTGCCTATGCATTATTTTTATTTTACTATTTTATTTTTTTCAGTTATTTTAAAATAAAAAATGTGTGAATTTAAAGTGGCCAACATGATACTTTGATACACATACACACAGTGAAATGAGAACTACTGTCGAGCGAATTAATAATCCATCTACCCACATAGTTACGTTTTTCTTTCCTTTGTGGTAAAAACACCTTAAATCTACTCTTAACAAATTTCTAGTATATAGTACAATGTTACTAACTGTAGTTGTCTTGCTGTACATCGGTGTGTGGAAGACTAGTCCAAATCTTTTCACTAACTATCCTAAGAACGATAATAATTAAATAACTATAGGTCTTATAACATCCTAAAAAAAAAAAAAAATCCTGGCCATGCACAGCGGTGTGCACCTGTAGTCCCAGCCACTCAGGAGGTAGAGGAGGGAGGATCATCTGAGCCCAGGAGTTTGAGGCTGCACTGCACTATGATCGTGTCTCTGAATAGCCACTGCACTCCAGCCTAGGCAACGTAGCAAAATCCTGACACAAAAAATTTTTGTAATCTGCAAGTTTTCCAAGTGGATCATGAGCTCCTTGATATCCAGGGATGGTTTCTTGATTAATATCATATTCTATCCCAGTGCCTGATGGTCAGTAAATGAAGAATTTAATGATACCCAGAGAAATTCCAGTGCACTTAAGAAGGCTGATCCCAACAGTATATACAGAGCACTGTGGCACACCATCAAATACTCTCTGCAGCATAAAGCTAGAGATAAACCAGGTGCTAGGCTCTTTCTACCTCTTTCAGATCTGCATCCAATGAGCATCAAGTACTGTTTGCCAGGTGAGAAAGAGGCCCAGAGGAGCCCTACCCAGGATGGATGAGAGTTGAATGAGGCAAGACCAGTGTAAAATTTCTTGGTCTGAATTTATGAGGACTTACTGGGAGAAATTAATTGCTGTGGATTTGACGTTTTATTAGCTTTCTTTTAAACCCCTGAGTACCATTTTTCTTGTTTATTGAATCTATACATCATTGTGTTCACACTTTTCCCAGAAACTCCTTTGAAATGTAATAATACAGAGATCAGAGAGGGAACAATTAGTTTAACATGATAATTCTTACTTAAATCTTATGTTCATTTATTCATCAGATATTTACTTACTTTGGTAGGCCGATGGAGTAAGATATGGAAAGCATAAAGATAAATGAGGCAGAGTTCCCTCAGGGATGGAGAGGATGAGAAAGCTTTGTAAAGAGCCCTGACACAGAATGGGAAAGGAGTACTTTTACCACGTATTCAGAGAAAGAACATGAGAAAAATTTAAGAAAAATGTGTGAGTGAATTTGTAAAAATAAAAATAAGTTACCTAAGCTTAGGTTCTAACTATACATTTTCTCCAAAATATAATAGGGTCATATCTAATTCATTACAGAGTGAATTGCAGTATGTAAGGTTGTTTATTCACATACCAGGAGAGAGAAAATGAAACCTAGGGTGCACTATTAAAATTCCTACTAGAGCAAGTTGAGATTTTTTTATTTTTAAATTTTAGCACCACTTCTTTACCTTTTCAGTCTTCTCAAGTAAAAGTAAGTGTGAAGTGACTCACAAAATGTTTTTTTTTTTCATTGAAAGCAGCCTATAATATATTTTAGCTTAGTGGCTAATAAATATGGATATGCTTCAAAGTCACCTGGGGAGATTTGAACAGTGTGAATTCTCTTGTCAGGGGCATTTAAACCAGAGTGACTTCATCCTGGATGGGTGAGATAGGAATTTAGGAATCAGTAGGAGTGGTTTTGCAAGGTACAGGTCACAAAGACCCCGCTGATAGAATAAGATGTAGTAAAGAAGCTGGCCAAAACCAAGATGGTGACAAAGGTGATCTCTGGTCATCCTCACTGCTCATTATACACTAATTATAAGACATTAGCATGCTAAAAGACACTCCCACCAGCACCATGACAGTTTACAAATGCCTTGGCAATGTCTGGAAGCTACCCTATATGGTCTAACCCTCAGTTCTGGGAATTCCCCATTCCTTTCCCAGAAAACTAATGAATAATCCACTCTGTGCTTAGCATGTGATCAAGAAATAACCATAAAAGTAGCTAGCTGGCAGCTTTTGGAGCTGCTCTGCCTATGGATTTGCCAACCTTTTATTCCTTTACCTAAATAAACTTCTTCCGCTTTATCAGCTTGCTCTTGAATTCCTTCCTGCATGAAGCTAAGAATCCATGTGGCTTCCCACCCAGTTTTGAGGTGCACCCTGTGATACCCTGACCTAGCTTAGTCCTAAGGCATTAGTCTCTCTGTTTAAGACTTGCTCAGGCATCTGTCTTAAGCTGAAGAGAATCTTCTAGGTCATTTTAGTGTGCAGTCATGTTCAGGAAGGCTGTCTAGGCATTGTCCAAATCCAAAAACGTCAATCTCATTTTTAAATACGAACCTCTTAAAAGCTTATCTATGAATGAAAAGGTGCTGAAAAAGTGTAACACATAATTTGTCAACAAATTCTTTGGTTAAAATATATGTGGAGGTCTTTTATGACCAACATATCTGTGTTAGTTTATTCTCACATGCCTAATGAAGACATAACCAAAACTGGGTAATTTATAAAGAAAAAGAGGTTTAATGTACTCATAGTTCCACATGGTTGGGGAGGCCTCACAATCATGGTGGAAGATGAAGGAGGAGCAAAAGCACCTCTTACGTGACAGCTGCAAAAGAGCATGAGCAGGGGAACTGCCCGTCATAAAACCATCAGATCTCACAAGGCTCACCCACTATCACGAGAACAGCATGGGAAAAGCCTACCCCCTTGACTCAATTCTCCAGTTGCCTCCCATGACATGTGGGTATTATGGGAGCTACAATTCAAGATGAGATTAGGGTGGGGACATAGCTAAACCATATTATTCTGCCCCTAGCCCCTTCCAAATCTCAGGTTCTCATATTTCAAAATGAATTATAACTTCCCAACAGCCCGCCAAAGTCTTAACTCATTTCAGCATTAACTCAAAAGTCCACAGTCCAATGTCTCATCTAAGATAAGCAAGTCCCTTCTGCCTATAAGCCTGTAAAATCAAAAGCAAGTTGGTTAATTCCTAGATACAATGGGGCTACAGGCATTGGGTAAGTACACCCATTCCAAATGAGAGAATCTGGCTGAAACAAAGGTGCTACAGGCCCCATGCAAGTCTGAAATCCAGCAGGGCAGTATAATCTTAAAGCTCCAAAATGACCTTATTTGACTCCATGTCTTACATCCAGTTCATGCTAATGTAGGAAGTGGGCTCCCACAACCTTGGGCAGCTCCCCCTCCCCGCCGTGGCTTTGCAGGGTACAGCCCCACTCCTGGCTGCTTTCTTTGGCTGGCGTTGAGTGTCTGCAGTGTTTCCAGGCACATGGTACAAACTGTTGGCAGATCTGCCATTCTGGGATCTGGAGGATAGTGGCCTTCTTCTCACAGGTCCACTATGCAGTACCCCAGTGTGGATTCTGTGTGGGGGTTCCCACGCCACATTTCCCTTCCACAACGCCCTAGCAGAGGCTCTCCATATAGGCTCTTCCCTGTAGCATACCTCTGCCTGGACGTCCAGGCATTTCCATATATCCTCTGAAATCCAGGCAGAGGTTCCCAAACCTCAATCCTTGACTTCTGTGTATGCACAGGCCTAATGTCATGTGTAAGCCATCAAGGCTTGGGGGATGCACCCTCTGAGGCAATGGTCTGAGCTGTACCTTAGCCCCTTTAGACATAGCTTGGATGCAGGGCAGCAAGTCCTGAGACTACACAAAGCAGCAAGGTCCTGGGCCCAGCCCATGAAACCATTTTTCCTCCTAAGACTCAGGGCTTGTGATGGGAGGGGCTACCTCTGATATGCCCTAGAGACAGTTTCCCTATTGTCTTGGCAATTAACATTTAGCTCCTCATTACTGACGCAAATTTCTGCAGCCAGTTTGACTTTGTCCTCAGAAAATGGATTTTTCTT
Source organism: Cebus imitator (assembly GCF_001604975.1). Classification (NCBI taxonomy): domain Eukaryota; kingdom Metazoa; phylum Chordata; class Mammalia; order Primates; family Cebidae; genus Cebus; species Cebus imitator. The sequence goes on along the minus strand of NW_016107804.1, from coordinate 1,250,457 downwards.
TTCTATTGCATCATCAGGCTGCAAATTTCCTGAACTTTTATGTTCCGCTTTTCTTTTAAACATGAGTTCCAATTCCAAACCACATCTTTGTGAATGAATAAAACTAAATGCTTTTAAGAGCACCCAAATCACATCTTGAATGCTTTGCTGCTTAGAAATTTCTTCTGCCGGATACCCTAAATCATCTCTCTCAAGTTCAAAGTTCCACAGGTTTCCAGGGCAGGGGGCAAAATGTCACCAGTCTCTTTGCTAAAGCATAGCAAGAACCACTTTTGCTCTAGTTTCCAATTAGTTCCTCATCTCTACATGAGGTCACCTCAGCCTGGCTTTTCTGTTCATGTCCCTGTAAGAATTTTTATCAAAGCCATTTAATAAGTCTCTAGGAAGTGCCACACTTTCCCACATTTTCATATCTGCTTCTGAGCCCTCCAAACTGTTCCAACTCCTGCCTGTTACCCAGTTCCAAAGTTGCTTCCACATTTTTGGGTATCTTTACAGCAGCACCCCATTCCCCATACCAATTTGCTTCATTAGTCTATTCTCACACTGCTAATAAAGACATATCCAAGACTGAATAATTTATAAAGAAAAAGAAGTTCAAAGGACTCGCAGTTCCACATGGCTGGGGGGCCCTCACAATCATGGCGGAAGGCAACAGAAGAGCAAAGGCACCTCTTACATGGTGACTGGCAAGAGGCTGTGTGCAGGGGAACTGCCCCTCATAAAACCATCAGATCTCATGGGACTCACGCACTACCACAAGAACAGAATGGGAAAAACCCACCCCATGACTCAAATACGTCCCAGTGCATTCTCATGACAAATGGAGATTATGGGAGCTACAATTCAAGATGAGATTTGGATGGGGACACAGCCCAAACATAACAATATCATAAGCAGATAGGTAATGATGAATTCCCCCTTACTTATTTATCATTCTTGGTGACTTCAGTGTCTACATGAATACTCCATCCAGCACCCCAGCCTCTCAGTTTTTTGACTTATCTCCAATAATCCTCATCCATCTCACGCCAATAGTTTCCTTATTCTCACTTCCTTAATCATCCCCTTGTCATAACTATAGCCTAGGCCCTGACCAGCATAGCCTTCTATCTGATACAATTTCCAAACTGGCATATCTATCACATTAAGACCACCAATGATTGGCCTTGTCACTTTTTCTTTATACATCAAAACTCTTATATTTTCAATTCCTGTCCATAGTTTACTTTTAACATTCCTTGTAAGAATGCTTAATTCTCTCAACTCCCAACCCCCATTAGGATGTAAGTTCTAAGTGAAAGGACTTCTTTTCTGCATTGTTCAATGCAGCAGCCCCTGGACTCATAAAAGCACCCAAAAATAAAGTAGGTACTTGAGTAGCTATTTGTCATAAAAATGAATAAATCTTGCTCCCCCCACCCTCTTCTCAAATTCTTGGAATACTAAGCCCTGTGTGTGTTTTTCCCCTAAGAAGAAAAAACAAAACGACACAACCAATCTCCACCCCCAAACAACACAAACAAACCCTGTGTGCCAGATGCCAACTAAGAGTTTCTAGTAAGTGTATGTGTATGTAGAGAGTAAGAGTAATAAGTGATTTCTGCCTTTTATGAGCCTATGATTTCAGAGGGACTATGGAATTTTGGGGGTGATAGAGGGAAATTCTAGGACACATTCGTTGGCAATCCTTCATTGCATCTTGGTTTGATAAAACTGAAAAAGCCATGTCCTGCTGAACCAGCTGATTCCAGCTGTGAGAACTATAAATAGCAGAGTGGAAATACAATGCTCCCTGCAGCAGGCTCCAAGGAGGAGTTGATATATCCGCTGTTCTCACTTGAATGACTTTACAAGACATTAGCAGAATTAATAGGCTAATTACATCCCTTCATTGAGCCAACCCTGGAATCAAGTTGCTCACCCTGCAATCCTATACAGTGTATGGTACATGAAAATAGCAAACAAGAAAATCAGTATATCCAAACACAAATCAACTCCTGTAGTGTCCCATGGCCTTCTGATGGTCCGTGGTTTGAATTTAATTCTTTGCCACTTAACAGTCTCTTAGATTGGGCCATTGCCAAGTTCTGGAGAGGGGAAAAGTATTATATATATAGTTCTGTAACATTATTTAGAGTGTCACAGATGGGCTCTTCGTCTCAAAAAACAGACCTACGTTAAGAAGGAGTGAGGGAAGAGTATAAGGAAAAGCATAGTTTGGAACAGGGGCAGAAGTGAAAAGCAGTCAGGATTAGATGGTTAAGGACTGGATATCATTCTCCTAAGATTTACCTCA